>NC_059430.1:46072507-46382279 GCF_021028975.2 Sphaerodactylus townsendi | reverse complement strand
TGTTTTGAGAAAAAGTTTAAAAAGTTTTAAGTGGTTCATTTTCTATGCTGTACGTGATTCTTTCTCTGTAGTGCTCAGTTTTAAGGGTGGTCTCCTGTTCTGGCAGTGTACAAGATTACTTAGCTTTTATAGTGGGATTATTTTATGTACCTTCAAAATCAGTTATTGGTTCAGTTTACCCAAATGAAAGGTTTCTTTATTCCTCCCACCACCCCGTATTATACAGTATTTAGAAGATACATGTTGTGAACTCTTGGGATGGTTGATTATAGGTCTTTCCCACTACAATGAGGGTACAAATTAGGAATATAATATATATTCTGCAAATTTTCTGCAAATATATATTCTGCAAATTGGGGATATAATATATATTCTGCAAATATATTCTGCCAAGAACGTATTTGATTGTTGTGGTATCATACTCTAAATACTCCAATCAAGTCACGGTTCTTACTACACAGTTGATATTAATCAGCTACTGGCATTAGTATTATTTTGCCATTCTTGTGATAATAACAAATTTTGTTCTGTTTAAAAAAATTAGTTGTTATAAACCTATAGTGCAATTGGCATTTAAATGATAGACTTGGACTTCTTAATTGTATAAAATAGTTAATTTTGTTAGACATTGGATTTTGGAATCTAGGAATTTATGGTTGTGGATTAAAAGGAGTGATTTTTCCCAGATTCCTCAGTATATGGGTTGTGTCCATGTGTGTGAGTGTCTGCATATTTTCACATCCATGCATACAAGAAAGCTGAGAAATATTATTTTCTAGAGATGTTAAATAGCATATTCAATGTTTGTGCTAGTAGAGTTTTTTGTCATTGCAAGTTGGTTGACATTCATTTTCCAGATTCCAAGATTCTGTTATTTTCTCTTTTTCTGATAAGCTTCTGATAAGCTATAAGATATGAATTTTCAAAACAAAACATGGAAAGGGATGAATCTGTTTATTTCAGGTACTGTAGCTGGAACAAGACTTGGGTTTGTAGGCATCAAAGAACTCTCACTCAGTGGTGAAGCTCCCTGGGTGGGTTTGAGAATCATCCTTGGATAGTTACTATTTCATGGGATTGTTTTGAACTTGCTGTGGGTCACTTGAAGGAAGAACAGAACCGTGTGATAAATGATTCCACTGTAAATGGGTTTAAATGTTTATTTTAGTCAATTTGTGCTTATATTTTGGCTTCATTAAATAGTGAAAAATGAGCCCTTTTGGGGAAGGCTATATTGTTCTAGTTCTTTTTAAAAAATAGGTAACCTCTATGCATTTCTTTATCAAAATATTGAAGTATAAACGTATTTTAATAATCCTTGACCCATTACATAATAAATGTATGCCTCTGTAGAAACATTTTGCTTTAACTTTTAAAAATCAAGACATTTTAAAGCATGGCATAATTCAGTGCTTGCGGTTGGTCACCTAGGAAATTGACACCTTGAAGTAGTCTGCTGTAATCTGAAATTAATAACTTGATTTTTTTTGGCAAAAATTTATCAAAACAGAAAAGCAATCTGCCCTTCAGTTTTTTCCTTTCTCTACAAATACACAGAGGTCATACATGCATATGAACAGATAGAGCACTTTTAGCCATGCACTTTCCATGCATGGACTAACCTTCTTTGATATGTGTTATATACCATAATTCAAGTTCATTCCCCAAAGGCATAGAACTCCCCCCCACCCCCCGATTACTTTACACTAAAAAGAGGAATCTCAGAATCATGCTTTCAAGGAATTGGATTTCTGTGCATGTCCAGAGACACTCTTTCACTAGAATATGTGTTGAAAGAAAATGTATGAACCAATGGAAACGTTCTTTGCGGAATCTAAATCTATCTGTTTGAGTTATGTGGGTATAACAGTACAATAATTAACAGACCATTGACTTCAGTGGGCTGAAAGAACTGTAACTCTGATTACTGTTGTTCTGTTCATTACTAAAATAATAAAGTTGGCTTTGAATTCTGTTTATTTAATCAATGTTTGAAAGCAGGATTGATTTTAAAGAAAAGTTAGCACACACCAGAAGGACAAATGCAAGCACGCACATAAGTGCCGTCAAGTCGCAGCTGACATATGGCAAACCCCAGCAAGGGGATTTCAAGGGAAGTGAAAAGCAGAGGTGATTTGACATTGCCTTTTTCTGCAAATTCTTCCTTGATAGTCTCCCATCTAAGTACCAACTCTGCTCATATTCTGAGATGTGAAAAGATTGGGTTATACCATTTCGACTTCCCCTTCTAGAGCTAAATATCTGTTTTGAAATGTGATACACAAACAATTTCTGTTGTCTGAAATCCTCTTAGGATGAACATTATATTTAGAGCAAGTTGTAAATTCACAGTAGGGTGTTATTTAGCAATTACTAAAAATGGAATAAACTACTCCTGAATAAAGTTTCTTTGTGGGAGATTAAAGGAACAGTCCTAAGTAAGTCTATAATTGTACTCAGGTTTATCCAGTGAGGCTTACTTCTGAGAAAGTATTCTTAGGGTTATGCTGCAGCAGAACAATTTCTAGTCTACTTAGAAATAATCCCACTGTTAACAGTGCCAACCTATGCAGAGTTGTACCCTTCTAATTCTGTTTATTTCAGTAGGTTTATTAAGGTGTAACTCTGTAGAGGATTTCACTGGTACTCTTCTGTGATTTCACTTAGTAATAAAGTAGAAATCTTTTTGCAAGCTGTAGACTAGCATAACTATAATAGTTCAAACAAATAATAATGGAACAAATAATGTAATGTCAGTGTTTAGGCTATTGTATAAATATTATAAAATGCATTTATAGAAGAAACAAATATGTGTCCCAAAATTACTTCTATTTCATCTTTCATTAGAAACAGAGAATACCAATTATTCCATTGGTTTTATGTTGGTGCATTCACTCTCAGATTGATTTTTTTTACATATAGACATGGGTTTTTTTTGTTTTCTAGCTCTGTCATTGAAGCCCAGCAATGGACTATTCATTGTGTCCTCCCCCCTCCTTTCTGCTTCAGGAGGCTGAAAAGAGAGCTCTGTCTGTGGATAGGAAATTAAACATGCCAGTAAATAAAGAGTTAAAATAAAGGCAGGCTCACGGGTTTGTTGAGATCTGTCAGAGTCTGAGTGGCTGGCTACATATCTGTCTCAGGAACAATAGGCACCTGTATTCTACATGGGCTGCTGGGCAGGCACCAGCAGTCTGGAAAGTCTGCTGGGGCTTCTTCCTGAGAATCCCAATTGACAATCCCACTTTACTTGGGAGGAGGGGAAAAAAACCCAACTTCTGCCTTGACAAGGGGCAGAGCTTTGATCATTTCCATTCAGCCTTGACTTGGCCTGAGATTTAGGTCCCGCAGTATAGAAGTCAGCAGGCTGCCTTTTCACTTGCTTCACCCGTACGCAGACACACACGCACACACAGTCACCCTTTGCAGGTCCAAGCAAGCAGCTGGTATCACAGCTCCAACCAAGGCACAGTGCACTGAAGAGAGCTACATCGGTCTCTGTTGTGGCAGGAGGGGGCACTGAAGGTGGGAGAACATGTAATCTGTTTTCCAGTTTTGGTAAGAGAGAATATTTATCTTCTCAAGTTTTAAAACCTATTGTGATCTGTTAGCTTTAAACGATACTTTTAAAGGAAAATAATATAGCTATTTGCAACTGCAAATTCTTCTTGTCGGCTTCTAGTATGCATGTTGAATATATAAAGCTAAGTTTCTCCCCCCCCCCCCAATTTAGTAGTAATTCCCATTACAAATGTTTCCAACATTCAGATTTAAAGATGTAGTGCCAAGGTTTTCTTTAGGATGGTGTTAACATTAAATAGCACAGGGTTTATTAATTGTATCTCAGTGGGGTAAAATGACAATTGAACTGGTTGTGTATATGCTGTATCAACCCTGTTTTAAATCATTTTTCTCTCTTACTCTGTACTGTGGTCAGAGAGTTTTAAAAATCAACAGTCTTCCCTGCTGAGGTGAAATAGCATAATCTAAAAGAGCTGCTCTAGGAAAAAGATAGTTCCGGAAACATTTTTAGTTCAGGTGTACCCTTTAAACTTTAGTATGTTGTTTTCCAACATGTTCTGTTAGTCAATTGGCAGCAAAAATAGAAACAACTATTGCAGTACAATGCACTGAAGTTGTATGTTAGCAAAATACATTGGTTGACACAGCGATGATAGATTTTTTAAAAAACTGCTTAAAATATGTTTAGGGTATTTTCTGTTGCTGCTTTGCAAGAATTAACTAGGTAATTAAAATGAAGATTCTAGAATTGAAGGGAATAAGTAAAATGTATCTAGCTTCTGGTTAGAACAGAAAATTTACATTCTAGAGCAATGAGAACTCTGGCAAAAACAACTTCAAGTATGAAAGTTAAACCACATGAGAGTAGGAGATTCTACACTGGTGTCATGCATTCTGTCTTTTTAATGGAATGTAAAGCAGATGCCATCATCTCCTGATCACAGAATAGATCTGTGTTACAATAAACCAACCCCTTACACTTATACATTTACTGTCTGTATTGAAGAACAGAGATCAACATTGACACTGTGTGCTGTACAGCATTTTCTGTTTATTGTAAGCCAGTACATTGTTTAACTGAAGGAAAAAGGAAGGTGGTTGGAAGCTTGAGTGTACAGTAATCAGTGCAAGAGATGCATTTTATTCAGTTTCCCATTTGCAAGATTCATTCTGAGCTTCCTGTGATATATTGTTATGTAAATATGGTTCAGCAGGGGAAAGCAGCGCTAAGGAGATTCAATTTACTTTGAAAGTTGTTCATTATAACTGGGATGAATGTTATTTATTTGATGTGATTCAAAGGCAAGAAATGACTTTTTTATTGTGAAACCTATTGTGATGGGTGCGGAGTGATCTAATCTTCTTAATTTTGGCTTTCACAATAGAGGACACAAAAAGAGATCTCAGTTCATTTAGTCATTGCAAAATCTTTCTAGGGGCCTAAGCAAAATGCTTGGTTGCTATGGCCAATCTGACCTCAGTCTATGCCATTTTAAGACAGTCCTTTTTTATGTTTAGGAGCATGTATCTTGATTTATGTCCAAAATTGTGCCTAAATGTCTTTGTTTCCCTGTGATAAATGATGGCGTACAATTAATCATTTCTCAGAAGTAAACACGGCTGCCCCACTCAAAATATGTTTTGTTCTGAGTTAATGGTGTGGAACAAGCCAGTCTCAGCAAACAGTTATCTATTATTTAGAGAGCTACTGAAACTTGGATCAAAAAGAAGGAAACTGGCATTCATTTTCCCTTGCAAAAGTGTTTCATTTCTACTGTCTGATGATGAGACAACATGTAGATTGACAATGAATGGCAAGCATTCCATCTCCAAGCCTGAATATATAATGGATTGATTCTGAGTATATTTATTCCGCAAGGCCAAAAAGGATCCATAGTGTTTTTATCTGATAGTGTTTGTCTGCAACTCCATTATCACTGATGGTACAAAGATATGCCATCAAAAGTACTTTCACTCTTCTGAAAGAAACTCACTGTTTCAGGTTTATGCAAGTTCCTTGAATTCAAATACTATCAGATTTTGTTACTGCTAGAAATGTTCTGCTGATGTGATACCCCATGGCCCTTGCATTTTATGTATGAGAGAATCACAAGGAATGACTCCAATTAAGAAGTTATTCAGTATGGAGTGCATTTTTTGTGAAAGGGGACAATAGTATTTTTTCCCTGTTAGATAAAAACTACTGGTTTGACTTGTTTGGATAATGTATGCCAGGCTGATGCAATAATGATCCCAGGCTAGCAGAGAATATGATTTGGGTTTTTTTAAAAAAACATAGCTGTAAAAGACAGAACTACTTTCCAGTCTTGTTCTTTAGTAATGGGTCTTGGTCTTAAATTGACTTTCTAGCATTGCTGCTATGAGAACAACCAAATGAAGTGTAATGGCTGATAGGATGTCTGGAATTAGAAATAAAAGAAAATTCAATTTCCATGGACTTCTGTTTTAGGCCTTTTCTCTCCTTTACTTAATAGCTTAAAAGTATTCCTTTAACGACGTCATTTTTAAATGTATTTTGCATAAAACAGGTGCAAGTAAAAGTAATACCTAATTGGACTGAGTTAGAATCTCTTAACTAGGTACCACTTGTGGAGACCAAAATAAGTCCTGTGAATGTCATAATTGCCAGTTTGAAAGGTGTAAAGTAAAATGAGGTTTTCTGCAAAGCTCTTGGTGTGTCAGGTATTTTCATCCTACAATTTGGAAGTGATGATTTATAGTATTTTGAGAGAACATAACTGAGATAATGCTTAACAATCCTATATCAAGACACCTGAACAGAAGTCACTATAATTCTTAAGAGAATAGTCTTTGGAAGATGGATCTGTTTGAAACATTTTTCTTTTCTGTAGTAGTAAATAGATAGCAGAATTTGGTAAGATGATTAAGAATTACAAAGTAGAGCTGTCTTAGTAATTTAGTTGAACACTATGTGGAGAAAGGGAACAAAATTGCCTTATTTTCATACAACCTCTTTCTAAACATTGCAATTGTAAGCAGAGTTGGTGGTAGTGGAAGAGAGTTATACACCCTCTTAAATCTATTGATATGAAAGGGTTTATGAGGGTGTGATACTGCTTACAATGGAACTGTTCAGTTTAATTCTATGGCAATACATCCTCACATTCATTTAATGCAAACCGCTCCATGAAAACCAAGGAACAGCTTTGCAGTAAGTGGCTGCCTAGTGCAATCCAACTTTCTGAAATTCAGCAACAGTTGCTACTAGCTTCGGTGGGATGTGGGTTGAACAACTTTCCTCATTTTGTGGTGACCTTGCAAAGAAACCAGGAAATACTGAAACACGATCATCTTTTAAAAAGTGACAAACTAAAGCAGTCTTGTGGCACCTAATAAACTAATACATTCTTATACTAGCATTAGTTTTTGGGAACTAGAGCCAGCTTCATTTCATAGATTTTGAATGTCAAGGCTGTAAATGCATTCAACTCCAGGGTTTTTATGTAATCCTGAGTTTGTATGAACTTTCCACAACAAAGATTTCATTTTATTATTTCATATTATCACAGCAACAATAATTCTCCTGGTTCTCCTGCATAAATCTGTGAATAGGTAAACAGCCAGCTCTTCTTAGCGACAGTATCCAAAGGGAAATTCTTGGAAACTGTGAAATATGGTAGCACATAAGGGTCATGGGGTATATTCACCTCACACATGGCCTTTATACTGTCATTCTCATATCACTCATATCAAACTAAACTGACCTGTGTGAAATTTCCAGTGGTTCATATCACTATTTAAAAAGATAAAGTGGTAGAATTACATTGTCTTAGTTAACAGCTGCCAAATTCAGAAGTATTGATTAACCAGCAGGAGATGTATTTTTAAGTGTTTCAACTGTCACCTTTCTGTTGGAGATTGAGTGCACCATTTTGACCACTGAATGATTTTCCAGGGATCCAAAGAAAGCAGGGATGTGTTTCTTCCTTATGCTTTCATGCCATTGAACCTATACTCAAGTCTTATTTCTTTGCTGTTTGCTTTTAAACTTTGTAGTCTCATACTATTCTCTGTTCCTGCAACTTAATCTCTATGTGGAATTCATAGAAAATTTGAAGAATGGGAGCCCTTATGTAGAATTTATGCTATACTCATCATTGTTTTTCTTCTGGTAATTAAATTAACTTTGAAGGTCCCTCCTATAGTTCTTTTTAAAATAAATTTTATGTACTATTTATATTTTTAGTATATATAAAAGATTCTATTTGTTGCTTCATCTCAAAGTCTAGTAGTACTGATGCTACCATCCTGGCCATTGCCCCACAGAAAATGTCTCCCGTGTTTAATATGTTTGTATATCTCCGTCTACATTCTTACACTTTTGTGCATTCACATTACAATTAATAAGGTTTCTTTTTAGGTTGCAGGTTGCTACCTAAATTACTGCAGCTGTTCCTTTTTATTCCCTACTGATTAGGAAGTGAGACAGCTGTGGCTTCTCCTATCTATTCCCTAGTCATTTCATCTGTCCCCTCCCCACATGTCCCCTAATAAGTAGGCTCCAGGTGTTCCACACAGCTGGCAGGGGAGAGAGGAGATGAAGGTGCAAAATAAGTGGGAGAATCAAGGGCCACTTTTTTTTGCAATCTGAATTTAAAGGAATGGTGCAACTATCTGAACTGTAATTCAATATGTCACTGTTGTTACATTTGTTTTCAACATGCCATGTATTAAGTGATTAATATTTTTGAATGATAAATCTACTACTTTGCACTTGAATATATTGTTAGTTGGAATATTCTTTCACTCTCTTCCATTTCCCCACACTCTCCTGGCCATTGACTTCTCTCCCATTGGCCACAAGTAAACTCTCTTTTGAGATGTTCTCTTTACTCAGCTATGTATTCTTTATTTGTTGCTTCGCCTAAACTGTGGTATTGTGGTCAACATTCAGGATTTACTGATATTTTTGTTTCTCACCTTTGCACACTGATAACAGTGTTCCTATGCAATGTACATCATTTGATTACCAGGCATCCAAGGTATTTCATTAATAGAACAGGATCTGGAAGAGGTATAGGAGAAAATAGTCAACTTTCCTAGAGGATCAAAGTGCACTGAGACCCAAAACATTCTTGCAGAAGTACATGTGGTATTTCCTATTGGTAATAGTGATTTGAACTTGTTCACAGATGGCTTTTGAAGTCCCCGTCATTTTGTGCACCCCTTCATTAATAACTACTTTTCCAGAATCAAGAGTGTTGGTGATGTTATTCTTTGACCCACTGGCTATATTTTTCACTTTTACTTTTGCACTCACTGGAAGTGATTCTGGTTCTAAAAATCCTCTCTATTAACTACTTCCCAAATCTGTCCCCCCAACCCCACCCAATCTTTTGCAGGCTATACTGAAATATGAGAGGTGAAGCAACATGATTTGCAATATAATGCAGAATAAAAATTTGATGTAAATGTGAACTATTGGAAGAGAGGGAATAGAGACTGGGATTAAATATTTGCTGCAATTACTTCTCTGTAATCTTCATAAGGCTCATGAAGGGTTGTTTCATTTATACTTCTTGCTAAGGAAAGTTTTCTGATGTATGAACAAGTTCAAATCACTACCTTGAATTTTTTGGTGTGTGATTGCCATCCATCAATTGCAAGTGAACCCTGTCCCTAGGAAAGCTATGCAGACAGACACATGGAACTCCAGTATCTAACTGTATCATAACCCCATTCTATATTCCTGATTCCAGTTGGCATGGCATAAGGAAGACTTTCTTGCAACAAAAGCCTGTTTTTCATCGCATATCATTGTGATGCGGGAATTTTATTCTAAAAGCTGAATTGAGAAAAAAAGCACATGGTTGCCCCAATCCTATGACAAACCAGAGGAAAGATGAAACTTTGCTACACTTTGTTAGGATCTGCAACCAAATATGACTCCCAGAAAATTAAAATGTAACCCTCCCTCTCCAAAATGCCAATTACCCAAAATGCTAATCTTAAGAGATTCATAGTAACATTGCCTTGCAGTGTAGATACTGTGCAATCCAAAGGGGGGGAGGGGGGGCTGAAGACGCATTAGTGGAAGATGCTAAAGCTGTGCCAGACTTTCTGGCAGTAGAGGTAATGGGAGAGAGTGGAGCTGTGGTAGCCTCCATGAGAGCAGCAACAATGGTGGTGGGGAGCTGCATTTAAGAGGGAGAAGAGATTATCCCCTGTGAGTATTGTGAGTTCACGCTTGTGATATTCCGAAAGCAACGGAACCTTTTTCCTTCATCAGTAACAACTACAGTCAGAGAAAGACATTGCATAGAGAAGACTGGATAATCCTGTGAGAAACTAAAATCTAAAGTTTACCAACATGACTTGCACAGGACGTTTCATATCAATATGTCTAATTCTCAATGTGGCTCCATCTGTGGATATTTAAATCCACATGGACAGACACAACAGATCTCTCTACATTCTACATTACATTTACAATACATTCTGAAATGTAAAACAACAGCAACATTGAGAATTAACCCCCATGACAAAAGGAGCTCCTGTCACTTTAAGAAATAAATGCCTTATAGTTTCTGTTGCCAGCTAGCTGCATAAGTATTCATGACTTGGTTTCTGTCAGGAAAAGGCAGGTAGATGAGCAGCGACTTTTTCCAGCACTATTTTGGTCTTTGGGAAGACTCACTATGACATGGAACAAAGTTTTAAATGTATACAACTGAATCTGTATATGAAGCTTTGTTCTGCTTCATATTATCCCCTAAAACAAAGAATGAATAATGTATTTTATTTTATATATGGCAAGGTAGGAAGGTGACAATTTGTCTCCAATAAAGTATCATTAATTAAGTAACCCAACACCAGCCACAAATTTGTTACCATCTTCCCTCAAAAAATTAGTTACAGTATAGTCTGCTAGAAGGGATCATGATTTGATTGTGTCTGTTATGTTATTTTTACACTTTCTATATGGAAACATACAACAATTTAACAATGGCAAACAATGCTACTGAAATTCAAAACTGGGGATTTCTTATGACAACCTTTGCCAAATTATTATGCTTTGAGCAAAGTCCACTAAGGTTCATGATTATGTAACATTGAGGTCAGGCCAACATCTTTTCTCCTCTGCTGCTACTGCCCCTCCCCATTTTCTTATAGTAGCATGACAATATAAACTTCTCTTTGTTATGAGTTTAGGATTCCTTAGCACTTAGAATGCTGAAATGGCATCGTTCCATATGTCAGCAAGTCTGTGTTACATAGCTTTGTAGCATACCTGAATATGTCAAGAAGAGGTGTAAGGTGCTCTGAAACTACTTCTGCCGGGACACCTTGCCGTCAGAACACTGTCCTGACTTAGTGCTCATGTGCTTTGTAAAATGTATGTCCCAAGACCCATGGTGGCCTACCATGCTTCAGTATCCCAGATGTGAGGGAGTAATGGAGCCTTCTGGCAAGATCTCTGCATCATTACCAATGCCAGGTAAATTAGAAAAAAATAGGATGGAGTTCAGGAAATGCAAGAGACTGAAGTTGGTTATGAAGATGTGATGCACTCTCAGTGTCATTGGGAGTACAATGAGGTCTAATTGTGAAGTGGCAATGGAAAAATAAGGGGTATTTTTTAAAAATAGCTCATATAAGTGCTGAATCAAAATTGCATTGGGGGATAACACCAAAATTTCCCAGTTATTCTGAACCAGAAGTTGAGCAACACCTTAAAACCTAATGAGATTTATACCAGCGTGGACATTTATATGTTCTTCAGAGGCACTATGTCTACTAAGTTGAAGAGTAATATAGTGATTCACAAATGCTTCTTATTGGACATTTTTCTCTTTCGGAAGTTTTTCTCTTTCAGAAGTTTTTTTCTTTCAGAATGCAAATTTGCTTGATCATTAGGTTTAACTCACCAGCACCCACAGATTGCCATCCAAGAGGCAAGGGAGACAGAAGTTGGGATGTCGAGTTGGCCACATGGTGCCCACAAGGCAAATTCATTTATGCTAGCTGGCACAAATCTGCTGCCTGCATCAGCAGGATAGAGGATGGAACCATGGGCCTGGGGGAGGATTCAAGGCAGACCCACTTTGACTCCAGCTTCCTTATGGTTTTCATGTGATTGATCATTAAGTAGTAGACTATTTGAATGTAAATGTTTTTACTTTGAATTCCTCAGTATCTTGGATCCCAAGGAAAGTGGTGATTCTTTACACTGCTTTCAAATTATTTGTTCCCATCACTCAACTAAGTTGAGACCTTCTGGTTTAAATGCCCCCTTTGTGTTGATGAGGTCTGGAGTTGGCCTCTGTGGTCTTTACAGAACTTGTCTCTGTGGGGAACTCATCATGCCATTGTTGACAATTGCGCTCTTAGCCTGGTTGTATTAGGGTGACAGCGGTTTGCCATTTAGTCTCTTCTGTTCCTCGGTGTCATTCTAATCAGCCTGTGTGCCTGAGCTCAATTTTGAGAGCTGGATGAGAGGAAGCAGCTGCTGTACTGAAGACTAGAGGGAAGGACACAATTAGAGGGTAAAAGTGGGTGAAACAAGTTATAAATTGTTACCTCTCTATGGCATTACCTTTGGGAAGCTTGTTGTTGAGATTCTGACAATTCCTAGCATAATTTTTCCATAAATCCTGGTCAGCTCAGATTTGGGAATATGAATTAATTTATTAAGCCCCAAGACTGTCCTGAATACAGTCTGATGTGGTTTCTATGGCAACAGAAACTGAAAATGACAGTCAGGAGGGGTAGCTAACAAAAGCTCGTATTCAACTGTTGGATGCTAATTTGAAAATATTGCCTTGGAAAAATAACATTGCCTTATTTATCCCCATTCCATCTCCCTTCTGTGGAAAGGAAATCTGCAGGATAGTAAGTTGTGCTTGCCAGCAACATGCACCAAAGCAATCTCTTGACACTTGACTATACTCGCTATACCAAAATGTCTCAGTTTATTGCAGGTTTATAAGGTATATAATTTTCAGTGATAAGAGGAAATATTCCAGAAAAGCTACTTCACCTTTCAGACAAGAGGTCACTTTAGTAACTTCAATTTCATGAAATCCATCAGACTGAATACAATTATATACTGAGTTTATACAAATTTCTGACGTGGTTTTAGTGGAGCTTAGGACTGCTGCCTTTGCTTTTTAAAATTTATCACCTCAGTATGAGTGACAATAATTTAAAAGCAATTAAACATACGAAATGTGGGCATCCCAATCCAGAGCCCTGGGCATGCAGGGGCAGCACTACCCTGCCACTTCCAGATGGTTTTCTGACAGTGTGTGGGGAAAAACTAAAAAAAAAATTAGAAATTAAAAACAAACAAAAATACCACCTGAAAGCTCCTAGGCTGGGACTGTGGCATAAATTGCTGCAAACCTAGGGTGGAAGCCAACTAAGGTCAGCTCCAGCCCTGGGAACATCTCTGCCTTGGCTTTGCTGCACTAGTAGGACTAGCAGCATTGTGAGAGTGTTGACATGACACTGGGTGCCATGTCCGGCTGTCCCAGGAGGCTGTAGCAGCTGCCTACCAGCATATTTGCCCCTCTGCTGAAGTAAATGCTCTGGGGAAGTAAATTCTGCCAGTGTAGGTCTTCACCAGCTCCAGGAGTCACCTCCCCCCAATTCTCTGTTGGGCTGCTCTAGTCCAATCCAGAGCTCTGGCAGCTAGGGATGGCACCACCGTGGTGCCATCCTACACCTTCTGATAGTGCAGAGAGGGTGAAAAAAAATCCTGCTGCCAAAAAACTCTCCATAGGGCTCAATGGAAGTCCAAGGCCATGGCTGCAGTGTAAATGGATGCAAATCTGAGCTGGAAGCTGATGGAGCTAGGCTCCAGCCCTGGGACCGTCTCCACCATGCCCCCACTATGCTGGCAGGACTGGCAGCAATGCAGGAGTATTTACATGGTGTTGGGTGCTACATCTGGATGCCCCAGGAGACATACCATGGCACCTGCCAGCATATTTGTCCCTCCATTGGGGTAAGTGTCCCAGGGAGGTCAAATCCACCTGTGTAGACCTGTGCCACCTCCAGGAGTCACCTCAGCCCCACATTCTGGATTGAGTTGTTAATCTCCTAACACAAATGATTGAATGACTGCATATACCAAATGATATCCTAATAAAATATTTTATATAATATATGGATTCTGGATAATGCTTCTGCTTTGGCAGATATCCAGCTGATAGGTTGCTGCAGGTCAGCCTTTGACATTGCTATTATCCAGACTTTTTCCTGTTGTGGGTAATGCCAGTGAAAATCTGTAACTGGTTGTAAATTTCATCCAGGAGTCCATAGAAAAATAGATTTTTTTTAAGGAAAGGACCAAAGAAATATATAGACCAACGGCTAAAATGGAAGAGAGAAAAATGATGTAAGCTGCGTTGGGTTCACATTGGAGAGAAAGCTTGGGTATCAATGAAGCAAATAAGCAAATATTTTGAATTATTCTCATAATGCTACAAAAGTCCAGTTAGATCTCTAGAAGCCAGCCAGAAGAGTGACTCTGAAAAACCATGAAAGATCGCTAACTTAAGGAATAAGAAAACACTCCCACAGTGTATCATTTTATTTTGTTTACTCTCTTCTAAAAGAACAATGAGAGGAAGACCTTGTGAGTGACTTTCAGGTCATGTGTGACTGTGGCAGACTTTTATCTTCTTCACAAAACACACTTTTTGATTCTGTGGCAACAGGATGAGCATCTGGGAGTTTTAATTTATAGAAACATAACTCTTGAGTATTATAAATAAATGAGGAAGAGATTTTCATGTTCAGACAAAGTCTTTTATATTTCCCCATTTTATTCTTCTTTACAATGGCCAAAGTGGCCATCAGTTTAACAGTTTAAATTTTCAGATCTATACCTGACCCTTTCCAAAGCTGGTTTCCTGTTATATAAAACTACCTTAATCCACGTTAAGCTAGGCAACACTACAGAGAATATACTGTCTTGTAATACACTGTGGTGGAAATAACATTAAGTTCTCTGGCACCTTGAATGAGTCACCATAAATTGAACATTTGTAGGAAACAGACTGTGCCATCAGATTTGCATAGGTTGAATTGTGGGAAGCATATGTTGCACTTTAGATAGCATGTTTAAACTGAATGTCCTTTTGGTTCTTTCTAGTCTTGTGAAGCGATTTGAGAGCTATGCAATTGGCTAGCTAAGTTGTAAGGTGAATGAATGAGAGAGAGTTTTCATTACTCTGACTGCAAAGTACTTTGAAGGTCTGCTCACTCAGCCCATCATATCTCATTTTCTGTCTCTGTCCAAGGCCAAATGGTACCCTTGAATTTTCATGGTCTTTCAGATATCAATTTCAATCTCTACATAAACAGCTTCTGCTCCTGAACAAAAATAAGCATCCATTTTCCATTCATCCAATCCAGATATTTCTTTAAAAATCAACCTTTGACATTTTCTTATCATAATTTCATATTATGAAGTTTTTAGTTGCTGACATAGAGGGCAGCAAGTCTCAGACCTTCAGTTGAAGTGCAGTGTGCGGATATATTCTTCACAATTCATCCCAGAATTCTTCTGATGCAGGGAGAGGGACTCTAAAGGCTGAAATGAAAAGTTTCATTTGAGGATAGGATACTGAGAAGATTCAGCATCCCATTCTCAAAGCCAAGCCTTCTGATTTTTTACTTATGCCCTTACTGCTCATTTACTGCCCATTTGTTGTATCACCATGCAAAATAGAATCCAACGGTACTTCCTCTTTGTGACTTCTGAAAATAAATTTTGCACCCTTCTTGGTTCCACCATCCATTCCAGAGTCTTGATAAGACAGTTTGATTTCTTTCTGATTTCCCACAAAGTTCTCTAAAGTTACTAATTCCAAATAAAGTTGACAAAAATATCCAAAACATTTGAAATCCCTTGATCTATTTTACTTCATTGTTATAGCCACTGGTGGTACTACGATTGTGTCAGACTTACCACCAATGAAGCTAATTCATATATGATCTTAAAAGCAAGAAGAATACAGTTTCAAAGGCAGGATTTTAAACACTGAGGCAGCGAAATAATAATAATAAAATAAATCTAAATGAAAAAGCTACAAAGAAGCTTATGAAATGTTCCAGAATGAGAATTATCTGTTAGAAGCTCTCAGGGTTCAGACAAGAAGAAGTACCGATGTGGGGGCAGATTCTGGTCCCAGTTATAGGACAAGTGGCTTGAGTTAATAGATTATTTTTTGCCAGACTTGGAAAGACATACAGGAAATTCAAACTTCATTCACCACATGCTAGACATTTTTTAATGTTCCATTTGGGTCCTAGTGCCTACCTAGTTCTGTTAGGTAGACACTAGGACTCAAATGGCAAATTCTAAAACAAAGATGGTCCAGCATGTGGTGAATGAAGTTACAATTTTGTTTTTTTCTTTGCTGAGTCAGAGTATAGATGATCTGATGGGGAGGTTCAGAGTCCTGGTCCTATTTGGAAATAAGAATGGAGTAGTGGTGTCTAGGTAAGGAACAACATGTTTTTAGAGGCAGCTTTAGTGACTTCAAAATAAATTAGATAAATCTGAACTGAGAAATGTTAATAGAAAATAGTAATGTGAGATTAGTTCTTTCTACATTTGAGTGTTCATACGGCATATGGATGAATAGCTTTGGTTAAAGGTTAGGTAGGAGGCAAAGTTTGATGTTTGACTGGGTGTCTTTTGGGTTGCATCTTATACTATTGCTCCGTGCACACATCTCTTTGAATCATGCAGTCAATCCTCCATTGCTTCCTTTTATTCTAGGTCCTTCGATGCTCATTGAAAAACACTGGAATTGCACAAATGAAAGTGCCTATCATCAGAGGAAGCAAGCTCCTCAGTGTTCAGAGAAAAGATATAGGATACAGACCACTGTCTTCAGTAAGCTTTATCATATTAGGTGTAGTCTTCCACTGCTTTCTAGCTCTTGGTCTTTTGAGGTGCTAATGGCCAGAAACATTTTAAGATTGTGAGAAAGAAGATGATCTCCTTTTCATTAGATGACAGGGGAGAGAGAAAGGTAAGTCAAATTTGATGGTAGCCAACAAGCATTTTTTTAAAAAAAAATCTGAAGGGGTACATAATAAGCTATGCAACCACTTGCAGTTAGTTGTTTAATTATTCAAAGTTTTGGTCATTATTAACATTATGAGACTGTAGTAATGTCCTCATCTCCCCTAGTGTTGAGAGCTAAGAGTTTCACAAAGCAACCCTAAGGCCTGTTATGCACTGGCCTCGCAAATGGGGGTGCACTGGCATACTTGACGCTGGTGCACTTGACGCTGGTGCACAGTGTCCTGTGAATGGCCCGGTGCCCCTGCAACCTGCAGGGCTGCCTTTGCATGGGGTTGAATGGTGCAGATCCCCTATTACCTCCACTTGCCTGCCGTTGCCCTGCAGAGGCCAGGGGACACCCCCCCATGATGATGCCTCCAGAGTCAGAGGCCAGGAGGCACGTCCTGGACTTTGCAGGCGACGGCAGCTGAGAGAAGGTAAGAGAGGAACTAAAGCAGCGGGGGGGGGGGATGGTGGTGTCAACCCTGTGTTGTTTGCTCGGCACCAGGTGGACGCCGCCGTTTTTCAAATGATTTAGAAAAATGCTGTCTTCATGGCTTGTGCGGAACAGGCCTATGAACCCTTTTCTGAGAATATGCCCCCACTGAATAGGCCTGAGAGGATTCTGAGAAGACCCGCTTAGGAATTCTCTCTTAATTATGTTTAATTTCTGGTTGTTTAATTTCTGATTGTTCTGGTCACAGTCTAAAAGCTTAGGCAAGAAGGACTAAGCAGTATATCTGATCTGTCCCGGTGGCAGTGATGAGGCTTGCATCAGACAGTCTAACATAGTGCCACTTTTCCATGAGGTCTTTACTACCACTGCTGCCAGCCAGATAGAAGGAGCCAATCACACAGTTCCTTGCAACCATTGGCAAGACATTATGTGGTCAGACTGTGGTGGTGTCCGTCCGTCTGTCTGTCCGTCGTCTGTCTGTCTGTCTATCTGTCTATCATCTTCAATTTCAGTGTACTAAGAGGGTCTAATGCAGTTTGGCGTCAAAGTTGTCATTAACTCTGCATTACACCAGAGGCCGCTGCACTTGTGAGACCTAATGTGCCCTAGAGATATCCCTAGGTCTTAACATCTGCTATAAGACAGACCAATTTGTGTGAGAAATATTCTCCCTGTCTTATTATTTGCATTTCCATGTCTCTGTGAATCAGTGCAGATTTTGCTATGGGCTGTCTGCCAAAACACCTACAGAAAATTGTATTTTTAATAGGTTGCTCTGAAGCAGCAGGGTCATTGTTATAACTATACCAACATTAAAAGTGTTCAGTCAAATGTAATTTGAAATATACTTCATCACCATATGAAATTTGCACTGTAATAATCATTTCAAACAATACAGAGGACAATACAGTTTCTGGAATATGCAAACTTTGTGTTATCTTCACAATGGGGGCTTTATTTTCATTTCTCCTTAGAAGGAAATATAACAAGAGGTTTGTTTTTTCAAGTGGTTGAAATCTGAGCAAGAGAAGCCCATTTAGAATCTGTTCCTTTGGAAATTAATAGGGCATCCAATGGATTTCACAGCCAGCCTTTACTAGGGTAATATTGGGGCAGGTGGGGGATGTTAAAACAGTCCATCGGTGAATGGAGTTGACTGTCCTCAGCTGTGCTGGTAATCCTGCTGGGGCTGTTTGGTGAAGATTTGAACAGTGACGGCAACAATGGTGGACATTGGGTTTCCTGTCAGTGACAGGTGAGCCTGTGCCCTTTATGCAGATGCAATTCCAGAGGTTAGGCAGCCCTGGGCAAATATTATGTTTATATTTAGGGTTCATTTTGGTGCCTCGATGTTGTTTAATATGTTCAATCATTCACTTTGTTCCCTGTGCGGGTTTTTTTTTAAGTGAAGTATATTTTCTTCAGTTTTCTTTGATATTCCCAATTCCAGGAATTCCTTTTCATTTGACAGGGTAGTATCACTCTTGGACAAAGAAACAGACATAATTTCACAAGAAAAGAAGATTAAAGAAGATTAAAGAGCTTGGTAAAGCTATATGATTTTTAAAACAAAGGAACAAGCTAGTGAGTTGGATAAATAGATAAAAGAGAAAAAATATGCTGCATTTAGTCTACAATGACCACTAAGTAAATGCATAAGATTGCAGCCTTATAGACTAGCATTTTACCCAGTAGTTCAAGTCCTTGACAAATTTTTCACATTTCTCTCAGAGTCATTTATGCTTCATTAAAAGTTACTATTATACAATTTCCCACCTCCTGGTAGGAAGGAACATTTCTGGCAACTCTGGCCCCTTCCGCACATGCAGAATAATGCAATTTCAATTCATTTTCAATGCAGTTTGTAGCTGGATTTTACTGTGCGAAATAGCAAAATTCACTTGCAAACATCTTCCCAAACTTTTGTATCCTTCTGTCAGATTACCACCCTGTGGTATGTAACGTAAAGCTACTGCAAAGGCTGAAATTACAAAGGGGTGTGTTGATTCTCTTCAAAGAGAAATGAAACAGCAATCCTTATTTTAAAAAATAAAAGAAGAGTTGGATTTATATCCCACCCTTTCTCTCCTGTAAGGAGACTCAAAGGGGCTCACAAACTCCTTTCCCTTCCCTCCTCACAACAAACACCCTGTGAGGTAGGTGGGGCTGAGAGAGCTCAGAAGAACTGTGACTAGCCCAAGGTCACTAGCTGGCATGTGCTGAAGTCCACAGGCTAATCTGAATTCCCCAGATAAGCCTCCACAGCTCAAGAGGCAGAGCGGGGAATCAAACCCGGTTCCTTCAGATTAGAGTACACCTACTCTTAACCACTATGCCACTGCCACTACCAAGAGAAAATACAGGAAATCAATGACTATATAAGGTGAATTTCAGAAAAAGAGATTCCCCTACCCATAATAATGCTTGTTGAGAGGCATATAATCAAGTTGCACTGTGCTCATATATGAAGACATTTATTTATTTTATTGGGTGTTTATATTGCCCATCCCCTTTTGGACTAAGGATGGTTTCCAACCATAGGTAATTAATACAAACTGCCTTATATTGAATTAAGCCATTGGTTTATCAAGGTCAGTGTTTTCTGCTGTGACAGTAGCAGGTTTCCAAGCTCTCAAGAACATATCTTTCACTTTGCTTACTACCTGATCCTTTTAGCTGGATATTGTGGGAATTGACCATGGAAACTTTAACATTCAAAGTGGATGCTCTGCCACTGAGCCACATCTTGTGTGTCAGGTTATGAAGGTGCAGCATGGACATGTAAATAGACTCCTGTCTTACCCTTTGGCTGCTTTAAGACATAAACACTTCGTTCATGGATATGGCATAGAAATAAAGCGCAGAGTTGGAAGGGGCCAGCCAGGCTATATAATGCAGCCCCATGTTCACTGCAGGGCCAGTCTAGAGCAATCCAAACAAGTGTTTGTCCAACTGCTGTCTAAAGACTACCAGTGAGGAGGAGCTCACCACCTTATTAGGCAGGTGATTCCACTGCTGCACAACTCTTACTGTAATTTTTCTCCTAATATCCAGTCAGAATCTTTCTGCCTGTAATTTAAACTTATTATTTCAAGTCCTATCCTCTGCTGCCAACAGAACAGCTCCCCGCCTTCCACTAAGAGACAGCTCTTCAAATACTTAAAGAAGGTAATCATGTGCACTCTCATTCCCCTGTTCTCCAGACTAAACGTCCCCAACTCCCTTATCCTTTCCTCATAGGACTTGGACTCCAGGCCCTTGATCATCCTCATTGCTCTCTTCCACATTCTATTCATATTCTAGCACAGGTCCTGCATATTCCAGTTCTCATGCTGAATTACTATTGTTACAGCAGTCTTGTTAATGACAGTGACTTATTTTCAGTCATTTGTTCTTTTCAACATTGTTTTATTTAAACAATGGCAACAGTTACAGACACAAAGTTTTGGAAGTGGTTTTAAATACTGCAGTGTTCTGCAGTATTTAAGTTCTGCTTATCTGGTATGTTCCTTCCTATATGTTACAATACCCAGACATTAGTTAACTAATTAATTAAAGCACACTTATATCCTTCCCTCCCACACTGGGCAGGGCTGAGGGCCTTTTAAAGAATAAGTTTCAACAATAATTAATAAAATTAATGGGGCATGGTATAATTTAAAAATCCCAGTAAGGTTCCAGTAAACCTTACCTAAAAACAGCAAATAAACTGATGGACAATAGCACCTCAAAAAGACTTTCTTCCCATTCTGAAGATGTTATGCAGTTAAAATCTAAGCAGTTATTCCGGGTCTAAAATAAACCATAGAAGGCCTGGATAACAGTTTGGGAGAGCAGTGACAAGACTGAGCCAAGGAAACTGGAAAGGGGGATCAAGACTCAAACCAGCAGTTGTTTGTACAGCCCCTATATAACTCTTACTGTCCTCAACTATAAACCATTTGACCACAGTAGAAGCAAGAGAGATGGCAGTAAAACGCTTCTTCCAGCTTGTGGCTCTCCAGGTTACAGTTTATCAGCTTCTCCTATCTTTTGTAACAGAGTAATTTGGATCTCCATTCCCTTCTGCTTTTGTACTATTTTTGAATCCTCATTTTTTATACTCCATGGATCATTATGCATTTTTATTACCAGTATTGATTCTGCTGCTACATGTTATGTTTGTTTCTATGATAACTTTTACAAGTCTTTCATTTGTCAGTGTCCTGTATCATCTCTAGAACAATAATTTCTTTCCTACTTGATTCACGCAGAAAGGGCATGTCTGAGGTTTTAAGTGATCAACAGTGGGCAATTTTCTTCTTGCCCTTCACCTACCACAAGAATGTCCTGTGCAGGTCAGGGTTTTAAATTCCATTCAATAAGAGAGAGCATGATGGGTAGTTTGACCAGAATTGTCTTTATCCCAACCTTCTACTGACAGACTGAACCCAAGAGACCTTCTAATGGCACTTATTTCATATGAGGCATCAGGGGAAAAGATAAAAATATTTATCTTTAATTCACTACCAGGAACAGGAAAAGTAAGTGTTCACCAAAGAGGTTTAAAACTATTTACAGGTAACACACAGCTTTTGCTGGGCTAATTAAGTTGTAAAATTTCAGTTGTCAACTTGGCCTTCCCTCAACCTCAAGATTCTTGCAGTATAAATGTGAACTCCAACCCATAACTACAAATCTTTAGCCAGTTTCTCTCAGAAACTGGACCCTGTGACAACTTTAGTCACCACTTAGCACATTCACTCTGTTAACTTGCTTTATCATAAAAGACTAGTCAGTCTGAGACTTCCAGAATCTTCTGAGAAAGGTTTATCTGCCTACCCTTCTGTAAGCAGTTCAATGTAGCAAAATGCAAAGTGATGCACATAGGGGCAAAAAATCCAAACTTCACATACACGCTACAGGGGTCAGTGCTATCAGTCACAGACCAGGAAAGGGATTTGGGCGTCTTAATTGATAGTTCCATGGGAATGTCAACTCAGTGTATGGCAGCTGTGAAAAAGGCAAACTCTATGCTGGGGATAATTAGGAAAGGAATTGATAATAAAACTGCAAAGATTGTCATGCCCTTATATAAATCAGTGGTGCGACCACACTTGGAGTACTGTGTTCAGTTCTGGTCACCCACATCTCAAAAAAAAGGATATTGAAGAGAGATAGAAAAAAGTGCAGAGACAGGGCAACGCAGGATGATTGAGGGGACTGGAGCACCTTCCTTATGAGGGGAAAGGCTGCAGCTGCTTTGGGACTCTCCTTAGTTTGGAGAGGAGGCACGCCTGAGGGGGGATAATGATTGAAGTCTATAAAATTATGCATGGGGGGGTAGAAAATGTTGACAGAGAGAAATTTTTCTCTCTTTCTCACAATACTAGAACCAGGGGGCATTCATTGAAAATGCTGGGGAAGAATTCGGACTAATAAAAGGAAACACTTCTTCACGCAACGTGTGATTGGTGTTTGGAATATGCTGCCACAGGAGGTGGTGATGGCCACTAACCTGGATAGCTTTAAAAGGGGCTTGGACAGATTTATGGAGGAGAAGTCAATTTATGGCTACCAATCTTGATCCTCTTTGATCTGAGATTGCAAATGCCTTAACAGTCCAGGTGCTCGGGAGCAACAGCCGCAGAAGGCCATTGCTTTCACATCCTACATGTGAACTCCCAAAGGCACCTGGTGGGCCACTGCGAGTAGCAGAGAGCTGGACTAGATGGACTCTGGTCTGATCCAGCTGGCTTGTTCTTATGTTCTTATGTTCTTAAGCACAAACCTTCTTTCCAAACATTCACTGTTTAGCCCAGTGGTGGGATTCAAATACTTTAACAACCGATTCCACCTCCCCCCCTGAGTTTTCCATGCCCTCCTGAGTTTTCCGACCCCTGGGCGGCCACCCTCCCCCACCTTCTCATGCTGCCCTCCTCGCCTCCACCTCCAGGCAGGGAGGCAGCCGAGGCAGCAGGCAGCGCTGGGGTGGGTGGAGCAGAGGGCTCCAGATCGGTTGGGCTCTCCTGCAGCCTGGAGGCCCAGGGTGGTGGAACAGAGCTGGGCAGAGCTGGGAGGTGGGTGAAGCAGAGGGCTCTGGGTCAGCTCTCCTCCCAGCCCTCAGCTACAGGGGCAGGGAGGAGAGCTGAGCCAGGCAGTGCTGGGGAGGAAATGGAGCAGAGGGCTCTGGCTCAGCAGCAGAGCTGAGCCGGAGCCCTCTGCTCCACCACCCCCAGCGATTCCTGGCTCGGCTCTCCTCCCCGCCCTGACCTCCAAGGTGCTAAAAGCCCTGTCACTCCCTCCTTCAGAGAAGGGAAAGCGAGAGGGCTTTTAACAACCGGTTCTTCCAGACTGGAGTGAACCAGCTGAATCCAACCACTGGTTTAGCCTGATTTTGCCCAAGAAAGGCTGAGACATCCATGGTATCTGAGAAATGATTTTTAGTCTCTCTCTGAAGGCACACCCCTATGTGAACTAACAGTGTAACTGATCTTTCCCTGTCACTCTCATCCCATCTGGCTTATTCAGCTACCTACGGCCCTGATTGGCTGTTCAGTGCCCAGATCACTGGTGACTGATAGAAAGGGCCAGGACATATGCCCATCCATAATTAAATTAAATCCATTCAGATCTTGCATATCTTTCCCTTCCCTTGCCCTCTAAACAGTTAGTGGACTCTTTGTTTTATTTCTTCCATACATGTCAGTCCACTTGTTAAATTTCTGTGAGAAAGAAAGAGAAAGTGTGGTTGGCTTCTGTTGGATTAATTAGAATTACACTGAACAGGTGAAATCTTTTTGATTATTCACACTTTCTCAGTTCATGTGCATGCTGAGTAGTGCTACTAGTGGTGGATTTTGAGGGAGAAGTTTGGAGCTCAAGTTCAGGGTTCAGCAGAGTTCTTCATTTGCATTATCATCAGGGGGGGCTTCAAGTACTGATGGATCTAACACCCACTGGTTTGGATCATATCTTTTGATTGCAAACAGGAAACTGATATTTCAGTGATTGGTTTGATTGAGAATTGACCTGTTTTTGGGCCTTTCCCCACTTACCTTCTGCTGCGCGCTACTCGGGCCAAGTAGTGCGGCGTCCCGGGGCACTCCCCACTACAGGGGCAGCAACAACGCAGCTGCCCCAACGCTGCTGCTGTCGCGCCCCCTCAGCGTGCGTCATTCCCGGCGCTCTTCCAAATGGCGCCTTTTGATGACCCCACGCGGAGCGCGGGGTCGTGGGGAAGCCTGGGTGCACGCCAGAAATGACGTGCGCAGTGAGTAGTGCACAGCGACGGTGGTAGAGGGAAAAGTGGGGAAAGGCCCTTTGACTTCTAACAAAGTTGCTTCACTACCTAGGTGTTTAGTACAGCATAATTGTGTTTTTTTACATGCTGAGTCTCAGGCAAGCTGATTGAATAACACCTCCTCCTGGTCTTGTCTGTGTGACTACTGGTCAGTGGGCAGTTGTTCAAATAGATAATTAAATCAGTCACAGATCATGTACATCAGTCATAAATGGATGCTATGGTGCTGTGTGGTTTCCGGGCTGTATAGCCGTGTTCTAGCAGCATTCTCTCCTGACGTTTCGCCTGCATCTGTGGCTGCATCTGTGGCTGTGATTCTCTGAAGATGCCAGTTGCAGATGCAGGCGAAACATCAGGAGAGAATGCTGCTAGAACACGGCTATACAGCCCGGAAACCACACAGCACCCCAGTGATTCTGGCCATGAAAGCCTTTGATAATACAATAGATGCTGTGTTTTAAATAAAATTCTACTCTTAGGGATTTTTAAAAAGACACCCTTAAGTATAGTAAAGGCTGCTGCCTGGTTTGAAATGGCAACCTCTTTACAGATATCTTTCTACACTAATTGATGCAAACCTTTACATCACATGTGCATAGCTATGGCATGAACCAAGCAGGCTAAGTGATCAGCTGTTGTCTGATCAACAGATGCAAATATGATTAGTTTGTCTGTCAAACACATTCACAGAGGAATTCTCAGCACCCGAAGCCTCTACAGGATAATTTAATCCAGGTGTGAAAACCACCAACAGCTTCAATGAACACACAAAACTATATTATTATTATTATTATTATTATTATTATTATTATTATTATTATTATTATTATTATTATTATTATTATTATTATTATTATTATTATTATTGTAGATTTCACAGCTGTCAGATCTTTGGCTGGTTGTTGGCCTTCATTACAATTCGAACCTCACCCAGAGGCCTAAGAAGTTGTAATGTATCGGTGTAGTATTCATGTGGATCCCAGCAGGGCTGCCTTCTGAATTTGACCAATGTTAATGTTGTCAATTCGAAGATGTTTCAAGTGCTGCCCTAGTGTTTTCAGGATGGTACCCAGCGTGCCGATTACCTCTGAAGATGCCAGCCACAGATGCAGGTGAAACGTCAGGAGAGAATGCTGCTAGAACATGGCCATACAGCCCGGAAACCACACAGCACCCCACTATCAATGTAGTATTTGTGCGGATCCCAGTAGGGCTGCCTTTTGAATCTGACAGATGTTAATTTTGAAGATGTTTCAGGTGCTGCCCTAGTGTTTTTGGGATGGCACCCAGTATGCCAATCACCACTGGGACAACCTCGGCTGTTTTTCCTTGCTGTGGCTGTTATTTGTTGTTTGGTGATCTCCAGTGCTTCTTCAATTGTTCTAGTGTCTAGCCAGTACCTTCTAATTAATTCTTTCATGATCTTGCCATTCTTTAATCTTTGTTCTTTCATATTTTTTAGGTTACTGGCATCTGATCTTAATTTTTTGATCTTCTGTTCCAGACTAAATTTCTACTTTGGTTTTGATGGTTGATTTATCTTGGGTTTAGGTATTTCAATGCCCAGTTCTCTTGTGACCACTAGTGCTGTACTGTACATGAGCTGATTAGTTTGTTTGATGGATGTTGTTTCCATTGTCATCAGTGCCATGTTTACATCCCTCATTATGATTGCCAGGTCTTTTTGGGCACCATTTTCAATGCTGGCAACCGTTGTTTTTCCTCATTTGATTATCTATAGTGGATGATCTTTCCCCTTAGTTCTTTTTCTCTTTCTGTCAGTCTATTAGTTTTTTCTATGGGGACTTTCTCTAGTGGTTCTACTATTATTTTCTCCCCTGTACTGGCATTTTCATCTAGCAGTTCTACTATTATCTCTCATGCTGTTTCTGGAGTATGTACTGTTCTTTCTTCTGGTGTTACAGTTGCTTTCCTTTCACAATTTTTCTGGACTTCTTCTAGTTCTATCTCTGTAAACACTTTATTCCATATGATGAATCTACTCTGATCTGCCAGTCTTTGTTCAGTGATGTTCGAATCTGGGTAGCGTTGTTTACACGGTTTGTATGTCTGCTTCAAGTATCCTCTTTTTTCTTGCTCTGAGTTGTAGTAACAAGCCATGATGGCACAATTTTCTTGTGCACTATACTTCTTTCTTTTGGATGGTTGATCCACTTGTAGCCCACTTCTTGACGCATGCCCAGGGACCCCAGCATGCGACATGGCCCTTATTAACCTGCGCGACGACCGATGTGGTATGGAATACTTTTTCATTTGTATGGGCTGGTGGACACTCTAAGTCTGGTTTCTCAGTTGAGACCTGTCTGGCTTGGGAACCCCTTCTGGTAGTATACCTCCAGCATAGCTCTCAACATCATTGAAGCGCGCAAGCCCCTTCCCCATGACAAGGGGGTGCCCATGAGGGGATGATGATAATGATGATGATGAAAAGAATGCTGTCCCAAAATCCCTGGGACAGTACTTGCAACAACTTGGCATCAATAAAATCACTGTCTGCCAAATGCAGAAAGCTGCTCTACTCAGCTCTGCAAACATTTTATGCCAATGCATCACGTCTTCCTAAGTTCCAGGGCGGAATTCAAAGCGGATAGAAGGCCAACACCAACCAGTGATCTGGAGATTGTGATACAATGTTTTTGTTGCTTTTGATGATGACGACGACAACAACAACACGGAGATTGTTGGCGGCACCCGATCCCACACTTGGGAGGGGACTTGGCAGAAGGTTGAGAATGGTGCAGATGAAATCAGAGGGGAGCATCATGGGGGATGGCAAACAGATCCATGGCCAGCCTCCCCAAAGGCCCAGTGAAACAACTCAGTTTTACAGGCCCTGAGGAACTCCCCAAGGACCCACAGGGCCCCCACAGTTGGAGGAAGGGTGTTCCACCAGGCAGGGGTCAGGGCTGTAAAAGCCCTGGTCTGGGTAGAGGCTAGCTGCATCATTGAAGGGCAAGGGACTACCAGTAAATTTGCCTCTGCAGAATGCCTACTTGGGACATATGGGGTCAGATGGTCTTGGAGGTACTTGATCTTCCAGTACTATGCATGGGACCAGTGGTGGAGGGTCTGGTATTAGCCAACCCCGGTTCTGAATTCAGTTTAGAGGAGGATCCTTTCCCTCTAGGAATGGCAAGAAGCATCCAAGTTTGTTCTGTCATACCTGGTTCAGCTCCACTGGACAGCTTCCATTCCCCCAGTTTCCAATTCTAGTTTGAAGACAAAGATATTCCATAATTAGTTCCTTTGAGTATAGTTATGAAATATTTATTGAAGAGAAGAAAAGATTCACAAGAAAAATGGGAGGGGAGAGAAGTGGAGTTTTAAAGTACTTTTATAAGACCATTCTTTAGAAAATAATTTGTTAGGTCACAAACTCTTATATAATAATATAATATATATAATAATATATCTTATATAATAATATATCTGTGAGTGATATCTTATTCCCATTATATATGTTATGTGGTATTTTGGTTTTGTGCATTTTATTATTTTTGGGTTTTTTCTTTTGGCATATTGGTTATTAAATACCTTGAATCCTCTGAGAAAGGATTGCTAAATAATTGAGTAGTTTTTTTCCCTCAGGACAAATAGATATGTAGTAGTAATTGGGATAGCTTGGAAGTAGTATTAAGACTTTATTTATCATCCCAAGATAGTTCTCAATGCAGTTTTTAAAAAATCAACAAAACATTACAATAAAAATCAAAGTCTGACCAACAGCAGCATTCAAATTCAAATCAAGTAACATTTTATGCCTTTGAAATGTGAGGTTATGTTCCATCTGAGATAATAAAAGTTTAAATTTGCAGATGGAAATCCATGACTCAAATCTGTATTTTGCTTTTCAAAATGACAGAACACAGATTTTTTTTAAAAAATGTTCAGACCTCATCCCCCCCCCAAAATGTTAAAAAAAGTTCACCCCCTAACCACCCCCACAAGGTAGTTTACCATTATGCATTTCAGTTTGAAGTGAATTTATCATTATGCATTTCAGTTTGAAGTGAATATCTCAAATTTTCAGTCTAGTATTATGAAATAAAATTATATACTCAACTAAAAAGGTAAGTAGTATTACTTTTTGTTAAATGGCAATTTAGGATTCATGACCTTGAAATATCCTGAAAGTATTGTTAGATAAAAATATATTTGGCCCACCATCTATATTGTGTATTTATGTTCATGGTGTGATCTTAATGTGTGATTCCAGAAACATATATATGATATAGGCTTGTCAAGACGTATTATTTGCCTGTAAGAGAAATGAATGCTTGCTGAAAATGGGTAAAATTACTCAAACACAGAAGGACTTTTTATTCTACAGTTTTTCCCGGGAGTATTTGAAACCAATTTTGGGTGTCTGTTACGGCTGACCTTTGAAAGAATAAATTAGGTTTCTCGAGTCTTCTCAGACATGTAGCCAAAAGGGAGCTGTCTAGTTACATGCATTTTTAAACATGTGCTAGTGGAATCCAAGATCAAAATGCAAAATCTTTGGCTGGTGATAGTCCCTTGAGGAACTAGGAAATCTCTGGACTTCTAAAAAAGAAGCTCTTTCAGATATGCAGTATTAAAGTATTAAAGCTGCTTTTCATTCTACATTGACCACTTCAAGTTTGCAGTTGCACAAATGTAGCTCTGAAATAGAAAAGGATCATAGGAAGCTGTCTTATGCCCAGTTGGACCATTAGTATAGTTTATTCAGTGTGGCAGCAGCTCTCTAGGGTCTTCCAACATCAAGAAGCACATGTTGTGTGTGTGTGTGTGTGTGTGTGTGTGTGTGTGTGTTTGTTTATTTATTATCAGAAACAATTTATACCTCTGTTCTTCCAAGAAGCTCAGGTGATACACATGGGATTTTCCTATTTGATCATCACAACAATTTGATAAGAGGTCAGGCTGAGCCCCATTAACTGCCTAAGATAAGCTAGGTGATCTAACTTTGGGTCTTTCTGGTCTGGATCCAGTACTTTATCCCCAATTATTTATTGACTAACAGTAGGTTTCATTGTGCTGCAATGATATAACTGATATAAATATTTTAAAAATTATATAATATATGCTGCATATTATAATCACAATGTATGCAGTGTAGAATAATTAGTATCTGACATTTCCTAGATGCAACTTTAAGGGTGGCTTCCAAAATGCATTTATCATCATATAACTGATTTTGTTTTTATTGTTGTTGATGTTTTTTGTGTTCACGGGGACTGAGTATAGGCACATTTTGGCATGGTCTGTCCCAGTGTGGGTAGGAATTGGTGGAAATCAGTGCAACCTATACTAGATTTGTTATTTCAAGATCCAACATTCTATAGCCTGATCTACTCAGTTCTTGGATAGATGTATTACTTTTGTCTGTTTTGTCGTCTTGAAAATGTTCTTTTTCCCCATTTTATATTTCTCTATTTTGTTTGTCAATTACACTGTGAAAATTGACAAAATTATTTTTAAAAAGAAATCAGTGCAACCTTATAGTTGAGCATTGACACTTAAAAACAAAACAAAACAAGTATGGCCTACGGTACAGCACAACATGTTAACATTAAGTATTTCCAGTCATTTATATTAATGAACAACTGGAAGGCAATATGAAAAGCTGACAGGACAATGCATTAGATGCGTGCATTCAAAAATCAGTGTTTTTTTGGATCTGGGTATATTGGAACCAAAAATATTGATATTCCTATGATCCCTGAATTCCAATGCCAGTATGATGCTTGTATTTTGGTTTTATTTGGGAATCCAATGCTGTTTGGCTCCATTAACCTATGGGAAAGTTATAGGGGGGTGGGAGAGGGACATTTTTAAGTTAGAGATATCACATTTGCAGCAGAGCTGAGATCAGGTGGTCTAATTCTATGTGCACACAAAGAAAGTACCCACATCCATCCTCCATGGTTTCCAATGGGGAAAAACAGCCTTTTTGTCCGCCAGGGCAAAAGCAAAATGTCATGCTTGCAGCAACACTGGCCGATGCCTTCCATACCAGGAAGACAGTAGCCCAACAGATCCAATCAGGGCTCAGGAATCTCAGCAGAACCACGAACTAATGTGGCAAGCCCAAAAGAACCAATGTCGCACTAGAGAATTCCAGAACAATCTTAACCACAGGAAACAACTTTTGCAAGCCCAGTGGAACTAGTGACAATCTACTCACAAACATATATACCATCACTTCCCCAAGGAAGGCCTCAGCAAATGAGAGGGAAGTGATTTTGTGTGTAACCTGGTCTGTCTCAGAGGAGAAGCCTTAGATGTCGCACCAGATCAGGGACGCTTAAGCCAACCTTATAGACATTGTTGCTGGCACTACAGTCCAAAAAGCAGGCTGTAAAAAGGAATCACCAAGCTCTGGCTGCTTCCGCACAGCCATGCTGGGGGTTGGGTCGGCATACATGATGGTGACCCAACCCCCCCTGGGACCGTTTGCACGAACAGTCCTGGTAATGACAGGGAAGACGGCGCCGCACTGCACTGTCACCCGATCGACTTACCTTCCCTGCGACCTTCCGGTGCGTCGCTGAGGCAGGGGATACGCCCCCCTGCCCTGCGCGACCGCTCCAGAGGAAGGTCGCAGGGAAGGTAAGTCGATTGGGAAAGGGGGGGATGGCGCCTTCCAGCCGCTGTTTTCCAAAAACCAATGGCGGCTTCGCACCACTGGGGAAAATAGTGGGAAAATGGCGGATTCATGCCCCATGCGAACAGCTCCCTAGGGACGGCGTTTTTGCTGTCCCTAGGGCGCTATAAACGGCCCGTGCGGAAAGGGCCTATGACTCAGTTCAGCCTAAACCATGGTTTAGTAATTGTTGAACGCTTTCACAGCCAGATTCAACTGGTTGTGGTGGGTTTTCCAGGCTGTGTGGCCGTGGTCTGGTAGATCTTGTTCCTATCGTTTCGTCTGCATCTGCGGCTGGCATCTTCAGAAGTGTATCACAGAGAAAAGTCTGTTTCACACTGTGTCTAGTGAGAAGGGAAAGTTTATGGGGTATATTGTCCTTGTCCCAGGGTGGGGAGCCAATCAGAAAGTGTTTGGGTGGAACTTCTCAACTTCTCAGATGCAGGTGAAACGTTAGGAACAAGATCTACCAGACCATGGCCACACAGCCCGGAAAACCCACCACAACCATGGTTTAGTAAGTTTAACTATGGAGCATATCTGAATATGGAGATTCCACTAATTGTTGATCAATATCTGAAACCATCATTTGAAAGTTACAGGTAGCCATATTGACCCAATGAAAAACAGAAAACCAAAAACTTTGTCACTTTATTTATTAAGATCAATGTCACATCTGTGTTCATATCGTGCCAATTAGTTGCATCTGTGTAAATGTAAAATCTGTGCAGCATTAGTAATTATAGCAAAATAATATAGTTTAGAAGTTTTGTGACCTTGGAAATGGTGTACCTCTCTAAAATGCAGAGAATAAAAAATGGCTTGTAACAACCTTTGCAGGATTAATTGGTCTTGATAATCTAATATTGTTGAATGTTTTAAATGAATAAAACATCATCTCTTTCTGCTCTATTATTAGCATGAATGTTTTGTTTCTGAAATACCATGGACAATTACTTTTGGACGTTAGAGCCCAGTGTTTCCACCTCTGTGGTGGCTGGAGAGAATTGTTTTGTGTGTTTCTAATATTAACTTGGACATAATATCTTGAGTTCCATGATTTCAGTAAAAAGGGGCATAATTAAGTTCCTTTTTGCTTCCAAGATGAATTAGGAGATGCTTCAAACATAACTCTTTTTACGGAAAGAAGACGAGATGCAATACTGTGAGATATTCTCATCAAATCATATTTTCATATTCTTCCTATAATCCCTTCCCCACTCTGCTTGTGTGCCAAACAAAAAAAAAGTGTTAGGGATACAAATTATTAAAATCTGCATTGGAATTGATCATATTCCATAAAACTATTTACTACCCTGTTTAACATTTCTCCCTATCGCATTTCTCCCCTTAACAAAGACACAATAATCTACTGCCCATCAGACAGATGATCTTCAGTCAGCCTCAAATGGTCACTGGAAATGAAGCATCTAGTTACTATGATTAAAATCAGTGTCAGCCAAACAATTTATGGAGCACCTGGCTACAAGCAGGATCTGAAGGTCTTTCTTGGATGTTTACAGGTTGCTAACAGATGGGATAAGGATCAGCCCCTCATTACAGTTAGGTGGCTTGTGCTACTTCTTACAATTGCACAGTGTCAAGTGCATAATAATTAAAAGAGTGGATGCAGGTGGAACTCTGAGCATCTCTCAGCCAAACAAACAGGTGCAAGTAGGCTTAGAGTCCCCTTTCCTCATCTGTGGCTGCACAATAGATTAAATGTCTCCTAAACCGTTGCTTTAACAGGCTCTTCTGAGTCCTTGCAGTCAAAGTCTTAATCGACTAGCCAGAAAATGGAGCTGCTAATGCCTGTCTTTGAAAGATGCTCTTCCATGTTTGACAACTGCAAAAAGAACCTTGACATGCAGATTTGACTGTCATTTTAATGGAAGAAGCCACAGAAAAGAATCCCTCCCTCCCTCTTCAGCTGAGAAAGACACATAGACCAAATGATAGTCACTGCAGTGGAAAGTTATCAATTTACATATTTGATGTATCTTCACCTTGTCTTTGCACATTTCTCTGTGGCCCCTTCTAGGATTTGTAAATGTTTAAAATCTGTATCTGCGTGAGGTTAGTCTAAAAAGATGTCCAATGTTTAAAGAATGTTTAAAGGTTTTAAAATTGGATCTTATTCCATTACAACCACCTGGAGTCACAGCTTTGTTTAGCTGCCAGGTTTCCCCAACGAACTATACCACAGCCAAAATTCTGTGCTGGTGCTAGAGGTGTGATCATACAGCCTGGGTCTGTGTATATGTAGTTGGGTAAATCCTGCTAAATTGAAATGGGACATATATTGGTGTCCTAATCTATGGATTTAAAGGGGCGAATTTCAGTTCAGGATTGTACTTCTATTTCCCCACATTCAACACTGGTCTCCTGATATAGAAGGCTGGAGGGTAAAGGCATAATGCCACTGCCATTCAAGCCCTATTCTCCCCATGCTATGCATCATTATTATAGGTGTTATTCCTGTAGTTTATTCATTGTTTTGATTTCAGGACTTACATAAATGTCTCAGATTTTACAAGCAAACATCAATACTCATCACCTAATTGTTGTATTTTTCTTTCTGTCTCATCAACACATTTGGAATGGAAATTGTTCCCTAGAGGCAGCCACATGTTGGACTGCTTAGAAGCCACTTATGTGATATCTAAAAATATTGCAATTGTTTCTCAGCTCCGCTTAGAAAATCATTTCCCTGTAGTATAGTTAACAAAGAACAGCTTGAAATAGGCTGTATTATCATATTCGGGATGGATTCGAAGCCGTACCCAGATTCTGAACATTACACGACAGTGCCTTCACATCAAGATGAAGCTGTGTACTGTGTACCAGATTTCCATACAATGAATGGCTGAGTGTTTTCTTATTTCTTTTTGTCATCTCAAATCTGAAAGGTTATCAGGAGCCTGTGGTTGTATTATGAATTCTGTAAGAGAGTCTTCTGTTTGTCTGTTGAAATAGACATGAAACTTAAAAGTCCTCCTTTAATATAACTTTAGTGCCTGGACAAAAGAATTAAGTAATTATTTATTCATTTGAAATATTTTAAGAAACTTTTTAGACCACCAACCAGCAAACAATCGAATAAAGCAGCAATGAACAACCAATCAAAAAAAGCAACTGTGATTAAATTAGCACAATTTAAAATTTAAAAACCTCACAAGGCAACAATTCCAGATGCTGTATGAGCAACACGTATTTCTTGAAGAGAAGGATTTATATTTATTAGTTCTGTCCAGAAAAGACAAATGGGTTTCCCGAATTTGAGTTAGATCCAAAGATATCCTTTGGATGTGGAAAGCATTTTCCACTCATGAATGGCTGTTGTATATCTCATGCTATGGACCTTCCCCACCTCTTAACCTGAAGTTATTCTTCTGCATGTGATAGAGGTTATACAGACATGAAGAAATGTTACAGAAACTATAGTATCACTTAGAGAACAATGCTGGTGGTTCTTTGGAGACAAACCTTTGGCCAGGTGCAGGACACTAACTGAGTGGCTTCAGAAGATTTCAGCATGCACTAGGGTCTTTGTCCAAGCAGAATTGTGAAATAAGCTTCACGCTAACCCATTATACTGAGTTAAGCATAATCTACCCCAAGTTATTGTGCAAGCCATTTCTGAGTACTATAAGATATAGAAAGGAAAACACTACTTGTTGCCAGATATCTCAAAGTTAATTTATGCTTTCATTTGCGCATCATTGGCTTTGCAGGGGGAAGGAACCTTTCTTCTGGTTGCTTCTCCTTTTGCTGGAGATAAGCTCCTCACTTTGAGGAAAGGTATCGGTGGTGGAAAGTGCCATCAAGTCAAACCAACTTGTGGTGGCCCCACAGGGTTTTCAAGACAAGGGACATTTATAGGTAGTTTGATATTTCCTTCCTCTACACAGAAACCTTGGACTTCCTTGGTGGTCTCTGATCTAAGTACGGACCAGGGCTGACCCTGATTAGCGTCTGAGATCTGGTGAGATTAGACTAACTTGGGCTAGTCTACAAAGTCTTGGTGAACCCCAAAGGTCAGATGTTCGCTGTAACAATTGCTATCTTAAATTTGATATTAAAATAATTCCACAAAACTTACCAGCAGCATTTTTTTTTACTGGCCCATGTACTTAACTTGCCTTATCTTTAGTAATTTGTGACTTAATGGAAATAGCTGGAACTACCTTTTGTAAAGATTCTCTGAAAGTTTGCCTGAAAGCAACTCTTAGAATGATTCAGGTTATTTGGAGTTGCAATTTACAAGTCTACCAAAAAGCAATTTTACAAGTGTTTCTAACGATGTTTTTTACAATCGCCTTGCAAATGGCATATGGTGCTAGGAGTTCTGAGAATAAGCTCTTGAGCAGTTTTCTTTTAAAATGCAGGCACACAGGGCTCCAATTTGGTGCATAGGGTCATGGCATAGGGTGAAGAGGTGTAAGTCCACCCTCTGTGTAGTTTTCCTAGCCTGAAATAGTCATACATACCGTAACTCCTATTGAGTTGTAGGTTTACCCCGAACAGGAATAAATAGCGATTTTTTTGGGGGGGGGGGAGGACTATTTCAAGTTTACAAAATGGAGCTGGATCAGAGGTTTAAATTTTTTTCTTCCTCCATCAAGGTTTCGGTTCAGATTAGGGTCCATATGTCTGCATATTAAAAGAAAAACAATGCTTGGAAACTCTTACACAGAACTTCCAGTCTAATATGGCCTTAAATTGCCCTTAAATCTATGAAATTTCTAATTGTTAGAACAAATGGCTGTCCTCCACTATTTATATTGTATTAACAATATTCAAACGCTGAAACATGCTTACTTGGAAGTAAGCCCATTTGAACTCAGTAGGACATATTATTCAGTAAATTAACATAGAAATGGCCTGTTACACCAAGTTAATTTTTTCCCTATGATTCCACAATATGACATGTTTGATTAAGACTGAAGATTTTTACAGCTTTTATTAACAGAAGTGTTCAAGACTTGGACTGACAATAAAACAGAGAATAGCGGAATTTAGAATAAGCTTGAAAGGAAATAAATATGCACTGTGTCGGAGAGTAATCTTGGAACATCAAGTCAAAGCTTTAATATGAGCCTCATTGTGTTTGGCAGAATGTGGGCTTAACTTTTGCGCTTCAGCACTGGGCTATCCAACAGAATAGTACTTGCTCATTCCTTTTCAAGGTGGAGTGGCATATTTGTGCTGGAAAAGAGGTTACCCTTTCATTTTGTTCATGATTTGCTAAGTTATCAGAAATAATCTCTCTCTCCCACACCTTGCCTTTTCACTTTGCAGACACTACAGGTTTATTGACCAATTCATCGATCCTTCTGAAGTGAATCCGCTTAGTGCAAAATGGCTGTAGGAAATCTGTATGTACATTCCAGCTGAAGGCAGCAAAGACTTGGACTGCTCCCTTCAGGATTTAGCACAGGTGCATTGGCAAATGTTGGAAACATAACTCATTATTGATTTTTCATTAATGTTTGACTAGCAGAGTTAGAGACAGAAATACGATGACTGTTGTCCTTGATATAAAACATTATATGAAATAAATGTCACAGTGTACATTTCTTTTGTATATCAGATGCCCAATTCTATACTATTTTACTCAGAAAGTAGCACCACTAAGGTGGATGAAGCGTGCAACCAAGAAAGCACACATAGAAATTCAGATCTAAATAAAATGGGTTCTGGAAGAACAAATGTTTTTCAAATGCAGCTTCCTGAAAGACAGCACTCATGCCGTTATTTTTCATTCTCAGGCTCATTCCGCACACGCAAAATAATGCACTTTCAAGCTGCTTTCACAACTGTTTTTGCCATTCCGCACAGCTTCAAAGAGCCCTGAAAGCAGCTTGAAAGTGCATTATTCTGCGTGTGCGGAATGAGCCTCAGTTAAAGCTCAAGCCCCCCCCCCCTCAAAATGCTCTAAAAAGACTTGGAAAGAGCACCCCATTTTAGGTCAAGATGGTCAGGTTCCAGCTGTCACTAGATTCCAGACAGTATGAGTTATTATTATATTATAACTCATACTTATTATAACTCATACTCCTAGGAAACAGGGCCCTTCTATATCAAATAGTGTCTCATTGATGTATACAGGGCACAAAACATTGCCTTGAATTTTTTAAGGAATCATGGTTGCAAGTCTAAGATCCAAAGTACAAGCCAGATCAGCAAGTCTAAGATCCAAAGTACAAGCCAGACCATTCCTAATGCTTGCCTCTAGTCATATCAGAATACCACGGTTCTCTGGGTTCTTTATTTAAATGTAATCTGAGTTGGAGAATAATTCTGCCATTCTTTCTACAAGTACTTCGCTACGTTTGTGATAATGGTAGCAAAGGCAGCAGGGCAGGAAGAAAAGTCTCTCTTGCCTTCTCTAGTGTCCCAGGAACCAAGAATTCTTTGTAAATGCAGTTTTTCAAGAGTGCTTGACATCCATAGACAAACTGTCAGATTTGTGACATGAGGAAACAATACATTTTAGACAAATTTGCATTCTGGATCAGGAAATTGTGGATTTTTGATACCCCAGCAGCATTTTAGCCTTTAATCTAAAGCCCAGTACAGATTACCACTGAAATACAAACCCAGAATTTGTACCTTGAAGGATAAAGGGTAAATTCCCATTAATTTTACCTTGGACAATTAATTCCCCACTAAATTGTATGAAGTAACATATCTAGTAGCATCACTGTATTCCGCTCAGAAAGAAACAGGAATTCAAGAATAGCATATGTGTTTGTGTTTGTGTATGTGTGTATGTATGTGTGTATATCTGCATTAGTAAATGGTTCTCTTTGTGAATATCTGATTTTAAAAATTTTCATGAAATTAATGACAGTTCAGCAGTGTGTATCCCTGAAATCTAAAAATTAAATCCCTTTCCCTCAAATAACACTATGTAACATTTTCCGATGATGCTTAATTTTAAACTGTCTTGACCCCTGTGAATCTCCAAGTTTGCACCTTTCCCCCCCAGACAAACTTCTACCTGAGCTAATAAAACCAGCTGGGGAAGCTGATTAGATTACTTTCAGTAACTGAAATTGTTTCTTATATATCTAATAGCCCTGATATCTAGAAAGAAAAGCTGTAAAATGGGTCCATTGGGAATGAAGTATATGCAGAAAATATGAAAGAAGGATAAAATGTTTTGTAAGTTACACTAGACAGTCAGTGTGGTGTGGTGGTTAAGAGTGGCCATCTCTAATCTGCAGCACTGGTTCGATTCCCTACTCCTCTACATGAAGCCTTCTGGGTGAGCTTGGGCTTGTCACAGTTCTCTCAGAACTCTCTCAGCCCACACAAAGGCAGGCAGTGGTGAACCACCTTTGAAATCTCTTGCCTTAAAATCACCTTTGAAATCTCTTGCCTGGAAATCCAAAAGACAGCTGTGACTTGATGGCACTTTCCCCCACCCAACTATGCTTATCTTAGAGACGGCTGTAGAACAAACAAGCTTAACTGAACTTAAATAAATAAAAACAGGTTCTCCGTATGCTGTCTTTGCAGAGACAGCATATAAACTTTCAGTACATGGGGGGTTGCTTTAGTACTATAGAATACATACTACTGTACTGAAGCATCTGTGTGATCCCTCATAATACAAAGCAAGAGGCTATTAGTGTATTTACAGGTTATTGGTCCATAGAAAGCATAGTAGCCTGCTGGCAACATCATAACATAGTTTCTGCTCCTGAACTGCAGGCTGCTATTCTAGGACCAATCTTCAGCAATGCCAGCTTAAACAGAGTTGTAAGGCCATTAACATTCACTGCTTGGAAGGGTGTAACTCTGTGTAGAATGATGTTACATTTCTTGTCAGTGGCAAAGATTCCACCGGTTTCAATAAAGATGGTTTGCATACATCATAATTAAGATAATTTCTTTCATTTGGCAAATGGTTACAGCAGGCTTTCAGCCCAGGGCTTGCTTAACCAGCAAATGCTGCTCATGAGTGATGTTGGGCCACTGTCAATCATTTTCATCAGAGGGCTGGAAAGATTTTCTAAGCTTGTACTGAATTTTCATGACATTGCAGTGGAACTTGACATTATTTGATGAGGTGCAATAAAGTTTGCTATAAAATATCCCCTAGAAAGCTTGCCGTTTGCTAGAAAAAGGCCATCCAGCCCTCTCTATTGGTTGTGCCCTATTGCAGACAACGGGACACAATCTGCAGAGCACAACTCACTTGCTGAGAGAAAGTGAATGATCGCACTCAGCACATTACAGCTCACCCCCCTCCCCAATTAAAGTGGCACTTGCCCAAACTTTCATTGAAAAGAGAAATTATTTTTGCAGGCATGAACTACTTTCTGTTTTGTCTAAGGCTAAGCCTGAGTTGCTTGAAACTGCATTTGTGGGTGAGAGGTTTGAAATTTTGTGAGGAGGGGGGGGGAGGAAAGAGGGAAGTAGGTAAATAGCCAAAAGTTAACTTTTAAACAAATGAAGCCTTTGTTTTCATGTTTAGCATTTTCTGTGTATATTTCTTAGTCTGAATATGGACAAGCAGTAACATGCTGCAAAATAAAGTTGGATTGTTTTATGAAGAAATATAGGAATTGTTATTTTGATACTTCTGACATTTTTCCTTGAACATGTGTGTTACAATAAATCTATCTGTTATGTTGCTGTAAAAGGATCTATTTAAAAACCCATTCTGAAATATTTATTAATTATCCACAGACAGAACCAGCTTTGCGTTGACATAGCTTCAAAGGTAAGACAATGATAAACATTATCATTCCTTTAAATAAACAACAAACAATAATCCTAAATTAATTAGAAAGGGGGTAAGTTTAATTTGTCAGGGTAACGCTCTGGGTCTGCGGTGCAAAATTCCATGTTCTCACAATTACATGATTAATAGCAGGATGATAGCTGTAGGAACAAATTGTAACAAAGCAGCAACAATTGGTAGATCACTTCTACAATACTGCCATATTAGTATATACCATCTGTGGCAATGCCTTCAGGAACTTTTTGGCATTATCATATGCAACACACCTGCTCCATAGCTAGACATCAAAAAAAGAATGGCTGTCACTGCAAATTCTGCATGCAGCATATATGAACAAAGAGAACAGTGGCAATAACAGCAAGTTCATAGCAGACAGCATTAAGAGCTGCCTAATAGCTCAGTAGGAGAAAAGGATGGAAGAAATGAGAGATTTTGGTTTGAGATGTTGGGGGGATGTATCTCACTCAGTCTGTTTTGGGATATGTCTTTGTAAGTTTGATGCTGACCACAGTAATTTCATACCAGGTGCCACAAAGCAACAGTTCATGGTTGCCACTATGTCAGGATGCCTCTTATTGATCATCTCTTCTACCTGCTGCCACTCAGGAGAATAATAAAGCTAAAAATGTTGCTGGCCAATATGTCACTGCCAGGTACAACCCAGACATAACAGTGGGTCGTTCTGGGAATTGCCAGCTCCCATTGTAACATTTATGTTATACCTGGAAGTGATATAGTGACATTGGTGATGTCCAGGGACGTAGGTATAGATTTTTTATGGGGTGGTTCGGGAGTGGGGCCACACCCCCACCCACCCCTAGGGCATGACCACGCCTCCCCAAGCCCCGTCCCCAGCCTAGCGCTTATAGAAGCAGCTCTCAGAGGCTGGGGACGGCAGACTCCCCTGCCCTGGCCTCCCCTGCCCCCCACCAGCTGGGCTCCCAGGTGGCAGCCGGCAGTTCCTTCTACCCTCCCCTCTGGGCAGAGGCATAGAGGGAAAATGGAGCCTGGTACAAAATCTGAGGCCCCCCCCCCCCCCGGCAGCCACTGTGATGCTGGAATCCACCCTCAAACAGCATCACTTTCAAAGGTGTTTAAACTAGGGAGCCCAGATTCTCCTTTTAAATCCACCTTAAAGGGAGAATCTGGGGTCCCCAGTTAAACAACATTGAAAGTGATGCTGTTTTGGGGTGGATTATTCCCCACCCTGAAACAGCATTACTTTCAATGTGGCATAGTGGTTAAGAGCAGGTGCATGCTAATCTGGAGGAACCGGGTTTGATTCCCTGCTCTGCCACTTGAGCTGTGGAGGCTTATCTGGGGAATTCAGATTAGCCTGTGCACTCCAACACATGCCAGCTGGGTGATCTTGGGCTAGTCACAGCTTTTCAGAGCTCTCTCAGCCTCACCCACCTCACAGGGTGTATGTTGTGAGGGGGGGAAGGGCAAAGAGATTATAAGCTCCTTTGAGTCTCCTACGGGAGACAAAAAGGGGGGATATAAATCCAGACTCTTCTTCTTCTAAACTTAGGACCTCAGATTCTCCCTTTAAATCCATGCTGAAGGGGGTGGATTTAAAAGGAGAATCTGGGGAAATTTGGGGTTGCCTGCTGTCAGGGTGCAATTGTTAAGCTAAAAGCACCAAACCTTTATGGTATCTTTAGGACACTCTCCTAATGATATCACCCAAGTTTGGTGAATTTTGGTTCAGGGTGTCCAAAGTTATGGACCCTCAAAGGTGTAGCCCCCATCTTCTATTATTATTTATTTATTTATTTATTTGTTTGTTTGTTTGTTTGTTTGTTTGTTTGTTCAATTTATAGGCCGCCTCACCCCCAAAGGGCTCACAATATGGCTGTTCACAATGACAGCAAATAAATACAAATACAAAATATAACTTAACCCCATTAAAATCTAATCTAAGGGTAGCCAACGTCTCCTTAGCAAAGAATGGGGGATGGGGCACTCCCTTTGAGGGTCCATAACTTTGGACCGCATAAATCAAACTGCACCAAACTTGGGAGGTGCCAGCAGGACAGTCTCCAGATTATACCCTGAAATTCTGGTGCTGATACATCCAAAAATGCACCCCCTGCAGGAACATCCCAGAAATTTGCCCAAGAATCTTTGTTCTGCATTGAGTTTTCTGCATTGCTGTCAATGGGGGTTGCAGGCTGGGGGGCACATTTCTGAAGGCACAGTCTCAAAACTTTAATGGTCTCATCAGGAGACTTCCCTAATGAAAACCCCCAGGTTTGGTGCAGTTTGGTTCAGGGGGGCCAAAGTTATGGACCCTCAAAATTGTAGCCCCCATTTCCTATTAGCTCCCATTGGAAACAATGGGGGATGGGGCACCCCCTTTGGGAGTCCATTACTTTGGACTCCTTGAACCAAACCTCACCAAACTTGGGGGGTAGCATAAGAACCGTCTCCGGATGATACGCTTTAAATTTGGTGTTGCTAGCCTAAAAACTGTGCCCCCTGCAGGCCAAAAATGGAAAACCACCAAAATACCCAAAAACGAACCCGGCATTTTGATGCCCCCCACAAGGTGATGCCCTGGGCAGCTGCCCACCTTGCCTTTATGCCCCTGGTCCCTACAGCATGTCAAAAGTGTTTTATAACCTTTCATGGGCATGCATATTTGGTGCCACAAGACTTTTACTAGCTAAAGGAAAAGCAGTCATATATAATAGTTAGGGTGTCGTACCATCTCTGTGATGTGTATGTGAGTGTGTGCTTCAATTTCTGTCCATCCATGAAGCATCCTAAAAGACCATGAGCCCAGCACTTTTTCTCTGAGTAACCTATTTCTGAACAATATTGTCAGTCTAAAAAGGAAAAAGGAGAAATGGGTATACTGTTACATCTTTCTGGAGGAAGTAAAGGATGAAGATGTGGTTGATGGACAGATACCCAAGAGAGCTGAACTAAACCCACATTGTGATGAACAGAAAAAAATCTGATATATCTAACTCTTGGGAGTCAGATGATACAAAAGGTTTCACTAAGGCCGTTTCCGCACGGCCTCCCTGTCGCCTCCACGCCGGCGAGAATTCCGCCGGCGTGGAGGCGAAGGCCGTTCGCATGCACGCAGCTTTAAGCGGCAGCAGCAGAAGGCTGACTCCCTTACCCGAACCACCTCTTCTTCCTGGCCTGTCCCACTCACCTTGTCCCCATGCGTGTTAAGCCTGCTGGCGTAGCCCATGCGCTTTGCCCTCCGACCTCCAGGGTGGGAGGAGGACAGCGTCAGGCGAACTCAACGAGTGACGGCGACGGGGACAAAGGTGAATGGGGAACGAGCAAATAGCGTGTTCCGGCCCGGTTAGCGCAGCGCCGCCCGCTGGAAAGCAGCTTCTAACAACAACCCTTTAAAGGGTTGTTGTTTAGGGCGGCCTGACGCCGCCCTGGGGGGGAAGCGCAGTCAGGTCGGCGCTGCTGCCTGTTGCAGCAGCGCCGCCTGTGCGAACGGCGGCCTGGGGGCGGCGTTTTTACCACCCCTAGGCCGTTGTTTTTGGCCCATGCGGAAAGGGCCTAACACAAAAGTATCCAAAATGTCAACTATAATCATTTTATGGTGCTTTAAACCACTTGTCACTGCATATCTCTCCCCGCTCCCTGCATCTTCCTGTTTAGAACAGAGCCACCCAATTTTCTATGGAAAATATATTTTAGACTAGCTTTTTCGATCTTTTCTGCATTTTACAGTTATTTATGACGCACTTTACTGATTTTCTTTTTCTTTTGTTTAGCTTTCCATCAAAGATGTTAAATGGATGGATCTTCATCATGAAAGTGTAAATTATAGGAGTCAACTGAAAATAACTTTATGATTTTCATCATGTATGCACAAAATGCCATGCAGTTTAACTACAAGGTAAGGGATTTATTTTGGTTTAGTTTCATAAAGATGAAAAGATACAAAGCTATCTTTAAAGCTATAATTTTTGAAGAAATAGGTGAGCATATCACTATGGTTTCCCTCAGAAAAAATGAAGACTTTCCAAAGGTGCACACTTTAAGGATAAATTGCTTTCAAGAAAATATGCTTTTTATTTTAATGAAATATGTCAGTGAAGACCTGTACTCCAGCTGTGCTTTCTAGATTGTTTGCTATAAGGTAGAGATTATTGACTGAACTGGTTTCAAGGATAGCCTGGTACAGATAGTTAGTGTATGAAGGGGGGGGGGCATCCAGCTGCTTCACTCCATACTTTCTATACATTCATTTTTTACATTGAGGGTGCACGTAACTGATTTCAAAAAATGATGAGAAAGAGAGCAAAGCTGAGCAAAGTTCAGAGAATGTATAAGTGACTGCAGGGAAAATAGAAACAATTCCTTGGACACAATCATTAACTATTTATTCCTTCTTCTCTAGATGCTAAGGGTTCACAGAGGTAGAGCCCTACTCTCAGAATTTGATCTTGACTTCAAAGGCACATTGTCCTTTCTAGTTGCTGTATCTTGTCAAACATCACATACTATGTAAACACCAGCCCAACAAAACCCTCTAGGACCTTTTCACGCACTCAGTTTTTGAGTACAATAAATGTGTAGTTGTTACACTTTTGATGCATGCTCTCTAAACATGTCATCTTGTTTTCAAAGTCCCCGTTCTGTTGCCAGCATATCACATTCTCCAGATACTGGATGTGCTAGATTCAGCATTACAGAAACATGAATCTTTCCCCTAGATGGTGTGTCCCTTGCAATATATGATTGCTTTCTGGAATATGATTATGTAGGACAGAGTACTTCCCATGGATTTAAAAAACACCATATCAAGAATGGCAATGTTACTAGCCCTTCTGTTGCACATTACCTGAGTATTCTTGAACCTATCCTATTATTTGTGTCATTATGTATTTACTTTTACAATACGGTTCTGACTAAATTCCCCCTTTTTTGTAAATCTATTTTTGACAGCTTAAATAACATGTGCATGTTTTTAATGTATTTAATCGTTGTGAACCACCCTGAGCCCCTTGGGGGAGGCCAGTATATAAATTAAACAAACAAATAAATAAACAATTCCAAATAGCAAGTGAACTAGCAATCATCCATGCAATTGGGTAATTTCATCACTGATACTGGATTACAACTCTGTAGTCCAACACACCAACTGTAAAGTGTGATTTTGACTAACCTGGATAGCTCAGGATAGCCCAGGTTAACCTGATCTTGTCAGATATCTGAAGCTAAGCAGGGTTGGCTATGATTATTTGGATAGAAACCACCAAGGAATGCCAGAGTTGCCGTGCAGAGGCAGGCAATGGCATACAACCTCTGAACATCTTTTACCTTGAAAACCCTATGGGGTTGCCATAAGTTGGATACAATTTGATGGCAAAGCAGCAACAACAATTACTATGACCACATCCCTTTTGCTCATGTAAGAAGTCGTCGTCGTCCCCCCCCCCCCGTATTTATGCTAATTTGAAAGTCCAACGCAGAGGACGTTTCTAGATATTAGTCACAGAATAGAGAAACTTTGCATCACAGATTCTTATTCATAGGAAAGTAATGAACAGCTGGAGAACAATGGTGATAAATTCTCCATCCTGTCCTTTTAGCTTTGCTCTGTCCAAAACTTAGGAATTGTAGCCATGAGCATAGACAACGTAGATCATTTCCCCCATATTCTCCTTTTGGGGGTCTTTGTTTCCCTAGTTGTGGTGGAACAAGCAGCGGGCAGGAGCAGTACTAATCAATAGCAGTTTTTATCAGTGGGGATTTTGCAGATATTATTTTATACCCATGCCGAGACTCCTAAAATCTGAGATGCTGAGACTCCTGTATACTCTGGCAGTAGATTATAAGAAAGGAGAGGTATTTGTTTTGTATTGCCTTCTGGTTTGGCTTTCATCTTGTAGTGTATGTTTGAGATCATAGGAAGTAATTGTCTGTTAGGACTTTTCACATGGTGACTATCAAAACAATTTCTCATGCTCAGGTCATTGTAATCATGTTGTGAATAACACCATGTGAGAACCCTTTTGTATATATTTTGTAGATATACCCCAAACATACAAATTTTGACCACGACGGTATGTGACGAGGGGAGGGGATAGTATTTTTTAGGTAGCAGGATTGTTTTTTGTCTGTCCAGTCATTTGAATTCAAGAATCAATGTCCTTTGAACCATAATTCAAAGAGCATGGCTTTCTTCATTATTCATGTTGCAGCAACAAGTTTAAAGATAATTGTTAGAAATTGACAATGCAGTTCTAATTAAAGTTACATCCTTCTAAAGTCATTGACTTCAGTGAGTGTGACTCTGAATTCCACTGTAAAAGGTAGTTTCAGAAGGTTACTGTTCAGTTGTGGGAGGGAAAGGTAAAGTCTGTTAGAAGGCTTGGGGATTTTCCTGTGCCATTTTGAAGGACTCGCTTCAGGAAGAGTGTCCTACTCGCTGACACCCTTCAGATCTCTTTCAGCAGCAGCAGCAGGAGCAGCAAAGGACCTTTCCTTCCCCTTTTATTCTGGCTCTAAGGGAAAACATACAGGAGCTTTATGTGTCATGGTCTGAATGAGTGTGATATTATGTGAAAACACCTCCAAAAAACAACAGCCTCCAGTTGACTACATAGGGCACAATTGCCATGTAGAATCAGCCTTAGTCCCTCTATCATTGTAGAGGAAAGTGCCTGAAAGAACAGACAACAGTTGGTTATGCTGTGGACTCGGGTAATAGTTCTACTGTCTGCCTCCTCCCTGTGGATCTGTTCACCTTTTAAAAAGTACCCTCATGCCTTTTTTCTCCATGTACGGAGCGTATCCATATTTAAACACATAGATCTGCCACTATCACATTTAATTTAGCCTACATTGTGATCTTTGTACTCTGGTGTTGGTGCTCAATGTCATGCTGTATTTTCTGTTGACTGACTTTGCAAGCATTGCTGGTGATGGGCTGTAGCCATGATAGAGTCACTTTGTTACACTGAGTAGAATATTGATTCTGCTGTAACTGTCAATATTTTTGCAGAGGGAGAGAGGCTGCAGTGCCTTCACACTGGCAAACTTGCCAGCCTCCAGGCAAGGTCTTTAAGAAAAGGGGTTTAATCATTCCTGCACTGACATGCCTTTAACACAACTATAGCTGCTTGAGATATCCGATACCCCTCTATATCCTATATTTTTATAAAATGGCCCCAACACACACTGGCAAGGGAAAAGGAAGTTGTGTTTTTTTTCTTTAAGAAATCTAGAGACCTGGGTTTGGCTGAGGTTAGTGATGATCATAGGATAAGGGTTATTACAGGAATAGGATAAACAATGCTAACCCAAATTGAAATCACCAGAAGTCAATTGAAGTCATCAAAAGGGTATAACTATTTAGGATCGCTCTGTTAGAAATTTCTTAAATGTGAAGCCAATTAGAATACTATGACATTTCCAAACTGAAACTCAAATTGCATAGTGAAATATTTTTACTGTGCAGTTTCTCATTTATAATTACTTGTTTGAATCTAAAACTACTGCTGCTGTTTATAATAATGGGACACTGGAATTCTTTAGTCCCCTGTTGTTTAAAAATATTTGAGGGGGTTTTTTTAGAGGGGTTGTTCTTATTGAACTGAGATTTAATCAAGACGCCTTATGTCACACAATTCTTTACATTATGTCAGTAAGATTGTGTTTCACATTTAGGCAGGCAATCTCTTGCAGGGGTGAGGGGAAGGGATGTTAGATTTATCTGAAAACACCTATCTTCTATAATATCACCCAAACTTTTAAAAAAATCTGAATTTTCACATGCATTTTGAATGGCATTCTATTATTTTGCTGACATTTAGATCAGAATAAACAGACTATGTTACTAAAGACATTCTGCTTGCTTGTCTTAATTCCATGGACCACATTCACTCCTTGCTTCAGTTGCTTGAAAGAACATAGAGTATTTGCTATATTTACTGACTACATTATACACTGAAATATTAACAGGTCTTAAGGTTTGTTTTGGAATGGTAAAGTATAGCTCGATCTCATAGGATCACAGATCCTAGTCCAACATTGTAATCATTACATCACACTGGGTCTCTAATCCAATAGTTTACCATGAGACAGGGTGACAAATTTCAGCAGCTTGAAACTCCCAGAATTATTTTAGAATTATGATCAGATACTTCTGAAGTTTGGGCACAAATATGTCAGGCAAAAATGCTAAAAAGGGGGAGTTAAGAACTATAAAATCTATAACAAAATAATTTTATTTATTGTACGATGTTGAGTTAAGAACTATAAAATCCATAACAAAATAATTTTATTTATTGTACGGTGTACCCAAAAAAGTTTGTTAAAAACACAGAATACAAATGTGAAACAATCAGTATGAATTGTTACAACAATCTAAGGCATTGTTGATGATACCTCATTATTAATGACCAATACAGGACCATACATATTTTGGCCTATACGGCCTTTGTCAGTACTCATAAATACAAAACAAGATTATTAAGGAAAACACATATGGAAATACACCTTACATGTGTTTTTATGTGGAAATGAGAAACACTTATACCTATTGTGGCCTGATATCACCTATTGACACAACTATGGGTCTTGCACCCATTGAAACTGACTTACATAGAAATCTGGAATATAATTAGCAATGTTTTAGGATGTGTGTAACATCAACCAGTGATAAAACATATTGGTCAAATAAATGTAATTCTTTTATTGAGGATTTTATAGTTTTTAACTCAATCTTTGAGGCTCCCCACACAGATGGGGGGGCTAACTTCAGAACATAAACTTCAATGATTAATTTGTTTGAGCTGAACGTGTGTTAAATTAGGAATGAGCCATCACTGTTGTATGCTATAGCATGATTTCTACAAAGGGGAAAATAGGAGGAAATATTTGATTTTTGATTTAAAAATATTTTAAATATTTTAAATGAGAAAATAACAGTATTTATTTTTGGGAAGCAGACTGTCACAAATTGTAAAATATGTGGCCAAAGGAATATTATACAGTATGTAGTCTCTCATTCATTTATATGAAATCCAAACTGTTTCCTGGCAATCAGATTTTGTTGTTACCACCAGCTGCCAGACTCTATCTGGTCAATACACAACTGGGGTTAAATCAAGCTCTGTCTTTATGTTCTCCCAGAAAATAATGAGGCAGAGATGTTATGGTTGTGCACTAAACCTTATAATTTTTAAATGTTGATGCTATTTAAAAACAATATTTAAAAACTGAGTGCTATCTTTTTTCAGACACAATTCTTTACACCAGGGATAAGCAACTTGTTAACTTTGGGTTGTTTTAGCCTGCATAGAGGAAATTGGAATATGAAATGTAGTTTTCTTCCCTGAATGATTAGATTCCATAATGAAGTTAGTGACACCTAGAAATAAAATCTTCTAGTTACATTATACATGGGCCTAGATATAATATTATAAATGTTCATATTATTTATTTATTTATAAATATTTATACCCTGCCTCACACCAAAGTGTCTAGGTGGCTTACATAGGTTAAAAGCAATTAGAAATCCCTATTAAAACATCACAAATAAATTATAACTAAAACAAAATAATAATAGAATAAAAATTAACCCCATCCCCAACTCCCCCACTCCCAAACCAGCAGCTGTAGAGGGGGTTTCCAGGGAGATTAGCCAAGTGTCTGGGTGAAGAGAAAGGTCCTCACCTTGCCTCTGAACCCATAAAGGATAGGCCCATGGTGACTCTCTGAAAGGGGACTAATCTAGAGCCTGGCGGCAATCACAAAGAAAACTTTCCCACATGCCCCTGCTCTCTGCACCTCAACGGGTGGGATACTACCAAGAGTGCCTCCCCCTGTGACCTTAGTGCCTAGGCAGGTACATATGGGTGCAGATGCTCCTTCAGGTAGGCAGGACCCAAGGTGTTTCAGGCTTTGTCAATACCTTGAATTGGGTCTGGAAGCAAATTAGGAGCTAGTGCAGTTCCTTATCTACAAAATATAATTATATATTTATATACAAAATAAGCTTTATATACAAAATAAAATTTAAGTGTTCAACATCATTGTTGCATATAGTTTGAAACTTTACTCATTTCCATATGAATGAAATATGAGCAAACATTATACTTCAATTTGGCATGCATGCAAATCCCTAAAAAAAACCCTGGAGCCATGAACCAACAAACTACAGAAGCCATCCAAACACTCAACTCTCTCTTTAAAAGATGTTGTCTTACAACTGTTATGAAATTACAAAAGAGACACACAGATAAACACCTAAAGTAATTTCTCAAATTTGACTCATGTTTGCCTAGTGTATCTCTACTGACCACCCTTGTATTTGATCCTAAAGACACAAAATGGTACCTCTGGATTGAATAGCTTTACTGTTATGTAGTGAAATTAGTATTTATGTTGATAGAGTAACAAGCAAAATAAGAACATAAACAGAGGAAATAATAAGCAAATGGACTTTGGCCTACTTGGACTTGGGATTGATTGTAGTGGAAAAGTTACAGGAGCGATGAAGATCCTAGACATGAATATAAAGGCTGAGTACCATGGCTTTATGTCATTTTCTATTTGTAAGCATAAGATAACTGAATGAGTCAGGTAGGAAATGACTCATTCAAATCACATCAATATGATGACTATGCAGAATGAAAAATGGAAGTTCAACAGCCTCTTGACGTCCTTCAGCCCAGTATCTTTATTCACAGACAATTATTTTCTTCAGTTACATCTAGTTATTAGGCTTTTACTGATTGGTTAAAAAATATGACTAACTAAATAAATATTTGAAGTGTGTAGGAGTATGTGTATTTGTGCATGTATAAAGGTCATATAGCTTTGAAAGCATAAGGTACCGTAGTTGTATCATCCCATCTGATTTCAAACATCATGAGATTCTTACATTTTGTTTCAAATTCATGTCAATAAACTCTTACACATCAGTTCAATTGAAATAATACCTTGCTTTCCTCCTCTTGTCTGCGGACTCTGTGCTTTCAAACAAACAAATCTGTGCATTCAAACAAACACTCATAGGTTGTTTGCAAGTTATCTCAAGAAAATCAATGGGAATATTTCCCTCAGGTGCAGCATACTGATTATAACATACGGATTATGGAGATATTAATACTTAATGCCTCTATTATGCCTCTTGACTACACAAGCAAAGACTGGGAGGAGAAGGGGAAAGTGTGACATATGCCTTTAAACAAAATCAATAATGTGCAACTCTTTCCAAAAGTCAATCTGCTTGGTGAAGTTTTTGTCAACAGAATTTATGAAATAGTCAAACACAACTATGTGATGATCAGGAAGCAAATCATAAATGTGCCATTTCCTGAACCATAAACATGGAAATAACATTTTACAGTGCTGATGAAAATAGCTGATATTTCTAGTCACCTGTAGTATGTCTCATACATACTGCAGTGGCAGAATGCGTAGCAGCAGTGGCGTAGTGGTTAAGAGCAGGTGTACTCTAATCTGGAGGAACCTGGTTTGATTCCCCGCTCTGTTGTTTGAACTGTGGAGGCTTATCTGGGGAATTCAGATTAGCCTGTACACTCCAACACACGCCAGCTGGGTGACCTTGGGCTAGTCACAGTTCTTCTGAGCTCTCTCAGCCCCACCTACAGGAGATAAAGGGGGGATATAAATCCAACTCTTCTTCTTCCTTGCCTGTGATGGGTGTTCATATTCATATTTGAATTATAAAAGTTTCCTGTCATGCAGAGAATAACTGTAAACGCAACACTGATTTCTATACTTCTTACTAGAAGTATACATTTGGAAAGGATACTGATTTTGGTTTTGTTTGGGTTTTAAATTTGCATGTGTTTTAAGATGAAATTGGTTTGACTGACCACCCATTCCATGTTAAGGAACATTTCAATGCATCTGTTCATTTCTGTAGTTTTTGTTCTGGGGTTGTCTGGTGGATAATGGTATTTTAATCTATTTAGCCAGCCGTGCATTGATAAATGATTACATTTGTATTTATTTTTAAGGGAATATTTAAAAGCTGGAAATGTGACTAGTTACTTTGGTTCTAGATCTAGGAATCAAAGAAAAGAAGTGAAAAAAGTATCTACTCAAATTATGTAGGTAAAAAGGAATGAGAGACATACTTCTACACTGATATAAGACTTTCCTTTGCCTCAAAAAATGAAGTGTACAAGATTTGTCAGTGAAAGTACCTCCAAGCCCTAAGGATACTGCTTTGTCCCATGAAATCTACCCCCAACCTCCCATCAAAATATAGGAATAGTTTCATAATGAGCTTGCAAGAACATAAGAAGAGCCTGCTGGATGAGACCCAAGGTTTATCTGGTCCAGTATACTGTCTAATATCATGGTCAATCAGTTCCTCTGGAGGTCCAACATAAGGGCATAGAGGACTTTCACTGATGTTGCCTTCTGGCAGTGGGATTCAGAGGTTTACTGCCTCTGAACATAGAAATGCACTACAGTCATCATGGCTAGCAGCCACTGATACCTACACTCCATAAATCTCTGTAATCCCCTTTTAAATATGTCTATGCCTGTGGTCTTCACTATATAGTCTGGCAGTGAATTTTAATTACTCTCTTTGTAAAAAAGCATTTTCTTTTGTCAGTCCTGAATCTACTACCTATCTACTTCATTGGATGCACTCAAGTTCTAGTTTTTTGAGTGAGGGAGAAAATTATTTGTGTTTTTGTAAACCTGTATCATGTTCGTTGTCTTTTTTTAAACTGAAAAATCCCAGACTCTTCAGCTTTTCCTCATAGGAAGGTACTCCAACTCTCTAATCATCTTGGTCACCTTGCATTTTTTTCCATCTCTGCAATGTTCTTTTTGAGATACGGTGACCAAAACTATGCAGTCTTCCAAACAAAGCTGCACTATAGAAATAAAAAGGGGCATTATAATATCAACCAGTTTATTTTCAATTCCTTTCCTAAAAATCCTTAACACAGGACCATTATTCCCTAAAAATCCTTAACATAGGTCCATTCTGCACAGCACAAATAAAAGATCCTGAGGTTACAGAAAACGGTGTCTTGGTGGGGAACTCTGCACAGCTTTTTCCCCAAGATGTCCTCAGAACATCTTATTTCTGCTCAAGCCGTCCTATTTTGAGGATGCTTTAAAGTCCACCTTTTTTTCCCTAAGCCACCCACAAGATGTCCCTTGCCTGACTGTGTGGAATGCAAAGCTCAGGATGTGTCAGATACAAATACGCAGACACGCTTATGAGAATATTAGCCACTCAGAGAACTTCCATTGACAAGCCTTGAGACTGCAGAGGATAGATCTACCACCCATTCAGAAGCATTGGACAGTAGACCTGTCTTCCGTGGTCCCAAATGCTTTTTAATGGGATTCCTCTGAGTGGCTAAGATTCTCATATGTGTGTCTGTGTATCTTTAAATACAGCTCCTTGAAAATTAAAAAAAGGAAACTATATATTGCCAGAATTGGCAGGAAAAGCTGAATACACCTATGTACTTTTCAGGCTGAAAAGGCACTCAGAATCAGAGCCATCAATGCAAACATCCTAGGACAACCTTCAGCAAATGGAGGCAGAGAAAATTCTTCCAGAAACACACAAAAGTTGGGCACAAGTGGAGGGTGAAACTGACTAGAGAGCTTACCAGTCAAGTGGGGAAAAGTCTCTTCCCCCCTCTAATACCTATGCTGTCTAGAAAACAAAGTGATTAAAAAAAAACATTCCCTTGACGTCTTACTTTGACTGTGTGAAGTGAAATTAATATGTTGCCTCTTTTTAAGTTATTCCCCAGATATCTTATTTGTGCTGTGCTGAATGGACTACAGAGTTGACATTTTTTCTACTATGACCCCAAGAACTTTGCCTCCTCAGTCTCAGCAACTTTTTGGTGAGGTACCTTATGAAAAGCCTTTTGAAAGGCCAAATATATAATGTCTACTGGTCATCGTTGTCTACATGCCTGTTTACTTAAAGAAGTAAACAGCTTGCATCTGTGTAGCTATGCAGGTTCACATGGTTATATTGTGGACATCGGCATGACTGTGGGGGCTCATTTATATATACCTGCATAGCTGTGCATGGGTGGGAAGTAATTAAAAAAAATAGTCATGGCTCTGTGCAAAGGTGCAACAGCAACCCAGATTGTTTCCAAGGGCTCCAATTGCTACCTGCACAGAACACATGTGAATGCAAAAAAGTAAAATGGTTTTCTTTATCCTGACTGCAACCCATTACACATTTGCTGTGCAGAAAAGGCTTTTGAGAATCAAAGCTCCCTTCATCTGTAAATGGTAAATTCTTCCATGAAGTATGGATACCAATAAAGCCAACCAATGGCCTTTACTGGTTGGTGTCTGGACTGTACTCTCTGTCCTAGTGCTCTTCATCCTATTTCCCTATTTCTATCTTTTGGAAGCACTCTACAAAGTCTTGGTATCCATGCATCAAAAATCCTTAACCCTGATTGCAGACTGAAGAATGACTTCCAAAGTAAAACACAATTGACATAATGGTACATAGCAGACAAGGGAGAAAAGAAATAGTGTCCAATTAAATAACAGCCCTAGACAGCTTATTTATTTCACATAAACGCAGCTTCCCCAGCGTACCTAAAATAGTATGAAATCCTTCACAAATTAAGTAATATTTTACATATTATCACTGTAGTGGCATTTTAATGTTTAAAACATTTGTATGTCCCTAGAATTTTTCTTGCAGCCAAGTTAATTTAACAGTACCATAGACACAGGCAAGACATTTTACACACAAACACACAGACGTGCATGCATGCGCGTGCGTGCGTGTCTACAGCCCCCTCTACTTGGGAAAATTATGACCCAGTTACATGTGTATGTAAAGTTGAGTCCTAGGAGAGTCATATAAGTTATGTGGTACCAAGTTGCTTGATGATTTCTGTCAAGCCTGACTATGATCCTTCAAAGGCCTGACCACGATCCTTCAAAACCCCTGTGCAGCCCTGGAAAACCCCTGTCTTTCACTGACAAAGCAAAACTTGGATGCTGCTGACAATACTGTTTTTGTTGCATAACAACAGACACTAAGGACATTTGTTTCTTAAAGCTACAGGCACTCTCTTACTATTTCAAAGAGGCTTCAACCCCCACTCTTTTTTTATATTTCACATTTTTTCTGCAAACCCAGGACTTTTGAGGTTTGAAGAGTGAACTCTCTTGTCTGTTCATGGCTCCAATCTCTAGATTTAAGTATCCATAGTCGTGTTGAGTGTTAGGTATATTGACATATACACAGAAGAATCTTTCAGTTGCTAAAAGATATCCTGCCAACCCAAAAGGATAATGCAAGCACATGCTCCTTTCCCCCCCACACTTTGCAGTGAATTTATCTTTAAAAAGGAAAATAATTTCCACTGGGATTTGCTGGTCTAAATCCATTTTCTCTTCAGCATGTGAAATGACAGCCCATTCTCAATGCCCCAATATTAATTTTTCAGGCATGTCTGTATATTCATCTGCCAACCATCAACAAATTTTCTGGATTTCTATTAGTTTGTCTCAAGTTGCTGGCAAGCTAAATTTCTCTAACAGGCATCAGTTCGATGTATTAAATGCCTGTTCTGCCCTAGAAGACATATTGATTATTTTTTTCCCTCAGCAAAGTGACAAATACCATTTTCATGACTATAATAGAGATTGATTACAATTTTATGGAACACAGAGGGAGTTGATCTTGGCGAGACAGCCTCAGGGTGTAAGTGAAATTGAAGAAAATCATTTGAATTAATAAAGAAATTAATGAATTCATGGGCTGATGATAAAGCTGAAACATTTTGGAGATTAGAGACATGGTCATTACTGGATGGTGAAGTAAATTTAAATGTGTTTAAAATTGCTGGTGACTAAAAACTTGTGAAAAATAACCAAGTGTTCTGTCCTTCAGATTTAAATTTTAGATGGCATACTTTTGACTTTTATTTTCCATGAGTCAAAGTGCAAACATTTGATTTTAAAAAGCAGCAGCACCACCAGCAGCAAGTCTTTATTGGCATAGACAACAATACAGCAATAGTAAAGGACTGTTTTTTTTAAAAAAACATAAATATACAATACTGGAAATACATGTTAAGTGAAAGGAAATCTACTGCCATTTAAGAATTTCCAGGAGAAAGTCTGCCACTATCATACAGAGAGAAGGCTCAGGATTGTCCAGCAAGTAGTATAATCTGAATGAGTCGGGGAGATCGGGTAAGTGTAAAGGAGTAAGATTCACATACTTGGATCTGATTTCCTTAAATCTGGGACAGTATAATAATTGGTGGGCCAGAGATTCAACTGAGGCAGCATTACACGGGCACAATCTTTTATACTTTTCTTGCTTGTTAAATCTGCCATGTAACAAGGCAGAAGGCATAACATTAAACCAGGCAAGCATTAAGGCTCTCCTTTGAACGGGGTTTATTAAGCAGTACAGATAGCATGCCAAGTGGCCCTGTTCAAATAGGAAAGAAAAATACAGAGGGGAGCAAGTTTTTTTGGCTGTACTCTATCCAATAGTTGACCTTTTAATTTTGTATAAGCTTCTGAATAGGACAAAAGGCAGAGTGAATCCACTGACAGTCCAATAGAAGCAATTTTTCATCGATTATGAAAAACCAGGAATTGGAATGGGTATCAGAGAGCAGGTGGTTGAGCAGGAAATTACAGTCCAAGAAAAAATGAATTTGCAGCCAGAATCTAAAAGTCCTCAGCCAAGCAGCTGATTCCAAGGAGTTTTTACCTAACTCCAGGCAAAGGGCTGCATAGGGCACACAATGTGGGAGTCCAGTTACCTTATGAAAAAAATTGGATTGAAAGGAATTCAAAGAGCAGTTAACAGCTTGAATCCAAATTGGGACTCTGTAAAGCAATCTCGAGGCGACTTTGGCATTGAAAAATTGGAGGGCAGGAGGAAAAAATAAATGGCCACAGCTGTAGCAGAAGTGTACTAACGCTGAAATGCTGCTGGATGTGGCCAGGAGGGCGCCCTTCCTATGGGATGCCCAAGAAAAGTTATAGGAGAATGAAAGGCTGACGTACTTATAGCACTTAACCTATTTAATTTGGGTGCTATTCATTGCCCATGTGAGCTTTTTAAAGTATCTAGAGAAGACCAAAGCCTTGGTTTTTCATAATTAATTGTCAGTCTATTGGATTCACAGTAGTCCATACAGCGCTTCATTAAGTGTCTGAGGCCAACTCTAGATCGAGATAGGAGGACAGTGTCATCTGCATAGAGCAGAATTGATACATGGGATGTATTGTCGAAGGCTTTCACAGCCGGTGCAGCGTAGAAGAAAGGTTAGAGAACACAGTAAGTGTGCTTTCCTGAGCCGTAGTTTTTCCAATTTCCGTGTGTCTTGGAACAATTTCTCCCCGTAGAGATGTTCAATGTATTGTCGAAGGCTTTCACGGCACGGCTGCAGAGACACAGGTACTATCCCATCATTTCTTGCAGCCAAAAGGACTTTCAAACACACCACAGGCTCACCGCATCTATAACCGCCTAGAACGTGCGCTTTTACGTGAGAGAATCCACACGATACATGGGATGTTGGGGCATGGCTGTTCACTGCTGAAACAGCAGAGTGGAGGTCACTTAAAAATTGAAAAGAGTAGGGGCCAGAACGCAGCCCTGTTTGACCCCTTTGGAAATTGAAATACTGTCTGTCAAAAGGCCTTCATGGGAGCCCTTGATCCGGCAACTGGTTTTTGTGTGCAGTTGCCTAATCAAGAAAAGGAGTCTGGCATCAATGTTGAGGGCAGCCAGTTTTGCCCAGAGTAGTGCTCTCAGCATGGAGTCAAAGGCAGCCTTTAAATCAATAAAGGTAGCGTAGAGTTTATTATCTGCATTAATTGAGTGCTTACTGGCTAGATGTAATAGCACCAAGGCATGGTCCAGAGGAGATTTCCCTTTACAAAAGCCTATTTGTTCAGCCCACACTGCACAGGAATGGGAGAGTCACGTCTGACATTTCTTCAGTAACAATTTAGCATAAATCTTTCCTTTCACTGAGAGAAGACTGATGGGGTGGAAATTGGCAGACTCTGAATGACTTCCCTTTTTATGAATGGGAAACACAGTCACAGAAATACCTGAGCTGTTTACTCGGGTAAAAAGAGTAGCCAGGATAGGGGCCCACCAATCAGTAAAAATTTTCAGAGTATCTGGGATTATAAAACCAGGGCCAGGGGCTTTCCTTCCTTTGAGATCCTTTAAGCATAACTACCTCTTGAGTTGAGACAAAAGGCCAGCTAAAGAAAAGAAAGAACTGTGTGCTCTTAAAGAGAAGCTGTTAACTTTTTTCTTAACTAAAGTTAATGCTTCCTGTCCCTCAGTGTTTTTTAAACCCTTAGTTCTATGACAAGCTGTTCACCAAAAATCCTTCCATTGCTTCCCAGCAATGACAAGGTAAATTCACTCAGAAACTCCAGCACGTATGTTTAGGTCTGGTTTATGGTATTTGCCACCTAAACAAGATACACCTATTCCTTCTGCCTATGTTTGTTGTGTCCAGGTTCCAGTATGCTATCAGTGAGCCAAGCTCTTGCAGTGTATTGGTATCCTCCCCATTGTGATCTAAGCAATCACTTTGGTGACTTGGCCAGAGATTCATCCTGCACAGCAAGAACCAGGAAATTGTGTTGCTGGCTGTTAAACATTAATTTTTAGTTAGGCAAACTAACAGTGAAAGCCAAAGCAGATTAACTCCCATCTATACCCATTTATTTTAATGGACTTAGATTAGCACAACTCTACACTGGATTATATTGTAAATTGTACTTTTCCAGAGTTTCAAACCTGCTTCAGAATGGTAACTTTGTGCCAAAGATTTAAAGCAATTTGATTAAAATCTGTTTTGAAATTTTTACTTTAAGTAATAAAATGTATGTACATTATTTATTTATTTATTTATTTATTAGTTCCACTTTTATACTGCCCTCCCCCAAAGGGCTCAGGGCGGTTTACATCACAATAAAAAGCGGATAACAAAATAAAATACTAAAATTCATATCAGTTAAAAGCAGCGCTCCTAATTCATAATCAGTTAAAACAGATGGCGTTCAGCCATTAACTCCTCAACTCCCCTGAGAGGGGAACAGCGGATCTTAGTTGTTAATGGGCACCTATCAGCAGCCGGCCTCCCCAAAGGCCCGGCGGAATAACTCAGTCTTACAGGCCCTGCGGAACTCATGTAGGTCCCTCAGGGCCCGGACAGTTGGAGGAAGAGCATTCCACCAGGCAGGGGCAGGGCCGTAAAAGCCCTGGCCCTGGTGGAGGCCAGCCGCATCATAGAGGGGGCGGGGATCTCCAGTAAATTGGCCTCTGCCAAGCGCAGAGACCGACGTGGGACATATGGGGCCAGACGGTCCCTGAGGTACGAGGGTCCCAGACCGCGTAAGGCCTTAAAGGTTAACACCAATACCTTGAAGACGATTCGGAATTCAACTGGGAGCCAGTGCAGACGGTGCAACACGGGCGTGATGTGATCTCTAGAGGTACCGCCCGTGAGCAAACGAGCCGCCGCATGCTGGACCAGTTTCAATTTCCGGATCAACCTCAAGGGTAGGCCCGCGTAGAGCGAGTTGCAATAGTCTAATCTGGAGGTGACCGTTGCATGAATCACTGTGGCCAGATCCGTCTGGGAGAGGAAGGGGGCCAGCCGCCGGGCCTGGCGAAGATGGAAAAACGCAACCCGGGTTACATGGGCCACCTGGGTCTCCATAGAAAGAGACGAATCCAGGTGGACCCCCAGGCTGCGAACCGAGGGGGCCGGTGCCAATGAGACCCCCTCCCACACCGGCGGCTGGAAACCCTCCGCCCCCCCGGCGACCTAGCCAAAGGATTTCCGTCTTTGCTAGATTCGGTTTTAACCTGCTCTGCGTCAACCAACCAGCAACTGCCTCCAAACAATGCTGTAGAGCTTCAGGGGCGGCGTCTGCTCCCCCCTCCATCGACAGAATGAGCTGGGTATCATCAGCATACTGATGGCACTCCAGCCCAAAGCTCCATACCAGCTGAGCAAGGGGTCGCATATAGATGTTAAATAACAGCAGGGACAATAGCGCTCCCTGAGGCACACCGCAATGAAGCGGGCACCTCCGGGAAGCTTGGTCCCCGCACCACACGTGCTGACTCCAGTCCCGGAGAAACGAAGCAATCCATTGAAGGACAGTACCCCGCACCCCGGAAACGGCCAGGCGGTGGGTCAAAAGATCGTGGTCGACCACATCAAACGCTGCGGTGAGATCTAACAACACCAGCAACGCCGATCCGCCTCGGTCAAGCTGCATACGGAGCGTATCTGTGACGGCGACGAGAACAGTCTCCGTCCCATGCCCAGCATGGAAGTTGGACTGGAAGGGATCAAAGGCCGATGTGTCCTCCAGAAAACCCTGAAGCTGCTCCAACACCACTCTCTCAATTACCTTCCCCAGAAACGAAAGATTCGAAACGGGGCGGTAATTGGCCGGATCACTAGGATCTATGACGGTCTTTAAGAGTATGGACCACTGCCTCCTTCAACCCACCCGGACAAACTCCTTGCTCAAGGGAGCAATTGATAATGGTCAACAGGTGGGGTTGTAACTCCTCCCGACATGCTTTAATAAGCCAGGAGGGGCACGGATCCAGAGGACAGGTAGTAGGTCTAACAGCAGCTAGGGCTCTGTCAACATCATCTTCGGAGAGCAGGGAAAACTGGGCCAGACAAGGGCCAAAAGACGGCAAGGGAGCCTCCAGTTCACTAATTGTCTCCAAGGTGGCAGAGAGGTCCTGGCGGAGCGACGCGATTTTTTTCTGCAAAATAGCTCATAAATGCCTCACAGCTAATAGCCAATTGATCATTTTTTGAACCCTCTGATAAAGAGGTAAGGGATCGAATAATGCGAAACAGTTGTGCTGGGCGAGAGCTAGCAGACGCGAGAGAGGAGGAGAAGAAAACTCTCTTCGCCTCCTTCGTCGCCATCTCATAGGCTTTCATAAGCGTCCTATAAGATGTTCGCGCAGCCTCGTCACGAGACTTCCTCCACACTCGCTCTAGCCGTCTAAGCTCCCGTTTCAAACAGCGTAGCTCCTCAGTATACCACGGAGCTAGCCGAGAACGGGGTCGAAGAGGGCGTTGGGGAGCGATAGCCTCGATGGCATCCGAAAGGCGGGCATTCCAGTCCGCTACTAGGGTGCCGGTGGGTTCAGGATCCCGCAGAGCATTCAGGAATCCATCAGGATCCATAAGTCTTCGCGGGTGAGCATAAATTCGCTCGTCGCCTAGACGGGGGTGTTGCGGCATGCTCATCCGAGCCCTCAGGGCATAGTGATCAAACCATGGCACTCTGTCGATAGAGGATATGACCACATCAATACCTGACCCAAAGATCAAATCCAGTGTGTGACCGGCCTCATGAGTGGGGCCAGAATTTACCAGGGAGAGGCCCAGCGTCGCCATGGATGACACCAGGTCCGCAGCCACCGTACATGAGGCGGCGTCGACATGGACGTTGAAATCCCCCAGAACAATAAGTCTGGGGTACCGCAACGCCCAGTCCGCCACCACTTCCAGCAGCCGCGGCAGGCCGTCTCCTGGGGCGCTAGGTGACCGGTACACCAGGAGAACAGCCAACCTCTCCAATGCCAACCACTCCAGGCCGACACACTCCATACCAATGATCTCGGGGACAGGGATTGCCCTAAAAGGGATGGTATCTCGGACTAACATTGCCACGCCGCCCCCCCGGCCCTGTGTTCGCGATCGGTGGAGACATGCGAAACCTGGGGGCGTGACCTCGCCTAAGGCAACGGTCTCGCCTTCTTGCACCCAGGTTTTGGTGACACAGGCCAGGTCCATCTGCTGAACTCCAAGAAAATGCCGGAGAACAGCGGTCTTATTATTTATGGACCTGGCATTTATCAACACCAAAGACGAAGCATTAATAAACTAGGTCAAACTTGGAACTCCAAATTTTACACAGCTTTTTAACAATAAATACTTCTTTTTGCATTTTGAAAAGAGTTTCTGTTTTAATAACCAAGTAGTCACATAATAAAATCTTAAGCAGAGTTATACTGTGCTCATTTTACCAGACAAACACATAGTTGATGCGTGGGTGAGGGCCTATTTTTAAGACTACAGTGCCTCTACCTATCCCACTAACCTAAGGGGTAGCCTAGGAATGCAGTGCCAAGATGAATGCCATCCTGTGCATGGGCTCTGTGTCACTCATAAAGACAGATACCTACGAGGACTAGCCTCCTGCTAACATCAACTTGCAAAACAGCTTGCCTCACCTGTTTCCTAAAGTAATTAGTAAAAGATAATGTCTCAAGCCAAGAAATACAGCTCCAATTCCATCCTCAGCCTACTTGCCTCCACGAAATGAAGAGTATGCTAAAATGATTTCGTCAAGAAATTCCTGCCAGCTGTTCTTGCAAACACTAACTTCATCTTCTAGTTTCTGACTGACCCCTCCAAATTCACCTTCATTTACATTGGCATTATCCAAAGGTGTTATTGAATCAGCTTCATCCTAAAGATCTAATCATCTCCAGGCACTCCCTGGCTTGGAACATTAAGACTATGTGTCAAACAATAAGTTTAAGTATCCACCACATAAAACTTTAATGCCTTCCTCTTGTTTTTCCTCTGAAGAACAAGAACGGCCTTTATCTTGAAAAGATTAAGCTCTTAGCATGACTAGAGGGCCCGATCTTCGCAATAAATTAGCACTCCACCCTGCAGTCAGTGCTTATTGTATCTATTGCACTGCATGACATCTCTTTGGTGCTCAGGCCCATTCTTTATGGACCCCCACAGCGGTTGCATACCAGCATATATGATGCCGGTGTGGCCCTGGGGCCATTCACATGCTGAGGTGTTAGCGGCCCCAGAGCAGCTGTGGCCCGAGGAGGCACCTCCATATGGAGGCACCTCTGTTTTGTTTCCCCATACTTACCTTCTCTCCCTGTGGAGCTATGCAGACATGAGGAGATATGCCCACACTGCCCTCCGACCCCTGGAAGTTGAAGGGCAGCGTGGGCATGTCTCCTCATACCTGTGCAGGGAGAGAAGATAAGTGTGGGGAAAGCAGGAGGTGCCTAAAAGTGGCGCCTCCTACCTGGTGCCATTTGCAATGGCACCAGGTAGGGAAATGCTCCGGCTGGCAGCGAGGCAGGAAAACATCATTTCCCCACCAATTCCTGGGGAAAAACATGGTGCCTCAGTGCAGAGGTGGCAGCTGTGCGAACAGCACCCCTGGAATGGTGTTTTTACTGCTTTTGGCCCATGTGGAGTGGGCCTCAGTGCAGTTATTTAACTCTGCTTTCCAAGACCCATTCTTCAGAATAAGGTAATTATCATCTATTCCCCCAAATCCCTCATTATTCTAGATCTTTACCCTCAGCACTATCTATATCATAGGACTGTGTGAAATATCTGGGTGCTTTAACCTTTTTTGCACTTGTATTTATATTATTTTACCTTTTCTAATAAAATTGTTAAAACTTTTTCTCTTGCAACCTGTGGATTTCTTGTGGAAACCACCTTGATAAACTCCAGTGGGAAAGATCTTGGTTACTCCTCTTGATAAGTCCAACCTGACCCTGCTAGTTCGCAACTCTAAGGGGCAGACCACAGCATTTAGGATAACATTAAGTTAATTAAAGTTAATGGGCTTAAGAGAAAGTGTTTAGGGTTGCACTCCTAATCACTTTGTTTATGATGAGGATAATGAATAAAGCTTCTTATCTTCATCCAAAGAGTTGCATTACACATTACATTTGAAGGTGCAATCTACACAATGTTTTATGGGTGCATGAACAAATGTATTGTAAATATATAACAAAATGCTGATACTCTTGAGGTATTAGCACTGGGAAATTAGGATTGGCCAGGTCTTCTCACCAAATATATGAAGATTATCCAGCACACATTTGCCACCATGTATGTGCTATGCTGTTCATGGTTTTATCACCTTTGAAAGTCAATATGCTAGCAATACCAGGATTTCTCTGGATTTTATTTTTGGGATTTATTATTGTGCCTTTCAAAAATGCAATAAAAGTACAACATTACCAAAAGGTTATTATTATTATTTTTTGGCCAGTTCCCTTAGGTAGATGCTTGTTAGCTTGTCAAGGTTTTCTTCAGTCAACATGGAAAACTCTTAAATGTTCAGGTCTGTTTATCAAAAAAGAAGAGTCATCATGAATAGAATCCTCTCCCAGGTAATTTGATATCACAGTTACCTTTTTGTAAACACACACACACATACACACACACACACACTATCTTTAAAGCAACTGAAACTTTTTGAATTATTAATTCATTTTTCTTATTAATAGTTTTTTACAGTGATAACAACTGTCCAACCATTTATCTGTCCTTAGAAGAACGATTGTAAACAATTTAGTAGGTAATTCTAATGTTAAACACCAAGGTCAGTATGTTAATAGTGGTTTCTTGTCAGAATTTCCTTTAAGTGTCTCTGAGGTAATCGTAAATTATATGGTTTGCAATGATTGTTACTTAAGCTTTGCTTGACAGTTGGGAAGCAGTGCACTGTATGGTGCAAAGTGACATTATTGACTAATTAACTGGAGCCCTGTTTAATCCATGGTGGAGTTATCTTTTGAATTGTTTTAAGGAAAATAGGATAGAAAAAAATCAGAATGTGCCAGGATCTTTGGATAACATCTTAACAAGCCTTGGCAGGACAAGTTTGAATTTTAGATCCCATCTTCTGACTGTTTTGCAAGGCATATTGGGAAATTGGATCTCCTCAATTACACCCCTTTGCCACCTTGCTCTTAGCTTCCTGTCACAATGTTTAAATACAATTCCTTTTCCAGTATAAATCTTTTTCAAGGTAGCCAGGCTAATGTAAATTTAAAAGAATTGAAATTAATAATGAGGCCATAAAATAGTGCTACATTTTAGGACTGCCATGTTAAAAGTATAAACAATTACCCAACCATGCACTCCTAAGCAGAGTTACCCCCTACTAAGCACATTATCTTCAGTGGAGTGAGAAGGATATAACTATGCTGAGGATTGCCCTGTAAAATGTGGGAATGCAACATCTGCGTTTGGTAATGGAGAGATCTGTAAGAAACAAAACCTGTTACCCACATTGGAGCCAAATATTAATTAGCAGTTTTAAGCACGTGATAGCTAAAGTTCAAGTTTACTGTTTGTAGCCCAATTGAAATGATGCCTGAATAAGTGGTTTATGAAAGCTCTCTCAATATTTATAGGAAACAAAAATGAGATATGCTGGTAATAAGATGATACACAAGTGTCATTTAAAAGTACAGTAATGCAACTTGATTTATGTCTCGCTATTTCACACTCCAGTTTTTAAAAATCAATCTTGCCATTGAGAGTGAAAATTCAGATGTTTTTTATTACCTTTAAACTAAGAATAATGACTTTTTCACTTTTAAGGAGAGAAATTTTGCTTGTTCATATACTATCAGGAAGGGTTACAGTAAAAAAAGTAATATCTGGTATGAGAAATCAAGATTTTAAATGATCTTCTTTCTAGCTGTAATGTAACACAACAGTGGTCTGGCAGTATAGACACTGCTACAGGAAGACATTTAGTGTGAGGCAAGCTTCAGAGGTCTACAGTGAAACGACTTTTAAGTCCAGCAGCAACTTAAAGACCAATTAGATTTAAAGGCTTTTGGGACAATGTTATCTGTTGAAGGGAGCTTTGATTCTTGAAAACTTAAATTTGGAAATCTCGTTAGTCTTGAAGGTGCTACACGATTCAAATATTGTCCTTAAATACAAAAAGCTGCTCACCAAGATAATAGAAGAATTTGTTGCAAGGTATTTTCTAATGCTTGCATTCTCTCCAAGCGACAACCATAACATTGCATTCTAGATTGTCTCTGCTACTCTTGTGGCTGTAACAAAAGATGCTGTTGTTAATACCACAGGTGTAGCTGCCATGGGGACATCCGGGAACAAGCACCCCGTATGGTCCCCATGGAGTCATGGGGGGACAGAATATTGCCCTCACACTTCTGGAAAGGAGAAGGGGTTTGGCTGGGCCCGGGCACGCTGTGCATGCACCTGGGCCAAGGCTTCCCTGGGTGGCATGTGCACATTGCGCCCAGGCCAAGCCACACCCCGGTAAGGCCATGTGGGCCATGTGCGGGTTTTCTATCTCTCTGGAGAACACACCCACCAGGCCTGCCGACGTGGCACCACGGCCTTCCTCCTTTCCCCATCACCCCAACAGGGACTTGGCCAGGGGCTTTCCCCCAATCTGCGGCTGGCTGGGCTGCGGCCCTGCCCCCCAAAGCTCCTCAGCCGGTCCCAGGGATGGGGCCAGGGGCTTTCCCCCAGTCTGGGGGCTGGCTGGGTGCAGCCCTGCCCTCCAAAACTCCCCAGCCAGTCCCTGGGCTGCGGAGGGATGGGCTGAGGAGGAGGGAAGGCAGCACACTGCCTTAGAGGTAAGTGGGACATGGGGAGGGGCAGGGCAGAAAATTAAGATTTTGCCCCAGGCTCCATTTTTCCTAGCTATGCCTCTGGTTAATACTCATGCAATGGAGTCTATTCCAGTTTCTGGAGTAAGGGAAATCCTGGTTCTGGAACTCCTGAACCTAACCCTGATCACTGGATTGGGTTCATGTATCGTATAAGCTTTACAGCCCAATGTTGTTCATGTGTCCTCGGTGCCAAACTAGGTGTGGTGGCTGCCGACCTTTGTTTCAGTATCAATGCCTGCTGAATCCCAATGAAGGCTGGATTTAGAAAGAACTTCAAGAGGCAAGATAGGTCGGTGGAAATAGGGAGATAAACTCTTTTCCTATTCATGCAGCTTCCCATAACTACTGTTTAAAGCTTTTTTCTTTGAATGGTGTTGTAAGACCAGAAGCAACCTCTTCAGGGAAAAAAATTAAAAAGCAGAATGATATATGTGGGTGGGAGAAAGGTTCAGCTGCCTGTCCTGCATGTGCTGTAATTTAAATCTTCCCACCTCTCTACTTTGTAAAGATTTGGCATTACTAGATATTTTACATAATGTCTAGTTTCAGCCACAGAAATAAATCCCATTGAGTTGAATGAGACCTTTAGAATAACATGCTTGAAAAGTATTTCTTAGAGGCTTTTTAAAAAGTGAAGGCTTAGATGTTTTTGCAGAAATATGATGACAAAAACCAAAGAATGAATCAAGTATTGCACAAAGGCAGCGGTTGCATTTATGCTAAATCTCTCTTTTTGATACTAAAACTGCCAATATATTTTTGCATGAATCTGACTAATATATTTGGTGCTAGTTTTCTGTAATTACATTTGAAATAGCTTGATCATGCTGCAAATTGCCAACTATTTACTTTCATTGCTGTTTTGTAAATATAAATCAAGTTTCTATGAATATAATTATGGCTAATTAATGTTGGTGATTGCATGTTAAAATATTGTTGTGTTCGTTCCCTCATTCATTTCTGCTTTGCTTTGTATGAGGCATCAGAATTTTGGCTGAGCGATGACTGAATGATCAACCACCTGATTCCTTGTAATAGGTAGAGGGCTCTCAAATCAGTCTCTTTGGAGTTATTTAGCTGTTGCCAATTACTCCCTTGTGGTAAACAATGAAAGCACTTTTATCTGCAGGCTGTACATAACATGGAAACCAAGAATATATAGATCCATAAAAAAGATTGTCCTATTAGCTAAACAAAAATGAAAAATATGACTGCACCTAGCACCCCTCTCTCTCCTCCTGCCCCAGCAACAGGCAAACATATAAAGTTGTTGCTACACTGAAAAGTGCAAGTATTTTTTTCATCACATATCATTTCAGTGACTTGCAGTGTAATCCCAAACTCAGTTAAGCCTTTCTAAGCCCACAGACTTCAAGGATCTCTGAATTGTTTTTGAATTATGGTGAAATGCTGCCTCTGTTTGTATTTGTATTATGCAGTCTTTCCTAGGGAAGCACATGTAGTCCAGAGGGCAGATATCTAAAAAATATCTAAAAGGTATCTCAAGCAGGTTTATGCTTAGTTCAGAAATGTGGTTCCTTGTTGTCTTCATGGTAGAGAGCTAGCAAATTCAACACCATTTTAATGATGCCAAGGAGGATTACAAGTACAAATGTGAATTATTCTTTCTAAAAGGGGAATAACTTAATATTGGGTTATAAGGAACATACACTGTTAGTGCAAACTTAAGCATGCTTTCCCTTATAATCCCATTGAAGTCAATGAGTTTAGAAGGTTGTACCTCTGTTGAGAATTGTGCTGTGTATATGAAATGACAGGCTCACAAAATGACATCTTTTACCTTTGTGCCCCAATCCCAGTTCCCACAAACATGCAAAGATGACAGTGTGGCGGAAGTCTCGTGACGAAGCTGCGCGAACATCTTATAGAAAGTTTATGAAGGCCTATGAGATGGCGACGAAGAGGGACTATTTCTCGTCCTCTCTTGCATCCACGAGCTCTCGACCTCCCCTATTGTTTCGCATTATTCGGTCTTTGTCCTCATTAAATGACAGCTCTAAAAATCCTCAATTGGCTCTTGGCTATGAGGCGTTCTTGAGCTTTTTTGCGGGTAAAGTCTCGTCGCTCCGCCACAACCTTCCTGCCTCCCTTGATACAATTAGTGAACTGGAGGCTCCGTGGCCGTCTTCAGGTCCATATTTGGACCAGTTTTCCCTGCTCGCTGAGGCTGATGTTGACAGGGCCCTGGCTGCTGTTAGACCTACTGCCTGTCCTCTGGATCCGTGCCCCTCTTGACTGATTAATGCTTGCCATGAGGAGCTACGACCCCACCTGTTGAACATCATTAATCGCTCCCTTGAGCAAGGAGTGTTTCCTGGTGGGTTGAAGGAGGCAGTGGTCCGCCCACTCCTGAAAAGACCATCGTTAGATCCTAGTGATCTGGCCAATTACTGCCCCATCTCAAATCTTTTGTTTCTGGGGAAGGTAATTGAGAGAGTGGTGTTGGAGCAGCTTCAGGGCTTTCTGGAGGACACATCGGCGCTCAATCCCTTCCAGTCTGGTTTCCATGCTGGGCATTGGACGGAGATGGTTCTTGTCGCCGTCACAGATACACTCCGCATACAGCTTGACTGTGGCGGATCGGCGCTGCTGGTATTATTAGATCTTACCGCAGCATTTGATGTGATTGACCATGACCTTTTGACCCACCGCCTGGCCGTCGCTGGGGTATGGGGCACTGTCCTTCAGTGGATTGCCTCATTTCTCTGGGGACGGAGTCAGCAAGTGTGATGTGGGGACAAGGCCTCTCAGTGGTGCCTACTTTCTGGTGGGGTGTCTCAGGGTGCACTGTTGTCCCCACTGTTATTTAACATCTATATGTGACCCCTTGCTCAGCTGGTGTGGAGTTTTGGGCTGATTTGTCATCAATATGCTGATGACACTCAGCTCATTCTAGTGATGGAGGGGGGGGGCGGCCGCTGCCCCTGCAGCTCTACAGCACTGTTTGGAGGCAGTTGCTGGTTGGTTGAAGCAGAGCAGGTTAAAACTTAATCCAATGAAGATGGAGGTCCTCTGGCTAGGTCACGGGGGTGGGATTAGGGATTTCCAGACGCCGGTGTTGGAAGAGTCTCTTTGGCATTGACCCCTTCAGCTCGCAACCTGGGTGTCCACCTGGATTTGGCTCATTCAATGGAGACCCAGGTGGCCCATGTCACTCGGGTTGCCTTCTTCCATCTTTGCCAGGCCCGGCGGCTGGCCCCCTACCTTTCCCAGGCTGACCTGGCCACTGTGATCCATGCAATGGTCACCTCCAGGTTGGACTATTGTAACTTGCTCTACGCGGGCCTTTCCTTGCGGCTGATCCAGAAATTGAAGCTGGTCCAGAATGCTGCGGCCGGCCTTCTCACGGGTGGTTCCGTTAGAGACCATATCACCCCCGTGCTGTGCTGCTTGCACTGGCTCCCAGTGGAGTTCCGGATTGTCTTCAAGGTGTTGGTATTGACCTTTAAGGCCCTTTATGGCCTAGGGCCCTCATACCTGCGGGACTGCCTTACCCCACATGTCCTGAGCCGACCTCTCCGTTCGGCAGAGGCGAATTTACTGGTGGTCCCTTGTCCCTCCATGATGCGGCTGGCCTCTACCTGGGCCAGGGCTTTTACGGCCCTGGCCCCTGCCTGGTGGAATGCTCTTCCTCCATCTGTCAGGGCCCTGCAGGACCTCGGGGAGTTCCGCAGGGCCTGTAAAACCGAGTTGTTCCACTGGGCCTTTGGTGAGGCTGGCCGCTGAGTCCGCCCTTCTTCGTTGCTCCTTAAGCTTTGTCATCTGCTGACTGAATATTGGCCAGTCCCCTCCCGGGGGGTTAATGCCGGACATCATCTGCTTATTTTAATTATGGAAGTTCACTGCTGCTAGTGTTTTAATGTTTAATTTATTTATTGTTTTAACTGAAACTGTTTGTTGTATCCAAATGTTGATTGGTTTGTGAACCACCCTGAGCCCTTCGGGAGTAGGGTGGTCTATTAAATTTAATAATTTAATAATTTAATGATGATGATGATGATGATGATAATAATAGCTATCCTAAGCAATTACACCATTCCAGTCCCCATTGATGTCAGAAGATTCAGAAAGGTGCAACTTGGTTAGTATGTCTGAATCTGGCTGAATTCAACTCTCATCTCTGCTGCAGATTCAAGTACTGCCCAGCCACCAAAGGGACCCTGTCCTTCCAGGCCATTATCCTAATTTTTGAAGACAGGAAGTGACAAAGGAGGACATGAGATAAAAATGTTGTCTAGGCTGGACGGTATGGGGGCAGGCAGTTCATTAAATATTCAGATCCTAACCCATATGTTGACATATAGATCAGTCAGCAGCTTGGATTGGGACTGAAAACAAACAATCAGGAAAGCATTTTCAGCACTACCATAATATGCTACCTGTGTAGGCTATGTCAGCTAGCAAACTTGTTGCAGTACTCTGGATTAACTGAAGCATCTGTCTTAAAGTTCCTGCATAGAGAGTAGTCAAAGCATAGAACCCCATGTTTACATCACTCTTTCTAAAGAGACTTCAAAGTTGGCAAGCCTATCAGAACTGGCTAAAGGAGCTATGAGCTATAAATGAAATCTAATCATCATCTATCTATAGATCTGAGCCTAACAGCATACCTAAACTGTGAACCTGGTTCGTCAAGTGGAGTACAACCCACATCTAAAGTAGGTGATCTTGCAGTTCCACAATGAGCACCAACAAACAACATCTCAGTCTTACCAGGACTAAGCATTGGTTTGCTGCCTTCCATGCTAGACATTATTATGCCAAGGCAATAAAAAAATCTGTTCAATGCCCAGATATAAACTGATAAAATATATTGCCTTACCTTGTTTTGCATCTATTTTTACCCAGTGCCATTTAATATCATTATGGAAATTGGATGAAACCTTCCATAGAGATATGTTTTCCTCGTTAAAATGGCATTCAGGAAATCAGCCATCTACTAGTATCCCTTTAGTGACAACTGGAACTGCATTTTGATGATGCCAGCAATTGGAATAATTTTGCATTTGTTACAACTGTTAATATAACAGTTTCTGCTGAATTATTTATTTGTAAGGATTGCATTTGAATGGACACCACAGGAGGTTGCTTCAAATGAACCTAAGTAACAGAACACGAAATTTAATCTTACTAGCATTCCTGCAAAAGTGTATTTTGATGGCCTTTATTGGCCTTCTGTGAGCCAAGCTTGTATAGTTATTTTAAACTTAAAACCTGATTGTGAATTCCAGCATATACCATACAAAACATACACTGATCCATAAAAAATATGGTGATCCCAATCCAAAATTTGTCTCATACAATAGATAATCTGTGTTATCAGCATTAAATACCTGTTTGGAATGGAATTGGAATGGCTTGTCTAGATGTTTTCTAAGCCGAAGATCATCTCTTTGTAATTAGCGCTAATCGTGCAAGGGGAAACAGTTCATGCATATGATCTTTTTTTATTCTTTGCAACGTTTTCTGTGCATTAACAAGTCATTCTCATTCTGTTGGAGTGCAAGCAATTAAACCAAATGAATAGCATCCTTCCTTATTTTCCCTATGTATATTTCAAATGTATCCTAGTTTAGACTTTTGATTAAAGGTTGAAATGGAAATGGCTGTGATCTATATAATTATAGATGTAAATATGTTTTTTTAAAAAATATTTTCTGGCCTGTTAGCAGAGAGATAATCAACTAAAAGCCCTGAGACAAATCTAGCCAAGTGAGAAAGTCATTCTGAACTCACAGTTCTGATCCAGTAGCATGAGAACCATAGGGAGGCAGCAATAGTTAATGCAACTGGATGTGCTGGGTATTCACAGTGGTGCTGGCCAGCCACCAGTTATGTTCCAAACGTTCATAAAACTAGTTGCTCACCAGCACTGTAAAGCATTCTTCCCTAGTCTTGGGAACTCAAGATAAAATTTGTCTCTTAAAAATTGTTATGGGCTATACCTGAATAGTCTTTGATGCCTCAAAGAACTGCTGTTTGCCAAAGATGAATCTGATCTTCAGAGTAACTCATGTATTACTAGGATGATGCCCAAGTCAAAATGTTAGGTGAATTGCTAAACTGTGTGATGATAATATTTTTGCTGTTTCCTTCTTTAGTAAACAGATTGTTAAACCATGGAGGAAAAATCATGTCATTGGACAATAATTATCTGAAACATACCATTTTGTATCAAAAAAAGTGCATGCAGACAAGGTGCTTCCACTTTTACATACTTTAGCATGTAAGTGGATATTTTTTACTTCCAGGCTGACTTCCTGTGGGTTTGACTGCAGAATAGCAAGTGTCTTTACAAGTGGCTCAGCAGGGTCTTTCTGCTGTATATCCACAGGAGAAAGCTCATCTGTTTAATCCTTATGTTTTAGTCAACCTTTCTTATTATGTATGTGGGGCTCCAATTCTCAGCTGGATTTTGACTCTCAGAATGAATTGATGGAGCTCTTTGATCTTTGTTGTGTATTGCATTTATTTCATCTTTCATCTTAATTCATGATCTTCCCCAATTCCACCTTTTTTCCCACTAGAATTCACCAATTTTACTATTGTCTGCATTTTCTTGGCATTTGCTTTTTATGTGCATTGATGTCATTAATTTGAATGTAACCATAGCTGCTTGGTACATACATTTAAAAATTCAATGCCCAAGACATTTGTGATTATGTTGGATGGCTATTTAAGATGAACCAAGCCTTTAAATGAAGCATGGGAACCATTTATAGAAACCTAGTTTTACTGAACATATTTCACTATCAAGAGGAAGTAAACAGTGTTATTTCATCTACTCACAGGGAGAAAAATATTGCAGCATTAACAAGTTCACAGTTTTGCCAGCAAGTGGATACTGGTGACTAATTAAACTATTCAAAGAAAATTAGTCCCAAACTTAACAGTTATCTTAGCTTTATAATTGTACAGAGTACTCATTTAGATCCTGGGAAAGATTCCACATGATTTGGAGTATACATTTTATTGCCTTTTTTTTTTCTGAAGAAGCCTTCTGTTCAACATAAAATGTGGTAAGCTACACTAGTGATAGAACGGCTCCAATAAAATGTTTTATCTCAGGCTTTACAATCGCTTTTGTTCTAATAGTTTTTCCTTGTAATAGAAAATTTACTTCAGTTGTCTTTGTTCTGGCAAAGAGCTACAGTGGTAGCAATGGTAATTTGCTGTAAATAAGATGGAGATTGAAACAATCTCTAAAATTGACATAAAAGTGTGATTCTGCAGATTCAAAAGAATGGCAATGAACAGTTGTCCAGTATTGAAGGAATTTGGGAAGACAGTCTAGTAATGTCGCACTTTTTAAGCTTTTTTAAAAATACGGGTTGTGTATCTTTAATCCCAAGGATAGGCATTTATCCCATGTACTGATTAAAACAATCTTTCTTTGTGTCCCAGATTTTCCAGTCGTAGGTTCTCCAAAGTTCAGTAAAACTTTTATGTATGATTCAGCCCAGTGAGATGTTTTTGAATGTTTATTTAAAACTATACCCAGCATTTATTTCCTAATGATACTCAAGGAAACTTACAAGAAGTCATTAATACAAAACAATAAAATATCAATGACTAACAGTAAGTGAGAGACAAAGGGGGAAAATGCAATTCTATATTATCATAAAAATCTACTAAATTATCTATTGCCCCAAAGAAACACCTACCTAAAGAATCCTACTTTATATGCCCTCCTTAAAGTCTGTAATGAAGATAGCATTCTGAACAACAAGAAGTCATTCTGTAGGGCAGGGTGCACCATGGGAAAAACCTATGACTGGACTAAGACTGATCTTACTAGCCTGTATAATGGTATTTTCAATAAAAATTGAAGGAAGAAGCATAATTGTTTAAAAGGTGTGATTGAGGGCAAGATGGTCCTTTATGTATGTAGGCCACAAGCTGTGAAGACTTTTAAGGTAAACAAAAGCACTTTAACTGAAAAACCAGTAGGGAGCTAATGACAATTTATGAAATATGTATTACATTATGGGAATGTCTGTGAAAAGATGAGCTGCCACAACTGCACTGATGTTAATTTTTGGTTTGTCCTTGATAGTAGACCCATGCGGAATACAAGACAGTAACTTGCTCTCAATCTTAGGCCCTTTCTGCACAGCAGAAAGGGCGCCTCTCCACCGGCAGAAATTATGCCAGAGGAGGTGTGGGGGCCATTCACATGGGAGCGTGCGAGCGGCCCCCTAAAGAGCAGGTTGTGGTAGAAGAGGCAGCTTCAAGCGACAAAGTCCGCTTCTGTTCTCCCCCACTCACCTCTTCCTCCATGCGCCGCTAGGAGGTCATTAGAGACCTCGCTTCCACGCCAGTTCCTTCGACCTCTGGAGGTCAGAGGGCAGTGTGGGTGGGTCCCTGACAGCCTCCAGACCACGCTGGAGGATGAGGTGAGTGGAGGGGATGGGGAAAGCACCATCTTCCCAGCGGTGCGGTTCGCACCGCGCCGATGGGAAGATGGCGTTTTAGAATAACCTCACCAAACAAGCGAGGTGATTAGGAGCGGCTTCACACCGCTCCTGGGTGGCCAGGATGGCGCTGCTGTGATCCAGCAGCACCTCCTGTGCGAACAGCTGCCCAGGGACGGCGTTTTTGCCATCCCTGGGCCGCTGTAAATGGCCCGTGTGGAAAGGGCCTTACAGTAACACAAGCAAAAAACCCCAAGGTACTTGTGGGGAGAGGGCATTCCATTTCTCCTACCTTTTCTTTTATTCCTCCCACCCCTTTTTGGACACTTATCCCATTCCTTTCTACCCCCACCACTTCAGTCACTTACTTCATCTTTCTTTCTGTTCCCAACTCCTGCCTGTGAACCCCTCCTTTGTTGCCAGTTTGGCTGGGCTAGGTGGGGGCAATGACGATTCTCACACTCACCATTTCCAACTTTGCCATGTGGAACTGTTTTGCATGAACTGCAGCACAGTTCAAGTGATATGCTAAGCCTGTGAAAAGTTTTATAGAGAAACTTTTTTTGCCTTACCAATATCATGTTTAAATCAGATTTAACATGGTCATATTTAAGAAATTACAGAACCTCCAATATGGCTTTAACAATCCCGTATGAATGTTCTGTGATTTTGGAGGGTCAGTTTCTACATGTCAGTCATACATTTTAAAAGCAAAAAATTTATCACTTGGAATTAAAAAACAAACAACCATATTTTCATATTCACCAAGATCTGGAAAAGCATAGTTTGCATTATAAAGAATTAACTATTTATAATACTTCCACTAACTGTGACTTAAGATATATGCTTCATCCTACTTTTAATAGACATCTCTTGAATGGGGCACCCATGTCACAAAAGTGTTTCTGTTTCTATAATCTTTATTTTTCTACTTATATTTGACATTATGCTTGTTGCCCTTAGACATTAAATCACAGATCATGAGAATGTTTTTCTGAAGAAAAGGAAGGTCCACAATGTGTACAGTGTCACAAATGGGTCATTTTAAATAATTAAATATGCCTTTCCTTATTGTTCAGCTTCATTCATAGTGTTGTCTCCTATTTCTAGACTCTTCATGACATAAGAAACTAACAAATGTCATTGAAAAGAATATGAATATGTCACTACTTAAAAAACTGTGCAATACAACTCAGAATAGTCAATTTGACACTATGTCAATGCCAGCAGAGACTGGGTACCTTTACTAATGTTACATACTGATTATGTGACTTCCACAATGGTTGTATACTGATTTATTCTACTTCAGCCTTTTCCCGTGCAATGTTTAAGCATATGACCCGGAACCTTGGGTTGCAGTTGTTGGGAAAGATTCTTGTCTACCTGTGACACTGCAGGGTCACTGTCCAGACAATATGGAACAATATGGATTAGTGATTTGGTTAGATAATTTTGTTTGTTTACTCAATTCTTAGCTGAAACTGAAGTAGAAGAAAGAGGAATGGAAAACCATCCAGATGATTATACTGGTTTCATTCCTCCATCAATATTCCTCCATTGGGACCGCAAGATTACTTCCATATGCCCCATCACTCGGTGGGATCCCGGCCCCTCAATGCGATGCAATGGTTTCCACTCGGCTACACGGCCTTCTCAGCTCTCTGGTTCTTCCTGCCTGGTGGAACACTCTCCCTCCAGCTGTCCGGGCCCTTCGGGATCTTGGTGAATTCCGCAGGGCCTGCAAGACTGAGTTGTTCCACCGGGCTTTTGGAGTGTCCAGCCGCTGATTGAAGTGCCCCCTTTTATTCCTTCGGTTTGGAGTTCCCTTTACCATCTACGGGACCCACCTTTTCCTTTTGCTTCCCCCCTCTTTGGGAGGGTTTTAATCTGGGTTTATTGCCTGATGTCATTTTTGTTAATTTTACCGCTGTGTTTTAATTTAATGGGGCTTTGTTTGTATGTGCTGTAAAGGGAAACTATGTTGTGCTCCGGGGGTAGGGCAGCATACAAAACCCATAAATAAATAAATAATAAATAATATGTTACCATTTGTACATATAGATGACTTTTTCTTATGTTATAGCAGAAAGGTTTCTGCCCAGCCAGAAGCATATAATTTCTTTACACAAGATTCCTGATGCTAACAGGCAGAAATTAGTAGAATTTGCATTGTTTTGGAAATGATCACATTGTATAAAAATAATTATTCTTATTGGGTTCTTCCCCATTTTCAGTTTGAATTCTGTATTTGTTTCTTATGTTCTTAGTGTTGCAATGGTTTCTGAGTGAGCCAGGATGGTTCACTGGACAGATGTTCTGAACTCCTGGGAACTGAGTAGACTAAAGTGAGTAAAGTAGGAGATCTTGTAAAGCTGCCTTGTTTTGTTTGTCTAACTCAGGCATATGCAACCCTGATGCACATCTGCACTATTTTGCTTGACACCCAGGGATAGATCTCCATTCATGCAACTGAGGCATGGGCAGCAATACTGGGGTCAGCAGTGTGTGTGTGTGTGGGGAGGGGGAGTAGGTAGCAGGCATGACTTATCATCCACATGTTAACACCTTTCCAACCTGCACAATCACCAGCCAAGTCCATGACATGCTGGTAGCCTCACTGTGGCTAGGCATACTCCAAGTGTGTCTCACCAGGTACAACCAGTAGTGTAATGAGGGGAAACATGAGGGGGCTGGTGCCTCAGGCACCACTTTGGCAGATTATTTTGGGGGCACATTATTGAGCTGCCTTTGCCAACTGTGCCCTTGTCTGAACTCCAGATGGAGTTTTGAGAAGGGTGGGCCTGTTCAATGCTAGATTTGGCTTGGTTGGGATCAGCTTTAAACTGCAGGCTTTGAGCCTGCAGGTCAGCCCAAGCCATGCTGAACCCAGGATTAAATTGAGCATTTGGGCTCACCAGCTCCAACTTCATACTGTTGTCTCTGTCCCCTCAATCTCCACCTCTGATTGGCTCAGCATTCAACTGCGCCTCTGGTTCTGAAGTTTACATGAAGTTTGGGTGGGGGTGCAGTTGTGAAGAGGGGACAGCCGGCAACATGACATCCATGTGACCTGCCCATGTGACACCCTGAGTGAGGCAAGCCATTGTCCTTGCTCTGGGCACCATTTTAGGCAGCTATGCCCCTGATTACAACTTTTTTCCCCTTCACCATTTTGTTTCTAATCACACCAATAACCCCACTAATAGACATTGCATTTTGTTCAGCACTTGAGTTTACTATATTTTACTTTGACCAATAGTGGCTCTGTAGGATCCTAATCAGATCTCTTCCAAAGCAGCCACCTATGCTAACACTTTCAAGAACACAGACCATTTCCTTTGACAATTGACTATAGACATTTTAAAAGATTACAGGTAACACTTTTAAAAAATAAATGTCTACTTTTAATATTGTATTAACAATACCCTATTAATGGGACGTAATGGGAACTCATATATCAGGCCTTTATTTGTAAGAGGTTATAGACTGTCAAAGTACTATACACAGTCAAACTACTTATGATGTACAGTGCCCATATTAATTTCCTAATGTTAGTCAGCAGATTGGATATAGTCAGTGGTGGGATCCAAAAATTTTAATAACAGGTTCCGATGGTGGTGGGATTCAAACAGTGGCGCTGCCGCACACACGCACCTCCAGTCCCTATTGGGCAGGGAGGTTGCTTTAGTAACCCCTTCTCGGCACTCAGAAAAAATTAGTAACCACTTCTAGAGAAGTGGTGAGAACTGGTTGGATCCCACCTCTGGATATAGTGAACATTCAAGCCACTCAGATAAATACAAGTATGCTCAGATTGATATATTTTTCTGTAAATATAGCTATCACTGCACGGGTATTTAATAAAACATTCCATGGAAAAAATGCACCATGCTGGCATGTGCAGGGAAACATTAATTAAATAAACAGGCAATCAGTACACTCAGTGAATTGCTTCTACTTTACTTCATTGTTGCATTTTGGTAGGGAGTGAAGAAGAAGAGTTGGATTTATACCCCCCCCCTTTCTCTCCTGTAGGAGACTCAAAGGGGCTTACAAACTCCTTTCACCTTACCCCCTCAGAACAAACACCCTATGACGTAGGTGGGGCTGAGAGAGCTCAGAAGAACTGTGACTAGCCCAAGGTCACCCAGCTGGTGTGTGTTGGAGTGCACAGGCTAATCTGAATTGCCCAGATAAGCCTCCACAGCTCAAGTGCGGGGAATCAAACCAGGTTCCTCCAGATTAGAGTACACCTGCTCTTAACCACTACGCCATTGCTGCTTTGGGGTACAGTCTGTGAGTGGGTACAGTCTTAGGAGTGAAATGTTTGCTCTAATTAAAGTGCTTGTATGGTTCTATGATAGAAGGACTGATATTCTGTGGTGGTGTGACACGTTCCTTCTTTAAAAATGTCATTTCATTCCTTTCCTACCTGCTTCTCCTCCTCTTCATAGTAATGCTGTCAAGGGATAGGAAGAATTGCCTTAGCCCTCTATTCATTCTGAGGCTCTTCCACTGTCATCTCAGCCTCTTATTCATTATCATTTTGAAATCCATTGGGAATTTCTTGCTGAAAATATATAAAGTGATTGTACAAATGGTTATTACAAACTCTGTCTACCCACTTGCAGATGATATGGTTTGGCATGAATAACCTATGAAGTTCCTTCTAATTGTCGAAGGCTTTCACAGCCAGATTCAACTGGTTCTGGTGGGTTTTCCAGGTTGTGTGGCTGGAATCTGGACAATTCAGAAGCTTACTATGTCAGACTGCACAGGGAGGCCATTGAAATTCACAAACACCAGGACAACTTCAATAAGAGACGTTAAAAATTAGCAAAGCCTGGCTCCCAGTACTTAAAAAATGGACTGATAACCCCACCCGCAATACAATGCACTCAACCACACCTTTGCATAGCAAGTTCCACCCAAACACTTAATGATTGGTTCCCCACCCTGGGACATGGACAATATACCACATTAAACTTTCCCTTCTCACTTAGACACAGTGTGAAACAGACTTTTCTCTGTGATACACCTCTGAAGATGCCAACCACAGATGCAGGCGAAACATTAGGAACAAAATCCACCAGACCCCGGCCACACAGCCCAGAAAACCCACCAGAACCAGTTGCTTCTAATTCATTTTTTTTGCTGATGGTATAACATTTTAAACATAAATGTTTGTTGTACTGAGTCACTGTGACATTGGAGAGTCCTTTCAGACTATATCTTTTCACAATAGCTGTCCCCCATTGTTTTCTTTCGGCAGTTATGCAGTGCAAATTCCAAGATAAATAATGGGGGAGATATTTTTACACAATAAATGTTTCAAAAATTTTAGAGTTGTGTTATTGGATTCCCTGTCTGGCCAATAGAAGGAGTAGGATATACTCTGATTCAGAGGTCAATTTGAGAATATTTGACTTTTGATTAGTTCATTGAAATATCTGTAGTTGTAAGGTCTTATTGGATTTTACAGGTGTAGAACTGTTTAAGTTTTTAAAATAAATCATTAGGAATATACTTTTGTACTTATATACTGAGATAGTGAGATACATTTTGCAATACTCTGTAAAATTGTTGTAGTTGGATGAACAATTGACATCTAAGTTTTGAAATATAATTTTCATTTTGCTTTTACAATATTGTAATGCTAGATAATGACAAAAAGTTCTTTATGTTGTATATTTAAAGTATGCATAACCTACTGATGGGTACTTCATTACTTTGCAGTAAGTTCAGGATTTTTAACTTCTACTCAATATTTTAACTGTTTTAAAATAGCAAGCATTTAATAGTTCAGGAGCAACAGTTGACTATGATCTCACATGTATGTAGGAGGATGTTTTCCTCTTGTAACTATTTATGGACAGTCAGACTTGTTAAGATGGAAGATGCCTATACACTATCCTTAATGGAAGCCAACGGCTTCTGTGGGCCCAATTAGGACTACCCAACTGTGACACATAGTCACTTGGTAGATATTGGATTACCTTCCCCTGTGGAAGGCCAAAGGAAATACCTCACAAGGGAATTTTCTAAATTTCCATGGGTTCTGTCTAGTTCACTAAAATTTACATACACATGGTTAACAGGTTGGTAGCACTGAAGTTCCTCATTGCTGCTTTACATATGCACCACAATCTGAACTTGAAGCCCTACTAACTGTTCTTGAGATATGGATGTGCTCTTGGTCTCAATTCAATCTTTTCATTCCTCAGTAAGCAATGAAAGATAAGTACTATTCACCTGATTGCCTTCCTGCTCTGAAACAGCTGGTGACGCTTGTCTTCCTGATAACCAGGACTTTCAGATCTAAGGCAGGGATAAAGAAAAGCCGGGAGCTTGCTGAATCTAAATTTGACAGTCGATGGCAGTGTAGAGGGGTCAGGAGGGATAGAATCTCTGACACGTATAAGAAAGGAACAAAATTTATCTGCTCTGGTTGCAATGATTAGATGTCTCGTTGTCTGGCTTTCTTATAGAGGATGATTGATCGTACCCGCCAGCTGGCTAATATCATCATTAACAAAGTTGCTACCGTGTCTGAGAAGTTTAATCGAAAGAATTTGCCAGCAGTATGATGCTATTGTCGCTCCCAAAGATCACAGGCATGCATAGTCGACTTTTGGACTAATGGAACTGCAGAACTATGTGGGAAGAATGAAAAGTAGTGCACCTGAAAGCTATTATGGTATGTTTCTTTTCACTGTTGCATTATTCCTATCCATTGAAAAACCAGAACAACCTTAATTTCTATTTCAGGATATCACTGACTGTTTTTTGACATTTAATCATGTTTCATATTGCTTGATATTTATTATCTAGAAAACATCTTTATTTATTATCTAGAAAACATCTTGTCATTGTTCATGATTATGCCAAACATCATTTTTAAAATGCTAGGACTACGCTGGTTGTTGCCATGGTTAGAATTTCTCTAACTGTAGATGTTATAAAACGTTTTCCATTTTTTATTTAAATGTGACTTCAAGAATAAATTGAACATAGAAGTATCCTCCGCACTTGTTTCCATTGAGCTAAGGAATGTTGCTAAAAATATAAATATGCAAATACTTGCTAATTTAGAAAAGAAACTTTGTAATAATATCTGATTAACAACATTGACTTTCAATGATCAGAACATGTAGGAAATATTATATAAACATCTTAGTTATTGCTTTGCAATGTCATACCTTTGGGGGTTTAAAAAAATACTCCACTGAGCACTATCTTTTTTGCAATTGTATTTTTTCTCTTTGTAAGGTTCATTTGTTCATCTGGTTGTCCCCAAAGTCTATGTTTCAATTGTCATGCTAACATATGACTAGGAATATTGACAGGGATGATGTGTAAGTGAATTTGTGTATGCGAACACACACACTTCACATAAAAGGACAAATGAAGACTGGGAGATGATGGGAATAAGGAAAAAGGAAACAATAGCTGTTGATATTTTATAAAGCAATGCAAGAAAACACTGTAAAGGCTGCCTGCTTTTTGCATTGTTTGATACGGCAAAATCCTTGCAAAAACAAACGTTTTGGGGTTATTTGCTGTTGTAAATTGCTGTTGTTTATGGATGAATATGCACATTTCAATCTGTTTGGAGAACCAGTTTTGTATGCATGTTTTTGGACCGTTACTGAATTTATTAAAATCATTTCACTGAATACGCAATAGCCATTACAGTGGCTTTTAATTATAACTGCAAAAAATCTAGGGAAAGTGATATCCCACACATTTTCTTTGGTTAGCAATATGTCATCTGTAGGGTTTGAGATATATTAAAATATTATTGTTCACTTTAAAAATATCAATAATACATGAAAATATTATTGCACATTTGAAAAAATAACTTAAATACTTTAAGTAGGACTCAGTAAATATTCCACTTTGATGTACTGTTGAAGGCTTTGATTCCACTTTGATTTTTTATACAGCCTAGCCAAAATTAGTGTATATTTTCATTCCTCAAACAAAATTAGATGAGGCGGCTGGCATTCTCCCTTTTCAAAAAACATGGCTCTCAATCATTGCTTGGCCAAAATTATTCCTTTTATATCACCAATGATAGATACTAATTTTAATCTTGTCTGGCATTTTTATTGTTCAATATCAGCTTTTTAAAAAAATCAATAATTTTTTTTGCTCGAAGTGAGGAGCGATATAAATATAGAAGGAATGATAGATTAGTAATGTAAATTTCAAACAGAAGGAAAGATTAAGCTACTAGAATGAGAAAATCATTGTTTTATTCAGCACGTCCATAATATTTCATGTAATTGAGACTTATTATATTGTTAGAACTCAGCTGGAGAACCAAATGTCTACATGGATTACAGGAGGAAACAGTAAAGCAATGTCACAGCAGATGTGTCCGGCTTTTAACAGGATTATTTCCTGGAATATGTAGCAATGAACTCCTTGTAATAGTTTCTGAGGAACTCACAATTTTGTGAAATATATTAATAGCAAATGTGCTAATATAAAGGGCTAGAAGATTAGTGCAGCATTCTTTTGCACTGAAATAAGAATATAATAAATGTCCCGCAGGTGACTAAGGCTGCAGTAATTTTTCTTGGTGATTAAAGCTTGATGGACCTTTGCTCGGGTGATTAGCCCTTCAGAAATTAAAACCCAAAGCTAAAGGGCTGAGTTCAATTTAAATGCAAACATGAGGAAATATCGTTCCCCCCCCCCTTTTTTAACTTTTAATTTTCATTTGTACCTGCTGATGAGGAGATATAATAATAATAATAAAGAATGATTTAGCTTGGGCAAAGCTATTTGAATAGAAAAATGACTTCTCAGAACCAGCAGAGCAGAAAGGGATATCCTGCAAAAGAGTTTCAGAACAGAGAATGAATGTTTTAAGGCTATCAAAAAAGGTAAGATGTTAATAGTTATCTATTTACATTTTAATTTATAGTTATCTGTTTAAAGGTAATTAGTAGTGGTGGCAGATTTGCACATGTTGCAAGCTTATATAAGAATGTTTAAAACATTTTACTACAAAATGTTCAAAGTTTGTCTTTAAGATAACAAAAGTGTAATGGAAGTGCTATGAAAAACATGACATTTCAGTAGTCTTTATGGAAAAGGTATAATTTATGTTTTGGGACTCAGCAGCTTAAAATAAAACCTCATTGTATCCTTGCACTGGTCAATGTAGTCATCCAGTGATTTAGGGGTAGCATGATATGCTTGCTATATTTTCAGAGATCATCTGATTAAGGTCATGTTCACAACTATCTCCTGTCTTTCTTACAAACTTTCAGATATGATTCTGAATATGATCTTGATTTGCCATTTTCCATGGAATATAATACTGTTATGCTGTTCCTACAATGACTAGCACAAGAGATAGTAACTCAGCATTACGGTTTGAATTTAGCCGGAGTCGAAAAAGGTGATACAATCTTAATATTGAGAATTAAGCTATTTTTGTTTTGTTTTGCTAAAATCACTAATCAACAAATTCCGAGATGATACTAATACAGAGTTGTGAAGCCCATCAGAGAATCAGGATTATAATTTCCCCCCAAAATTCCAGTACAGAGTATTATGTTTTGAATGTTGTATATATTACTGTTAATTTCTAAGCTACTAGTGGGGCCCGGCCACGCGTTGCTGTGGCTTATTGTGGTGAAATGGGAAAGTAACAGTAGCAGCAAATCAATTGCAGAGGCCCGCAGTATGTGCTAATGCAAACACGCAGCCTGATACTGTGTGATGTCAGTGATGTGTGTGCCCGCATTCCTGTGTGTGGGGGGGAATGGAAAGGCACCCCTCCCACACATCTAGGCTGGCTGGTCATGATCCTTTACCTGGGAGTAAGTTTGGTTGATGGCAATGGGTGTCGCTTATGAGGAAACCCTCTGAGGGGCACGATGCAGCCATTCAACGTATGTCACGGTTGCTGTACCGAGCTTACTCCTGAGTAATGCGTGCCTGGTTTTCTTAACTGTAACCGCGGTATTCAGGGAATCTAGGGTGCCTGGCCCCTCCCTCCCCTCCCTTGCATGTCGCCCCTCACTCTCTTCCCTCCCTCACTTCTCTTCCCTTGCATGCCACCCCTCCCCCTCCTTCCCTTCCCTTTTCCTCCGCTAGGGTGCATGGGTCATATCAAGATGCTGGGCCCCCTGCCTCTCCTCCCTTGCATGCCACCCCTCACTCTCTCCCCACTCTCACTTCTCTTCCCTTGCATGCTTCCCCTCCATCCCTTTCCTTTCCCCCCTCTCTTCCCTTGCATGCCACCCCTCCCTCCCTCCCTCTCCCTCCCTCCCTCCCCTCTCCCTCTCCCTCGTGTGTATGTGTGTGTATGTGATTCACTTCCCTCGAGTTACTGCCTATGTACTGTTTTCACTGCTCATATCTGGCCATCTGAGTGAACATTGATGGGCTGACAGTTAAACACAGGCAGCTGCATGTCATTCAGCATGGAGCTCCAGGAAAAAGGCATTTTACCTGGGCCAGGTGTGAAATTTCAGGTATGTGAACATCTAAAAACACTCTCAGCTGGCTGACTATAGTGGCTGGGAATTTTCAGAGGAATTGGCCTAGCAGTTACTGAGTTATACTATCATCAACAAAAACACTGTTAGCTTTTTATATATATAGATTACACAAAATATGTCAGTTGAACTAGACCAATGATTCTCACATGGGTTTCTGAGACCTGAGTCTATATCCTATAGTCTGTATTGGGAGAACCTGCATCACATAATTCCAAAAACTGTTCTTTTGTCCTCTCCACACAGCAGAAATAAAATGTCCTGCAGATATTTTAAAAATATCTCTTTTGGCTTTTTGTGTTCCTACAGTGAGGAGAACACAAGCATTGCCAGCCAAAATTGTTCTTTTTTCCTGGCCACTGGCCATCAGAACTCTGGTTAATTTAAGAGTTGTGGCCGCCATTTTGTGTGCTGCTGCAGAGATTCTCTTGCCTCTGCCATTTGGTGAAGGTTTTCCATGGAAGTTTCCTCTGCTGGCAGCTCATCTACAAGTGATTTCTGTGTAAAAAGTAGATGAATAAAGTTTGTTTTCCCCATTGATCAAGTGTCTTTTTCCTTTCCTTGTGTTGAGGGGAATGTCTGTGAACCTACAGCAACAAAAATATGCACATATTGCATCTTGTCTAATTGTGATGTCATAGTTTTGCAGACATACCCCTCAAAACAAAAAAGGAAAAACAACACATGTGCTGGATCTAGGCAAAACATACTTTATTCATCTACTTTTTACACAGAAACCATACATGAATGAGCTACAAGCAAAGGAAATAGCTGTGGGGAACTTTCATAGAGAATCTCAGAAACTCTGCTGCAGCACACAAAATGGCAGGTGTGAAAAGCAAAAGTGAAAGTAAGAGGTTTGAACAGAAGAAATAAAGCATTTCCTGTCTGCTTTTGTTCGCTCAGGAAACATCTCCAACCTGGGTTGAGTGTAAAAGATCACTAGTTTTGTGATTTTTGAAAAACTTGGGTTGAGAGAAATAAAGTGTAAGAATATATTTTGGGGAGAGAGTTGTGTGAACTTCTTCCCAAAAATGGTCTTTAAAACATCCTTAAGACGTTTTATTTCTGCTGTGTGGAAATCTATGTGCCAATCTATGCACATAGCCAATGACGTAGGCAAAATAGTTTACTGAGCTATATAACTTCAATGTGTGGTGTAAGCATGTGAGAGCAGATTCTTGAAATCATAAAACCTCCCTGCAAATAAGAAGAATAGTCAGGAGAAGCATGAGTACAACTACATGCAGAGATCTGTTTTTCTAGGCTGAGAAAAAACATTTCATCATAATGGGAATCTAAGGGCTGGTCTACAAAAGCTGTGCAAGATTGTTCTGACTGTTCCTGCACTGTTCTTCTTCAGACTGCAGGTGGGCAATCATATGTTAAAATCTCCCCTCCTTCATTTCTACAAAAAAACTTTGATAAACATTATGAACTAGATAGTATGGAGAAGGGTTATACTCTCATCTCCCTTACATGTCCAAAGGGTTTTGTGATAGAGAATTCACACGGGCCCACTGGCAAAGATCCCCTCTTGTCTCTTGCCACCATCCCACTCGAGAGGCCAGGGGACATGCCTCCGTGGTTATAGCAACGTCTCCAGGCCAGAGGCCAGGAGGTGTGTCCCATGGACTCTCCAGAGTGATGGCGACCAGGAGACAAGGTAACAGGGGATCTACACCGAAGCAGGGGAAATGCCAGTGTCCACCAAAGCACCATCATTTCCCAAAAGAAAACAGTAGATGCCAGCATGTTTCAAATGACTCGCTCACTGAGCAAGTCCGAAAAACACCACGGGGGGGGGGGGGAATGCCCCACGGTTGCTGTGCTACAGCAGTGACAGCAGTGTGAAGTCCTCCCCCACAATGGCGTTTTCACCATCTTTATGGCCCATATGGAATGGGCCAGAGCCACTCCAGACTGACAGTTTGAAAATGACTGTTTCATACTTTCCTGTGTGCCTATTTCACTAGTGCAGTGGTTCTCAACCTTCCTAATGCCACAACCCTTTAATACAGTTCCTCATGTTGTGGTGACCCCCAACCCTAACATTTACCATTTTATAGATGGAGAACACTGATGCAGAGAGTCTTAGGCGACCCCTGTGAAAGGGTCATTCGACCCCCAAAGGGGTCCTGACCCCCAGGTTGAGAACCACTGCACTAGTGAGAGGTTGAGGGACAGAATCTTCAGCTCTTGTGTGGAAGAGGGAATGCTATGATCTTGCTTCCCTTTTCACATTGCTGGCTACCAAAAGCCATAACTGGGGAGCTAAGGTAACTTCTCTTCTTTGGTCTTTCATTCACCACATATTCAAAAATTTTCTCTTTTAAAACATTAATTCATGCTATTAAAATTAATAATAAATATGCAGACTGCTTATCCCATTCAATTTTACTTCTCTTTCATCAAAGATGAGCTTCTACTGACTCTGTCAAGGTATCAGAATTGTAGGCATTGTAGTGGAGAAATTAAAGACTCAGAGGTAGCAGCTTCCTTGCGTCTAGTCTTTTCATTTACACTTTAAACAGCCTCCAGCAAAAAAAGAATTCTTCTTGTGGGATATGGAAAAAATGAAAACTAAACTGACTGTGGAGGGCTTTAGCAGGATGATTAGTTGGGGGGGGGGGAGAGAAAGAAATCCTCTCACATACTGAATGACACATCTTGAGGTTTTTACTAAAGCATTCATTTGCTTAAAGGCACTTGATTGTCTTTTAATTATATTCTTCTCTTCAGTTCTTAATTATATCTATTCTGTCTCTTTTTGGAATTGATCCCCTTCATCTTTTGGTCCTGTGTTTCTCATGTTCCATTGATTCTGTAAAAATCATTAGATGTGTTTTGAAAAGTTTGTATAATTAAAAAAAGTTATTGAAATGTCTCAAACGATCACATTTAGGTGCATATTCATATAAGCATATATTTAAGTATTTAATGAACATGTATACAATTACACCAATTAAATGAAATAAAAAATGTTCTGTTCAAAGCTTTTTATTCAACCAAAATAAAGTTGCCATTTGATTTTGAAACAGAATATATATCCAGCATAATTTAACTTCCTTTTTCTGCCTATGGGATATTATTTTGATTGCCAATATTTTAAATAAACAAAACAGATAGGAATGGAAAACACTGCATAGCTTTTTGTATCATGCTTTATACATGTTTATAAAATTCTTAGGATCTCAGTTTAGTAGAAACTCTTTTTTAAAAGCACACTTATGTCCCCATCCAGAGCCCAGGAGACAGTGCCACTACTGCAGTGCCCCACTGTTTCCATAGAGCTTTTGGCTGCTGCAGGGAGGCAAAAAAACAACAAACCGTCCTGGCTGGCTAAAAGCCTACTATGGGGCTGAATGGCTATACATCTCCCTTTTGGGTGGCATAAGTCTGGGATGCCAACTGTGGTGCTCATGACCTGAAAGCCTGGGTGGGAGCCAACAATAGGCAGCTCCTCATCTGGGAAATCCCCAGGCTGATTGGATGCTAACATAGGGTGGAATGCCAGCTGCCCTTCCAGGGCAGGTCTTGTGAGGTCTGGGTGCCCACCTGCCTCCCATGTTGCCCACTCCACTGGCACATTTGCAGATGCTCCAGGGGGGTGAGCATATACACTGGCGCAAGCTAATACAAACTCCAAAGTGCCATTTGCCCTCCCCTCTGGGTGGGACTGTAAATTTGTTGAATTTAATAAATCTGTTCTAATTAGAAAGATGCAAACATTCCTGGCTTACAACAGTGATGCAAATCTCCAAAGAGTAAGAAAGTCAAATCCCACTGAGAGTGCATTCTCTTCCTTTAAGTCTCCATGAGGTCCACCCACACTTCTTCGATTCCACCTCACTTGGATGAGTTTCAGTTTTCCAGATTTGAGTCCAGTAGCACCTTAGAGACCAACAAGATTTTTGGGATATAAGCTTTCAAGAATCAGTACCTGATGAGGGGAGCTTTATATCTCAAAAACTTATACCCTGAAAATATTATTGGTCTGTAATGTGCTAGTGGATTTGACTCTAGCAGTTCTACTGCAGACCAACATGGCTACTCTCTGAAACTTTTCCTGATGTTCTTTCTGTTTGCCTCTCCAATGTGAAGAACATTGGCTTGCTACATATTTCCTTTCTGGGACACTAGCAAGTTGTAATCACGTCAGCTGTGCTTGCAATTAAACCACCCACCCATTTGTGAGTTTGGGGCCATAAGAATGACTGAATGAATGTCTAAAAGTCTTTCAGGGACCTCATAGAGACTGCTGTGAAGAGTAGCTGAGGAGACAAGGAATAGAAAATATAAATGTGTGGGGGATACGTGGAGCTGGGAAAATATGTGATTTTTTTTCAGCTGATGTTTAGGTTGTTCCAGATGGTATGAGAGTAATCAGAGGGAATCTTTTCCTAGGAACTTGAAAGGAATCTTGATGGCCTTAGAGCTTTATGTCCTTGCTATCTGAAGCATCAATAACTATGAGCAAAGAATGGTCAAAGCAGTGCATAGTAATATTTATAAGGCAGTTCCTGATAATATACATTGTTTCATGTTGACCAGATTCCATAGTCACTTAGCTACCTTATATGTTTAAATGCAAGCATTTGGATACACATATATCCACACATTACACACACATTTACTTGAAAATCTATTTTAGTTAAGCAGTTAGTATAGGATTCAGTGGAATAGACTGGTAAGAAAAGCCCTGTTTTTAGGGACACTGGCATTATATCTTTATGTCTGAGAATATGGTCCTATCACATTTACACAGTATCACAAGAGCTGCTTCCCCATGTTCAATCCCATGTAACTGGAACATGGTTATAAATACTGAAAACACTTCAGTGGGGTAAATTAATTGTGTGAGAAAGCCCCATATGGTAGATCAGGTACATGGGTTATGTTACAATATTTTCATGCATAATGAAGCAGTGTAGAATTGTACCACTGAAAAAGCTGTTCCATGTTGCGCTACGTGCTAATTGAGCCTAAATGATGATATAAATAATAGTATCTTCATTATTCTGGGTATGAATTATTATTTTATTAGATTTGCTGTTCTGCCCTTTTCCAGCCATAGACTCAGGACAGCTAATATACATATAATTAAAACAACAAAAATGCATATCAAAATCAAATTCAACAATAACAATTGACCACAAAAAGCACTTAAACACTATATAAATACTATATATAAAAGCAGTTAAAATGGCATAAAAGGTATAGGAAAGTGAATAACAGGATGCAACAAAATATGCTGGGATTCCCTGTCATGTAAACTGTGAATATTCATCCAGAGTAACAAACCTGAATTAACTGTCTGTGAAACAACTTGAAGAATGCACAATCATAAACTTGCGCAAGGAAAAAAATCCTGTAAACATTGAGTTCAATTAATTTTCAGATGAAATATTCAAGAAAATGAATAATAGAAGCTTCAAACTTTTTTTAAAAAGAACTTTGCTGGTCTTTGTGAAAAGATACTATGTTGTTTTAGCAGAAAATCAATTTTGTCATATATTGGTTTATTATAAAATCATGCATTTGCCAGTGGTAGGCGGGCTGATAGATTCATTTTAGACATCTGTTTAAAAAAAATCAATATTACCCTTTGTAAAGTTTTCTCATGGAATTTGAGCTGCAACATGACAAAGGAATTTATCAATGAGAATTGCATGGCTTTAAAAAAGAGGAATGAGTTTTGTCTCATGATATTTAGATTTATTGTATATATTTATTATTTATGTATATATATTTATATTTATTGTACTGTTTTATTATGTGCATATATGTAACCCTGGCCCTCTTATGCCTTGAGTCCTTTGGGAGATTGGCAGGACTAGCAGTTGCCCTTTTCTTTTATCTGCAATCAAGTCAGTATGGCTGCAGAACCAAGGTCACTTTCTAGAGCACGAGTGCTGGTCTCCAGGAGGGCCCTGGAGATCTCCTGGTATTATTATTGATCTTTAAACTACAGAGATCAGTTTCTGTGTAGAAAAGATATCCCCGTTGAACCCTCCCCAAACTCCCCCTTCTTTTGGCTGCACCCCTGAATCTGCAGGAATTTCCCAAGTCAGATTTGGCAACCCTACTCCAGAGATTATGTTCTACTGAATAACAAGGGAATTACTTCTGAGTAGAGCAGTTTAGAGTTCTTGTATATGTTGTATATATGTAGCTGAATTCTCTGGATTGAAGCTGAGGTCCAATGTAAACATTTATGTTTGGTATTATGCATTTGCCATTGTGCTGTCATAAACAAATGATGCATTGATATCAAAATTAAAAAGATGCATTGATTTTAAAATATTGACTCCTTGGTTACATTAGATTTATGGCCAGACTTATAACAAGTTTTATGTTACTTTTGCTCTATTAACTCTTATGACACTGAATTGGCTAGACAATGGTACATGGATCAACATCTCATTACTTCTTGTACCTATACACTGTGCACATGATATAAGTTTGTGTGACTTTTGTAACAGTGGTTCCCTAGATGGATCATTGTTTAGGAAATTGTGCAATTGCTCAAACATTCCATTTTCAAACAAAAATGGGCTGATAACTTGTTGCTGGTTTATTTATGTATTTATTTTAGATCTATATATGTCTTTTTCAAGGATAGATTTTAACAGTTAATTAAAAATGAGACAGTTTATTTCCTGGACAACCCCATCCTGTAGGGTTTTTTTTTAAATCTATGGTATGATACAGTCATTTATGAGATACGATTCTTGTCTCTGGCTGTTTCCACATGGCCAAATAACAGCGCCCTAGGGATGGAAAAAATACCGTCCCAAGGGTGCTGTTCCCACAGGAAGTGCTGCATTGCAGCAGCACTGTCCTCGCCCCCTCGCCAGCACTGTCCTCGCAGTGGTGCGAAGACGGCACTTTTAAACCTCGCTTGTTGAGCGAGGTTTTTGAAAAGCAGCGTCTTCTTGCCAGCATGGTGCAAACCGCACCAGTGTGAGGGTGCCACTTTTGGTGTCTGCATTCCTCTGCAGCTCTGGGTGGCTGGAACAACACACCCACGCTTCCCTGTGACCCCCATGCGAACGGTCCCGACGCTCCACCGGCTTCAACAAAGCTGGTGGGAAGCCGCTGAAACAGACTCTGAGTCTCTGATGTTATTGGTAATTGGTAGCACTGACAGAAGTAGGATACAATGGCTTCAGCACCAGCATAGTGGAAAGGATCTCATGTCCCAATCCAGCCCACTACAAAAGCACACCATCACTGTGTACACAATAGACAAAGAAGACTCATTACATATCACCGTAGTTGCTGCAAGACCTTAAAAAATGCAGGAAAGCTGATCAGTGTAGCACACAGCATTACATGTAGTAATATGGTTGCCAGTCTCAAGGTGGTGACTGGAAATCTCCTGAAATTACAACTGGTCTTCAGGTGATGGAGATCAGTTTCCCTGGAGAAAATTACTGCTTTGGAAGGTGAACTCCATATCATTATACCCATCTGAAGTCCCCCCCTTCCCAAACTCCATCCTCCACTGCCATAATCCTCAGGAATTTCCTAACTCAGAGCTGGCAACCCTATACAGAATCAAGAAACTAGGTAGGCAGTCCTCCATGAAGGGGAAGAGGTGAATGTGACAATTAGGATGCCGCTGTAGGTTCATTGGGGAGAGTGTGTGTACTTACCATTTTCTTTATTAATTTACTTCATTTTTACCCCACTTTTATCCCAATGGAGATCCTAAGCAGAATATTCTCCACTCTTCCATTTTTTCCTCATAACAACCCTGTGAAGTAGATTACACTGAGAGTGTGTGACTGGCCAAAGGTTACCCAACAAGCTTCCTTGGTACAGTGGGGATTCAAACCAGGGTGTCCCAGATCCTAGTATGATGACACTCTAACCAGTACAACATGCTCTCACATTCCCAGTCCATGTCACTTTTCCCTTCAGACCTTCATAATCCTTGTATCTTTGAAATGTACTTTGGTCCATTTCTTAAGTCACTTTCTCTAACTATGCAGCTTCACAAATGGTCTCACTGCTTTCCTAATGGGCCTTCCTCATTACTTTTCCCTCTTCCAAGTATGGTATTTTAGCATACTTTTCTCTGTGACAATCTATCGTACAATTTAAAATATGGATACTAGAAAGAGAAGCAATTTAATTAAATGTATTAAAATAATGTTTTATTCCTGTGGTATTTCTAGACTGTTGTGGTATTGGTAGAATGTTGCTAATTTGTCCTCGCTGATACATATTTGTAAGTATATCGACCTTGAATGTGCTTCTTTGTTCTGAGGGTGAATCAGTCTATAGCTCTGAATATAGGGAGGAGGAGGATTATATTAAAATGCACACAGTTTCAGAAAACACAGCCCAATTAAAAGAAAAGATTTAATTTAGATATTTTTCACTGTCTGTACAATGTGTGCTAAATCACCCGTGTTTCTTTATCTTATTGGCCAAAAAAGAGGATTCTGCTTATTGAAGTAATGCTACAGGATCGAGCTTTCCCCCCAAAATTACACACTTTTTGCATAAATGTGCCTAATTACCTGAATTCAGTTTTGATTAGCAGTGTTAATTGATGCAGCTGTGGATGGGATCTGTTTACTTAAATTACCATGTGCAAACAGCAATATGTCTGAAAGTGAGTATGCTGAACTGAAAATACTAATTAGCTGAGACAGATTGTTATTCAAGTCACATCTCAGATCCTTTTTAATGAAAGGCTGGATATGTCAGGGCTTTATGATATGCAGTCAGAAATGTCTATATTACATACGATTTCCTAAAGTTAATTCATGAGGCCAGATGGGATGTCGGCTGGGTTTCTCATGACTTGCTTCTAGTGTTAATGTGTATATTGTGCTTCACTGATAACATACACTTTGTTTATGTTGTGTGTCTGTGAGTGTAAAAACTGAGAGCAGCCTATTTTATTATTTCACACTATGCCACATAACTATGACTAAACTGAAACAATTAGCATTCTATATATTAGGCAATTGTGTCTACTTTTTGTTGTAAACAATACTGGAAAAATAGCTTGCTAATTTAAGGAATACAGCCATGCATTTATGGAAGCAAAAAACAATCAAGTTACAGTTACAAATAATAGTTAATTCCCTGTTTTGAAATCTTGCATTAAAAAAGTTTTTTTTTAAAAAAAATCAAATGGAGGTATAGCCTAATTCTTATCATAAACAATTTTAAAAGCTAAGAAAAAACATACTTCACACTGTGGAGCCAATGCACACAGTGTACACAGTGCATGGAGTCCATGGAATGCTACTGAGAATGTTAAACATTGTAGTGGCCAAGGGCCATACTGACTATCCATGAAACCTTACAAGAATTCCAGGGAGGGCACATATTCAACCAGTGCTCCACCAACTGCACTGGCTCCAGGTTAAAGCTCCAAATGGTCTGGGATTTTCATAGTATCAAATTATTAAATTATGCAATTTAAATCTTTTTGATTTTTTGTTGTAAGGTGCCCTGAGCCTGACTTGACTGGAAAAGAGTGGGTTAAAAATAGAATGAATGAACATTCAAATGGATGGATGGATGGATGGATGGATGGATGGATGGATGGATGGATGGATGGATGGATGGATGGATGGATGGATGGATGGATGGATGGATGGATGGATGGATGCAGAGTTACACCAGTCAAAGCCAATTAACACCAATGGTCTTAAATTTTAGTAACTCTCCATAGGTTTGTGCTTTAGGCCAGCTGTTTTGCTCAGACTGTGAAAAACACTTGTAACTTCCTGAAGATTTTCAGCATTGCGAATCTGAAGTAGCAGAATATTATAAGTAGGCAAGCAAATTGAATACTAGCAGGTGATCACCCTGGCTGTTGATAATAATTCTTGTATTACCTGGGAACCAAACTAGAAGTAGTTGGAAGATCCACATTAACTTAACATCTCTCCACCCATTCATGTTCAATCAGAAAATGCTTGGAGTTATCAGCTTGTTTTACAGAAAATGTAACATGCAGGCAAGAGGCACAGACCCCACTTACTCTGCAACGTACCTTGCCAAGTTCCATTTTCTTTAAGACATTTTTGTCCTGTTGCAGCTCTAACATCAGAAGTGAGTTGGGCAGGAAAATAAACATTTCAAACAACCAAGTTCAGTAAAATAAGGAGGGGGAGGGCAGGGCTTAGTTGAGTTCCCCTCACTTATAAACTTTATTTTCTGGTTTTTTAAGTGCTTTGTTTTTTACAACAAGGAAGTCTCAGACTGGATTGTAAAACCTTCCTTGTCCATTGGTAATTATGCATTTTAGGATAGGCTTTTGAGAAGATCTGACCAGTGCATCTGATACATTTCAAGGGCTTAAAAATAGAATGATGCTATCAATATGCAAATGATATCCAGCTTGGTATTTTGTTCAAGCCTCCAAATGCATCCGTCTCAGCTCTGAACTGGCACTTTGAGGCTGTGATAAGGTAGTTATGGCAGAATAAACCACTTCATAAGGCAGCACCTCAATTATGACTAGATGTCAAAAATACATCTCATCTACTTTAAAATAAAAACTGTTATACTGGTTTCCATTTTGTTTCCATAGTCAATTCAAAATGATGGATATAACCTTCACAGACTAGAACCCACATATTTGAAGGACAATCTCTTCCCCATGCACCAGTTATAGTCTGATTCTTTTGATTGCCTGCTTGGCATCTATTCATTTTCAACATTGCCTCCCACTTTGAGGAATGACCTTCCTGAGGTGAGGAGGACACTGACCTTAGAAATGGGTAAGTACTGTAAGGCCATTCTGCTTGCTAAGGCTTTTAGTGGGGTTTAAACTGTAGGCGTTTGTTTCATGGCATTTTTTGTTGTGTTGGAGATCTATTGGACTGTATTTGGCTTCGCTCTGAATGTTGAGATATGAGGAAATGGTGGGGTATAATTGTTTCACACTTCAAATGATTTTATGTGTGGATATTACAGGGTTATTTTGTGTTGATTGATTACTGTTTTTTAGCCTTTTTGTTAGCCTTGAGCTTGGCAGATACCTCTGGGGCAAGGCAGGATATCGGGTGATGTCTCCACTGAATTGTTGAAGGCAACAACCAGTTGATGTCTACACTATTGAAAAGCATTCTGTTATTGAGAAGGATATGCCACTGAGTTAGGCGGGAATACACTTTTTCTGCTTTCCTTCCAGTAACGCCTTTCCTCTCCATTCCTGGGAATTTCCATTGTCATGGAAATGGCCTGGATAAGGCACCCATGTGCCAAGACTCCCCAAGTTTCAGATACCTTGGCATTTAGGCTGTAAAAAAGGGTTGCCAATTAAAACAATGGGCAACCCATCCTGACAAGAGTGCCCAAGCAGATTTAGTGGCACTTACACCAGCAGGGAGGGCAAAGTGGAAATGGGCAGGTGCCGTGGAGCTCTGTGGCACCACACCCAGAAATGAGGCCAGCCCCTAGAACTGCATTGGTGTTCCCAAAGATGGAAGTGACTTTAGTCAGCTTCCATAGTACTTTTGTGCTGGGACCCCCCCCCCTCTCCAAGTATGGCTGTCAGACTCATGCCATGAAAACGTGGTGGAAGTCGGTTTCCAAAGTCCTCTTTGGACCACTGGAGGGTTTCTGAATTTTCCTCCTGACTGAGCTGTCTGGAGCCATTTTGGAGTTGGCGCAGCAGTGCCTTTGTGGTGCTGTCTCCAGCCTCAGCACAGTTTTTACACACACCCCAAATCTGGATTGTGCTGTCAGTCCAAAAAAAAAAGAAGGAAGCTTGATAAATATGAAGGACTGAAAAAGCATGTGGGCTATATATGCAGAATAGAGGCCTGCCAGCTCGAAGATAGTGGCAGCATGTTGTAGGTACTGACATAATGGAAAAACAAAGAATAATAATCTAGCAGCTTATTTTTAAACTTACATTTAAGATCCTTAGGGCAAGAAAGATGTCTATCATTGTACAATGCAAAGTACAACTGCTCCTGTGAGCCTGCTCACAGTCTCTTGGTGCTACTGTAATATATGTTAAATAATTCAGTACCCATAAAGACAGGAAACTGCAGAGATAGAGTGAAGAGATTCTGGGCAGCCAAAGCTGAACACAGCATGATAAAATACTGGTCCTTGCTTTGGTTGCATCAGCAGAGAGAGGCCAAGAGCTGCACAATCCTCAAAATTTATTGGAACAGACATGTCATCAGCAAACTTGCCAACTGGAAAAGGTAATTGTTCTCTGATCTTCTATTTTGTTTAACTCCTACTCAGTGATCCCTTAAGCTGGTTCTGGGCCTTACAAGGGTCAACAGTATAGAGATCTAGGAATCCCCTTTTGACATCCCAGAATCAGCAGCATCTGTTTCTTATTCCTCTGCAGATACAAGACTGATTTGACCCATTATGTTTTAAATATGTTTCAGCCACTAAGTTATTTTTGTACATCAGTTTCTAATAGTGAATCTGAATGTGTGCAAGCTGGGGTTTATCACGTTAGGTAAGCTTTAGTTTATAACGGCACCTTTAATTGGTGAATCATTTAAGCAGAAGTATATATAATGGCATAAAGACCACTTATAGGTAGGGGTGATATTTTTGAAATCTTTTAGTAAATATATTTTCAATGAAGCCCTAAATGTATAAGTTTTGCTGCTCATGAGGAGTGGACATTTTAGAATCAACTATAGGATCAGTAAATCTGCAAATGAGGTTTGTGTCCACTTCTAGTGACCTGTGGATGGGCGGGGTGGGGGGGGGGGTGGGGGAAGAGATTATCTTGCTCCACAGATGGAAATCTTTCATCTATGGAAACACTCTGTGGCCGAATACTCACCAGTGCAGAGGCACGTGATGGGACCAGAAGTGTGCTGGAGCAAGAAATCTTGTCCTGACGTGCTTCCTTTTTGCAGTGTGCTGAGAGAGGAGGCTCATCAGGGCAAGATTTCTTCTCCTGATGCACTTCCTTTTGCCCCTCCCCCTCCTTTTGCCCAATCTCCCTCTCAAGAGGGGTTTTTAGATCGTCTGGACGCTATATTTTATATTTTGTACGCTGTTTTAAATGGCCTTCACTGTTTTAATGTTTAGAACCCATATTTATATTGTATTTATATTTAAATAATGCTCTAGTTGTTAGGTTATGTTATGCCTCAGAGCAGGGCAAAGCTGGGGAACGCTGGCAGGAGGCAGTAGGCCTGTGAGATCCAATCCCCGTAATTCCACGTTTATTGATTACTTAAACACAATTCATTATTCTTGTATTTCATTTGGAATGGAGAATCTAGTTTGGTGTTTGCAGAGTAACTGAGTGTAAGAATGTCAGCTATATATTACAGAAATGGTGATTCTTATGTTTGGCTGTTTGTACAAAATGACTTTTCTTTTGATTGAGATGAGGCAAGAAAAGCATAGCCAGTATCTGACTGACTGATGTCATGAATATAGTTTATAAAGTATGGCAACTGGTACATAGTTAGCATCCTAAGCTAAACCATAGGTAGCTGCACCATAGGTATGGCAGAAGGCAAACACAGGGGACTTTGTTTTTCCTCAATGGGGATATTTATATTTAGTCACTGGTGTAATGTCATAGTGCACCAGGGAAGAGACATGGGCTGAGATACCATTTGTTAAGAGAAATATTCTTAATTATTCTTTGCCTATTTTCTCTCTGAAATCTAACCATTGATTTATTTTCCTCTTTTAGGAATCTGAAATCAGTTACTAATCAATCAATTTTGATCAAAGATAAATCTGAAGAGAGGAGGGACAAGAAAGGAGATTCATAGTTTTACATAGTAGGTACTCATAGATTTGCAATGTTTATTTAGACCCTTCTGTCCTCCTATTAGAGTACCATTCTGGATATGTAACATAAAACTACTGAAAGAGCTGAAGTTACAAAAGTATGCATTATATTAGAAATAAAAGAGCAATCCCTCTTTTAAAAGAGAAAAAAGACAATAAAGGAATCAATGGTTGTATGCCTTAACAGCACCGTGTAGTGTTTCAGAGCAGCGGATTCTAATCTGGAGAACCAAGTTTGATTCCACACTCCTCCACATGAATCCTGCTGGGTGACGTTGGGCTAGTCACAGTCCTCTCACAGTCCCAACTTCCTCACAAGTTGGGAAGAGAAACGGAAGGTTGTAAGCCACTCCGAGACTTCTAAAAAAAGTTATAGATAAGTGGGGTATAAAAACCAGCTCTTCCTCTTCTTTTCCGCTTTTTCTTAAGGACCACATTCATATGTACCTACCTTCATATGTACCTACCTTCTCACTCTGGTTACCCTCAAAAACCCTGCTTTGTCCCTGACAATTGAGACTAGATAAATTGTGACCCAAGAAAGGGACTTCTTGGTTGTGTCACCAAAAGTTTGGAACTACCTCTCTGTGGATATTCATTGTCTCCCTCTATCAGTGTCTTTCACCACCAGGTAATGACTCCCCCACCTGCTTCAATCTAATATATCCCCCATAATAGTGTTTAGCCTTTTTTCTAATGTTTGTTTATGTGTTTTTAACTGAATTTTATATGTGATTGAATTTTATATTTTAACTGTATTTAAGTAAATATTTTCATGTTTTCATGTTTACTGCCTTGTGGACCTTTATTGGGTAGAAAAAAGGGATAAAAGTGTTTTATACAAACAATTTTTTTAAAATTTTGGAAAGAGAAAATTCCTTCTCCAGAACACTAGACTGAGAACATTTAGAAACCAACTCTGTTATATATCCTGCTCACTACACCAGTTCTGTCATATTTTTTAGTTATCCTCATGTGGGACTGACTTACTATCCTGAGCAGTTTAGTGACAAGTCCTTGATTGGGCTATTGAGTAGCATAGAGATGTGAAACTGTACCCTAGACATCCTAAATGTCTAATATCTATGTATATTCCTGAGCCTTTAATTGTGTACGTTGTGTGTGTGTAAAGTGTTATCAAGCTGCAGCCAACTTAGAGTGATCCAGAAGGTTCAAGGCAAAAGACTGACAGAGATGGTTTACCATTGTCTTCCTCCGCATAATGCCCCTGGTATTCCTTCATAGTCCCTTTCAAGTACTAAGCAGGGCTGAGCCTGTTTAGCTTCTGTTGAGATCAGGCTAAACTAGCCATCCAGGTGAGGCCATTTGTGTATATTACAGAGAAGGAAAATTAGTTGACAAATAGACACAGCACTGATATTTGTGAAGATGCAGCAAGAAAGTATGTTATGTCATCTTATGTCAAAGAGCAGCAGTGGCGTAGTAGTTAAGAGCAGGTGTACTCTAATCTGGAGGAACCAGTTTTGATTCCCTGCTCTGCTGCTTGAGCTGCAGAGGCTTATCTGGGGAATTCAGATTAGCCTGTGAACCGCAACACATGGCAGCTGGGTGACCTTGGGCTAGTCACAGTTCTTCTGAGCTATCTCAGTCCCACCTACCTCACAGGGTGTTTGTTGTGAGGGGGGAAGGGAAAGGAGTTTGTAATCCCCTTTGAGTCTCCTTACAGGAGAGAAAGGGGGGTTATAAATCCAACTCTTCTTCTTGTTTTGGGATCTTCCACACAACTGTTATCTCCTTATTCATCTGGAAATAATTTATTATCTTTATTTCATTTAAATATTTATATCCTACTTTTCTTGCTCAAGGAACCAGAAATAGCTCACAACAGGATGAAAACAAAATACAATACCAATATGTCAACAAATTATATCTGAAATGTGTTCAGAATCCCAAAGTAAACTCTTCCATAGGCACAGGCTGCAAACCATGGCAAAAAGCCCTTTTGCTCATTCCTCTGACCATACTCAATTTGTATAACAGTATTTGATTAGGTCAAGGGGAAGGCTAAGACACAGAGGTTGATTAGGCCAAGGCAAAGTGAATGCTGTGTCACTTCCAAAGAAGAGAAGGAAAAAAATTTAAAAGCCCCACCCGCTACCCGAATTGCCTCATAGGCCAAACAGGTTCACACCGCACCTTTGTGCAGTGTAAGTCTACAAGTCTGGGGGCTCCCAGGCCTGCCCCCCCCCCCCGCATACTGGCATATGAGTGGATGCCAGCATTACTCCATGGCAGCCTGGACTTCCAGGTTTTGCTGCCATGGAAGTGAGGGGCAACTGGGCACCAGTGAAGGGGGGAAATGCATTGGTGCAGCCCTCCGCCGCTCCCTGTGAGTATTCAGCCCCCACCTCCCATTATCTGGACAGGCACTATTTCTGTACATGTTAATAAAGGCTAGCTAGCCAGTAGAGCAGAGGTTGCTGGCAGCTTTAAAGATAAAGCCTTAGGCATCTTCTAATGTTAAACCAGACATCTACTTGGCAATAGCACTGTACACTTATTTTAAATGTGCGGATAGTTTATAATTAACCCTTGGCTGTTTAACCCTAGGTTGTTTAATATGCAAGTAACAGCTGAGTCTTTCCTTATTGTTTTTAGTGCTGTCAGCATTAAGCCAATGCATTTTAGTCCTAAGTATTGTATTAGTATTCTATTGTTATGATGTATTTGTTTATTATGCTGTTAGCCGCCCTGAACCATTTGGGGATAGGGTGGGGTATAAATATAAATTGAAATGAAATAAAAAAGTGAAAAAAATCATTAATGACAATCACAAAATAACATCCAACATAATAACGTGATGATTGGGTATATAACTGCACTGTTGCATATCCATGGCAGATTGCATAATCTCATTTTTGTATTGTTCGATAGGGGAAAAACTCACCAAAGATATTTCTGAAAGTTTATAAAAAATGCTTTAATATGGTAAAATGTAGCCATGTAACCTTCAGGTTTCTTCTTTGATGTACCACTAGAATTTATATAGGTAAATTACATAATGAGATCCATTTTGGAAGGCGAGAAGCTCCCCTTCTGCACATGCAGAATAATGCACTTTCAATCCACTTTCACAACTGTTTGAAAGTGGATTTTGCTATTCCACACAGTAAAATCCAACTGCGAAGTGCATTGAAAGTGGATTGAAAGTGCATTATTCTGCATGTGCAGAAGGGAGCTAGGAGCTTCCAAATGCTGCTGCAAATCTGAAAGTTAACTCGGAACTCTCTTATGGAGTAGGGTCATGTTACTCTGGGTATTTGGAAGCTATTGGCATTGGATTCTGCTAGTTGGGTTCAGCAAAAGTGTCCCAAAGTGGACAACAGTGTCAGAGGTATATAGTGCACTGATTTAACATGCAATTGTTTACAACAGCAGTGCAAGCAAAGTTCTCGAAGCACCTTTTGTCAATTTTAAATTAACATTTTGACTTTGGGTCCAAAATTTAAGGACAGTAGCTTTGGGGTTGAATTGATCTTGAAAATTTTCTTCCATATGACTAGATATAATGACCCATATTGGAGTTCTGTAAACATCCATTTCTATATGTAGGTTGTGTTACACTGCCAGCTATACCTAAGCTTCTGTAATCTTTTGAAAAATTTATATTTTTCTTGTATTTGCCTTTCTTCTAGGATAGATGGTTTTGGTGAATTCAGTGGTAGGCTCTTGAAAGTATAGAAGAATTAGAGAAATATTTGATGGGAGGAAATATTCTCTCTCTCTCTCTCTCTTGTACAAAAAACTGATTATTTTGGACTAATAGCCATTCATAATGATTCATTACTTACTTTGTAAAGGACAGAGATTCTTTATCTTTTTTCTTTTAAAAGCAATGAAATATTGTTCAGATTCTGCAAAACACATACAAAATTTAACTGTATTGTTCCCAAACCCTACTTTTTAAAAGCTTATTTTCATTATATTATTGTCTGTAGTTAAATCAAGGTTCACATGAGAGGATCAGGAAAAATGAAATTTGTACACACAACAGATTCTCAAGACTTTTCTAGTTGTTTTTGGCTACCTTTAAATGTGTTTCATTTTTATTGAGTAAGTTGGTAATATTGCATAAACATTACAGTTAGCTAGTGAACCATAATGTTCAGAGTATGCCATTGCAATCCCTTCTTCTCAAATGTTTGAATGTCATTTTAAATGAATGTTATTTGAACACCTCTTTGTATGACATTAAAGGCTCAAGATACAAACCCAGAACCTAGGCAAATCAGTTCTATACTTCAAAACTCAGTTTCTGGTGTGGCTGGTGATCTCAAGGGTAATTGGCAGCCAGGGATAAACTGAGCCAAGCAAGAGGACATTTGACTAAGACCTAGCCAGTGACAGTGATAATAGGCATATCCAGAGGTGGGATCCAACCAGTTCTCACCACTTCTCTAGAAGTGGTTACTAATTTTTTCTGAGTGCTGAGAAGGGGTTACTAAAGCAACCTCCCTTCCCAATAGTGGCAGCGCCACTGTTTGAATCCCACCACCATCGGAACCTGTTATTAAAAATTTTTGATCCCACTATTGGGCATATCCTTACCTGTTATTACTGTTCAGCATCCTCCTGGACTGGTTTAGCATCCCACTCTGCTCCACTCATCTCTCAGAATGGGCCACCTTCTTTTGAACACCATCTTTAAAATTACTGTAATGTGTGATGGGAAATTGTTTTCTCTCCCCACAAAGTCATTGACAGCAGCTGGCTGCTGTGATGCCACGGAACATTTGACATGTTTGAAGAATGAACCTGTCAAATCATAATACACATAGTTCAGCAATGAGGGAATGAACAAAAATCAAACTTGAGGCATTTTAGATGGGACTAGCTATGAGAAGAAGGTTGTAGTTTGAAAAGCTGAGAAGGAAAAGTTTCCAGCAGAAAAGGGAGCTAAGACCAAAGGATTTGCAGGTTCGGTAAGGAAGACAGATCAGGTTTCTTCTCACAGAAAGAATCTGTGGGAAGGCTAAGTGGTGAAGACAGAAACCTGATAAAATGCCAGAAAGGAACATTCATGGAAAACTTTGCCAAGGGCCAAGACAAACTGTATGATATTGTCAGGGAACCTTGAAAGCAGGAAGCATGTGCATGACAAAAGAAGGGTCACAGAGAAAACCTGATTGAAACAACTTCACACAAGACTTGTAGACAAGATGTTCTATAAAAGGAGGTTGTTGGACTGCTGATATTCACTGAGATGCACTAATTTAAGAAGCTAAGGCAGCCTTGGAAGAGTATTCAAAACCTGATGCTGGTCCATCCTGCAGCAACCAGATTGCTAGTACAAGCATATTGTTCTTATTTAGCATAATTTCTAGTAATTGCCAGTTAGTTTTATGAGCTCGAATGATTTTATTGTTACCTTTTAAACTGTAAATGGTCTGGCTCTGCAGTCTCTCAAGGTATCTGCAGTATCTTATGTTCTCCTATATAAGTAATCCTAGGAGATCCTTTTTCATGTATTCATTCACTTGAAGAACAGCAAGTGCTCCTCAAGAATAAGGCATGCAAGTTATTTCTGAAAATTTCAATCAGCAAGTACTTGTGGGCACCCATGGCACCCATGGACACCACATTGGGGAACTCTGGTATATTAGATGTGGCTACTTCTAAGGCTGTACATTCAGAATTTCACTCATGAAAATCAGAATTTAATTCTGTCGTTTTAAATATATTTAATATTCCAGATCTGATTTCTCAAAAAATTATGACAGCCAATTACCTCCATTGTAACTTCTGTTATTTGCATTGCTTCCTTTCCACAGTTGCATAAGATGGCAACATGAGGGGTGTCAAAGGAAGAAAGTGTGTTAACAGATAATCTATGTGGTAGGGTATGTTTTCTAGCTACAAGAACTAGCTGTTCTCACCAAGAAGCATCATCCTGATAGGAATTTCTATGTATAGCATTCTGTGTATAGCATTGCAATGTTTAAACTCAGAGAACTTTCCTGAGTCTATATGGGATATGTATGTGCTTACAGTTCTATTATATAATGTACTGTGACGGGTTACTTGTTTGTACTCTGTAAGAGAACAGAGTTTAAAGACAGAAACCATGAAAGGGACAAGACTAACATTTTGCTTGGTCTTACTGGAAGTAGAAAGTCGCAGAACAATAAGAGTTTATATCTATCTATCTATCTATCTATCTATCTATCTATCTATCTATCTATCTATCTATCTATCTATCTATCTATCTATCTATCTATCTATCTATCTATCTATCTATCTATCTATCTATCTATCTATCTATCTATCTATCTATCTATCTATCTATCTATCTATCTATCTATCTATCTATCTATCTATCTATTTATTTGACAAACCGCCCTACCCCCGAAGGGCGTAAACTATGCATAAACTATGCTATGTCTCCTCTCCAAAAGCACTATAGAAAATGGAGCCAAATGCACCCACTATTAAAAGTATCTTATCCTGGTGTTCGTCAGTGGCGTAACTAGGCAAACTGGAGCCCTGGGCAAAACCTGAGTTTGATGCCCCCCCAGGCGCGTGCCCAATGCAACGCACACTCCCCCTTGTAGCTACGCCCAGTGGCATATCTAGGCAAACTGGAGTTCGGCGCCCCCCATGGGCAGCCACCTCCCCCACTGTGACCAAGCAATGATTTTTTTACACCAGGTTGTTTCAAAGTCACCATCACATTATAAAACATGCCCCAACTCACAAATCTGAGTACAGCAATAAGCCATGCCACACAACAGAAATAATTTTTTGAAAACATTTTCAAAATGCTTTCAAAATGTTTTATTACTGCTATGAAAATACTTTATGGTGTTGTATCCAGTACCCCCAATTGGGGGAAACAGCATCACTTTCAATGTTTCAAAGGAGAATCTGGGCTCCCTAGTTTAAACAAGTGATGCTGCAATCCACCCCCAAACAGCATCATTTTCAATGGTGTTTAAACTAGGGAGCCCAGATTCTCCTTTTAAATCCACCTTAAAGGGAGAATCTGGGGTTCCCAGTTTAAACAACATTGGAAGTGATGCTATTTTGGGGTTGATTCTCCCCCATCCTGAAACAGCATCACTTGCAATGTTTAAACTGGGGACCTCAGATTCTCCCTTTAAATCCATGTCAAAGGCGGGGGGATTTTAAAAGGAAAATCTGGGGAAATTTGGGAGGTGCCTGCTGGCAGGGGTGCAATTGTTAAGCTAGCAGCACCAAACTTTCAGGGTATCTTTAGGAGACTCCCCTAATGATACCACCCAGGTTTGGTGAAGTTTGGTTCAGGGGGTCCAAAGTTATGGACCCTCAAAAGTATAGCCCCCATCTTCTGTTAGCTCCCATTGGAAACAATGGATGATGGGGCACCCCCTTTGGGAGTCCATAGCTTTGGACCCCCTGGACCAAACTTCACAAAACCTGGGTGGTATCAGTAAAAGATTCTTTTGATGATACCTGCCAGGTTTGGTGAAGTTTGGTTCAGGGGGTCCAAAGTTATCGACCCTCAAAGGTGTAGCCTCATCTCCTATTAGCTCCCATTGGAAACAATGGGGGATGGGACACCCCCTTTGGGAGTCCATAACTTTGGACTCCCTGAACCAAACCTCACCAAACCTGGGTGATATCACCAGAAGAGTCTCCCAAAACATCCCTGAAATTTTCGTGCTGCTAGCCTAAAAACTGCGCCCTCTGCAGGTCAAAAATGGAAAACACTGAAAATACAAAAAATCCCACAAACACACCTGCGCCCCCCACAGGGCTGCGCCCAGGGCAACTGCCCACTTTGCCCAATGGGAGGAACGCCTCTGGTGTTCGTTCATTTTTCCTTGTCTGGATTTCATATGGAAAATCAGTTGAGCTGAGAGAATTGACTAAGAACAGTGAAGAAAGATGGGGGAGCAGGGATAAGTTTCCCTCGCCTATACACTCTGATTTGTTCAAAGAAACACATATTTGTTAGGATACCATAAAAGGAAACAAATCAAATTCCAGTGTAAGCATGTCTTTTTATGCTGGCAATGTAAGTGAAAAGTTTAATGGCTTATAAAATAGGAATACTTATATGCCAGGAATTTGGCAAGAAAGATTCCTTCTCTGGTTGGGACAAAAAGTTTGCATCAAAAATGAAAGGAATGGAATCAAAGCTAAAAGTATTAAATAAATACCTTTAATTAAGTAAATGAAGAATCTGAACAAAATATGTTAAATGAATCTTTATATTTGCATAGCAATATCCTAAGGTCTAGCTTGAACATTTTATCCTTGAGCTTGAAATATAAGAAGTTTCCAAAATAATAGGAATGATTATTGATTTGGCACAATTGTTTATTCTGCTAGTGAACATAACCAGTCTGCTGTGCCCAAGAAGCCCCTCCTAAACAGCTGGCTGAAGAAGACTTTGCTTTGTCAAAGGCTTTCACAGCTGGAATCACTGGGGTGCTGTGTGGTCTCCGGGCTGTATAGCCGTGTTCTAGCTGACGTTTCGCCTGCATCTGTGGCTGGCATCTTCAGAGGATCTGATAGTTGGAAAGGAAAGCAAGTGGAGTATATATACTGTGAAGTCAAAAGGTGAGGCCATCTGAATAGAGTAGCCTGGCATGTGAGTCACAAAGAAGTCAGTAGCATGTGAGTAACAATGAAGATAGCAAGGTCAATAGGTGAATGCATCTGAATAGAAGTATCCTGGTCTTTGTTCCCTTTGATTGCTATTGTCTATAGTTGTCCTGTGTTTGGGTGGAGCTGATTAGTCACTGTCTTGATTCTAGAGTTTTTCAACACTGGCAGCCAAATTCTGTTAATTTTCATGGTTTCTTCCTTCCTGTTGAAATTGTCCATGTGCTTGTGAATTTCAGTGGCTTCTCTGTGTAGTCTGACATAGTGGTTGTCAGAGTGGTCCAGAATTTCTGTGTTTTCAAATAATATTTTGTGTCCAGGTTGGTTTTTCATGTGTTGGTTTATCATGTGTTCAGAACACCTTGCTATCTTCATTGTTACTCACATGCTACAGACTTCTTTGTGACTCACGTGCAGGGCTACTCTATTCAGATGGCCTCACCTTTTGACCTCACAGTATATATACTACACTTGCTTTCCATTCCTACTACCAGATCCTCTGAAGATGCCAGCCACAGATGCAGGCGAAACGTCAGGAGAGAATGCTGCTAGAACATGGCCATACAGCCTGGAAACCACACAGCATCCCAAGACTTTGCTTGTTACTAGGCCTGCCTAGTTCACCTGTGACTCACACAGAGCCTGGGCCTTATACACAGAGAAGCAGGATCATATTCAAACAGTGTGTCCAACTGTACCCATTATTTTCCCCAGTAAAAAATAAATGACTACAATTGATTCCTATGACAAAACTTTAAACTTTTCATTTTGGGAAAGTGTTACTGAAATCTAGTTTTTTGCTTCCCTCACCAGATGACTCAGCCTCTATTCCAAAGTCCAGTGTATGAGCCTTCACTCCATTGTGTCACATTTTTCTACTAATAATTTCAAGCTATGTAAATAGCACAGAAAATATGGCTAAGTCCAAAATATTTGATGCATTCTATTCTATATTCTCATTACTATCTAATCAACAATATTTATTATTTTAAAATTCCCCCAACTAAGGTTCCCAAAGCAGTGACAATTAATAGAATGATTTTTTTCTGTGTGAAATAATTTTCACTCCCATTTAGTGATGAAGAGTGGCATGATTAAGGATGCAGTCAAAAGTAAGCCTAGGTCCATGGCCAAGGTGAGGCTATAATAAATATATCAACATACCTGGATCACTGATTTGTTCCAACCAAGATTTTTTTAAAGCTTTTAAATTTGTGGTATGCATCCATAAAAAAAAACCAGAATAAGGAAATTTCTGGTTTGAAAAAATGGTGGCAGAGTGGAAGAATCCCCTTTTGTGGTAGGATCTTTATGCCTGATCATGTTAGGGGCTTTCCGGACTGACAGAGTTGTACTGGTTTCTATCTAGGTTCACCTCAGTGTATCCGCACTGCAACTGAGCTCAACGTTGTTTTGTCTCAGTTCCCCTCCCTCAGAACTGCGACATCCCTGTCGCAGTTATGAACTGCACCTTTCTGCTGGAACAAGGTCGATACTGCTTCGAAGTGCGGACGCATCGAAACGACACCTCATCCGTTCAACCAATCAGGAGCCGCTTTTGTGGCATGCGCAGAACGGGAGAGTCGTGGCGGGCATGTAACTGTAAACTGTAAAAACTGTAAAAAAAAAAAGAACGCTCCCGTTTCCCATGGTAACACAAGCTCCAATCACGATAGAGGAGCGAAACAGGCACCAAGATGATCCCGCCCACTTAGCTCGGTTCCAGGGGGCCAAGTAAGTTGCTGTGCGGACAGCCTGGAATCGCCCCCCACTGAAGGGAACCGAGTCGACCTTCTGTAGTGCGGAAAGCCCCTTAGTCAGGCCCCCAGTTCCGCTCCCTACTTGATGCAGCAGCCAGAGACATCTGGGTGAAAAAGTGATGCAAGTTCTGGTCAGGTAACTGGAAGTGATGTGATGCAATGTAATGTGATGCCAGGACATTCTAGCAAATTCTCTATAGTAAAACCCGTGACTAGCAATCATAGTCAGGCTTTAAGCCTGCTGCTTTGAATAACCATAACCATATAATACAACAAAATAAATCAGATAAATCAAATTACTATCAGTCTGTCGAGAACTAATCAGGGAAGCAATGCTGACTCTTTGCATAGCCAAGCACGTGACTGTATTTTCTCATGTCACTTTGTCAGTAGTGGTATGGGAGATAACTTTAAAACATTGAATAATGCCCATTTCAAGGCTAACAGATAAAGCCCCTCATTTTGACTATTAAGATGGGTATGTCATTTATACCAGTAATATTTTAACTATCTTGTTGCAGCTTTTCAAATGATCTAACTATTGTTTTTAAACATTATTTATTTCTCCCCTGCATGCCCCAGTTGGGAAATAGCTCCAGTTCATTTGAAATTATCTGCCTCCATTAGTGGAACAATTTCCAGTCCTTTTCTATACTATGTGCTCCTCAACTTTTCCATTTTCTAAAACCTTGGCATGTTACAGTTTTGGAGGTGTACACAGCCTTCAGCTGCAGTCCCTTGTTGCTCTAAATGTGTTGGCCTTTGGAGGAAGAAATGCGCAAAGATATGGAAATCTCTTTCCTATTCAAGTGGAAACTCTTTTAGAGAGCTTCAAAGCAGGTTCTGTAAACATAATGTGGCAGTGAAGGCACAGGACCATACTTTTAAAGTCCATTAAAAATGCCTCGGAGCACTTGAATAGGGAATACTGATTTTGTGTTACAGTGGCAAGACAAATTACTTCTTCATGAAAGAAAATCTAATGTTAATTAATCTTCATCAAGGATAACACAACTTATGTGTTGTAAATATTATTTGATTTAAATTGCAGGAGAGGAAAAGGGCTGGCTGATTGACTATATATATGGCACTGGTATACTGATTACAGGCCATTTGGGGATGTTGAATGAGAACATCAAACCACACAACAGATTCTTTTTTTAAAAAAAAGCAAAAATAAATGCGTTAACAGCAGGGGGCACTAAATATTGAAACTAACATTTTATTACTTATATATTTTAAAAAATACATCTACATAGCTTGGCCTGGAGCCCCCACACCAAGTCTGATCAAATCAGATCTCAGAAACTGAACAGGGTCAGTATTCAGATGGGAGACGTCCAAGGAATACCAGGGGCATCATGCAGAGGAAGCCAATAGTAAGCCATCTCTGAATATCTCTTGCCCTATGTCATAAGTTGGCTACATAAGTTGATGACAATTCACACACATACACATGCACACACACAAACACACATAAATAGTAAAAGCCAATGCTATGTTTGATATGGGTATGTTTTTTAAAAAATCAAGTTTGTGCAAAATGCATACCCTCCTTAACAAAAAGGGGAAAGAGAATAACCCACAGGGGACACCTAAATTTCTTCTTACTTGCATCTCCTATGTCATATAGCAAGCAATTAATATTTAGATGGAAAGGTGCAGAAAATGTGAGGTCTTCCGAAGACAGCAGAGATGGTAGATCATCTATCAGCCATGCCTCTGCTTTCTCTGTCTATCTCTTGATAGCAAGTCAATAAAAATGATTCGAGTTGGCACCTCTCAAAATGTAAGCCCTTAAACCACAAAGCTATAGTACTGTGAAGGATTTTTCTCCTCCCCTCACCCAACCTTTTAAAATTACATCCAAGTATCTAGGGAATTTCTCAGCAACTAGAGGTAATAAGGTTCAATCCATTTTGCTAGTTGGCTTCAAATTCAGTTCCTCAGAAGCCTTAACTTATCTTTTCTTTTTATCTTGGCCTTGGCATCAATTCAGGGCTGTAATCCATGCATCTAATCTTGTTTTTTTTCTTCCTCCCCTCTCAGGTTTTGCTGGCAGATCACACTGTGAAAACTACAACCATGAAAGGCCCTCCATTTATTGCTCTCTCTGAAATTGTGCTATTAGCATGGGAGGCTAAGCTGGTATGTTGCCTTTTGAGAGGTGCTTGTGGAATTTAATTAGTTTTTAGATTTCATCTCCATCCCACATCTCCGTTTTCACCATCCTGTGTGATTTATGCTTCAGTAGTTTTCATTCTATAAAACTTTTTGAACTTAGTTGTTCCATTGCACTTTGCAGAATATTAAGAAGTGTAAGGGAAAAGGAGTCTAAATTTCTTCATGTTAAATTGATTTCACGTTGGTTATTATTGTGGGAATTGGAATGTGATAGACACAATGGCTCAGCAAATAAGTCCATTACCCCAGTGAGACACAGAAATGGACAGCTGTTCTAGCATATTCTTCTTTGCTCTTGGAGAAATGGAAAAGAAAACAGAAATGCAGAGCTCATTTGCCTAATATGTGTATCAAAGGTTCTTGGCACTTGTAAAGCTACTGGAGTCTGCTCTTCATTTTATAAATAATCTTGTATTTCAACCCAAAAATCCAGGTCTGCAAACTGCCTTGAATATGTATTGCCAATTCCAATCTAAATACACATTCTTATCCTGCTGTTCACCATATTTAACTGGCTGAATGCATATTTTGGTACACACAGGGATATGCATCCAAATCCAGAGTCTCCATTTCATATTTGAAAATATAGCCTGAATTTAGCCACATGCAGACTAGCTTTGGATGGAAGAAAATATAGGATCCTGACTAATTTTTTTCAGTGCAAGTAGTAGATATAGGATAATTCCTGTATATATTGTAGAGGTGTACAACATATTTTCAAGAACATACTTCTGAAATGTTCAGTGTTTCCAATAATATATACTGAATTTGGTATTTCATATGAAGCCAACCTGGTGTAGTGATTAAGAGCAGGTGTACTCTAATCTGGAGACCCGGGTTTGATTCTCCATTCCTCCACATGAGCAGTGGAGCCTTATCTGGTGAACCAGATTTGTTTCCTCACTCCTACATCCCTGCTGGGTGACCTTGGGCTATTCACAGTTCTTCAGAACTCTCTCAGCCCCACCTACCTCACAAGTTGTCTATTGTGGGGAGAGGAAGTGAGGTGAGTTTGTAAGCCCCCTTGAGTCTCCTTATAGGAGAGAAAGGGGGTTATAAATCCAAACTCTTTTTCTTCTGTTAATTCAGACCTTTTGTTGTTGCATATAACTGTATCAGGATTTGAACTATTGAAATGGATCAACTCTTTCTTGAATGGAAAAGACCACAGAAGGATATTTCAGTTAGAGTGGTGGGATTTCAGACCAGTTCTGGGATTCATATATTTAACAACTGGTTGTTTACAAGCACCATTTTAACAACCGGTTCTGTCAAAGTGGTGCAAACCTGCTGAATCCCACCACTGAGTGGTTCCTTAGTGGAGGGGGCTTCCTTGGGAAGTGGGAGGTTGTCCTTCTTTGGAAGTTTTAAAGTATAGGCTAGATGGCCATTTGACAACAATGCTGATTCTATGACTCACTTTGAATTTAGGCATATTATAAAAGGGATGTCAGGAAGGGATGAGCCAGTGCTTGGTTCTTGTAGCCCTTTCTTATCTGTTCAGAGTTATGCTTATTGCCACATTGAAGTTAGGAAGGAATTTTCTTCTAGCCTGCTTGGCCTAGGGATCCTGGAGGACCTTACCTGCTCCTGGACATAGAACAGGGGTCACTGGGAGATTGTAGGAAATGGAATTTCCTGAATTGTCCAGGGAGCTGGACTAGATGACCCATCGGTACTTTCCAGCGTATGTTTCTATGTCACGTTCCCTTCCTTGAATGGACAAGTTCACAGAGAAGATATTATCCTCTCTCAAGAGTCAGGGAACCTACAAGAACAGCATGGGATGTAGGTGGGGGCCTGGGCCACCAAGAAACGGAGGAATTGTCAGAAATATATTTTGCTCCATTAATAGAACTTGCACCATTCATGCAAGAGTGCAGTTTGATGAATATGATTTTTATCAGTTTCCTTTTATTGATGTATCTTCTGTGCTGCATGGTGTATTGTCCCTAAAATTCTCTGACTCATCGAACAAAGCTGTTTTGTGGTGTGGGGTACACAGGAAGTTTTACTAGTAAAGAGAAGAATGAAGATTCATTTCTTGAGCTCAGTTTGTTCACTGAAGAGCTGGATCCAACCCACTGTTTTTCTCAGAGGTGCACTTAACTGGTTTTAGATACTGTACTTAATGGTCTGAGTTGCCATTCCTATTAGATAGTAATGTGTACTACTCTACCAGGGAGGACTGAGCCATTAAAATGTCCTAGGAGCAAATTAAGATGAGCAGTATTTGCTGGCAGCAATCATGGCAGGCATAAACCCATCAAATCTATTACACAGAATTGAACTGAAGACAGAATAAAGAAGGAAAGAACCATGTGAACCACACTGAGTTCCTGGGACAAAGGGCAGGACAAATGTATGATAAATAGATATTTCTTCAACATTCTACCAACACTACAGATGTGGTGTAATTTGCTTGTATATTCAGAAGTCCATTCTTAACACACACAAAAAGTCCAGCCCTGGTGCCTGCCTCAACCTTTCATAGTTTCAGCAATATCCCTTGTTCTTGTCCTTAGATGCTGCCTGAAAAGAACTTTGTGATGAAGAAGAATCTTGCACATATTGGGAGAGAAGGAAGCTCAATGGCTTCAACAGCCAAGTTCCAAGCAGAGGACAAAGCAGAAGGTGACCTGTCATTCCTGCTGGACTCCATTCCCTCCTTGTTCCCATCCAAGATGTGCAGTTCACCTGCCTCTGCTGGCTCGAACTGCCAGCCAGAAGATTTTTGTTTTGGTATCTAGTTGCAGGGACTTTTATTTTATTTATTTATAGTTAGATTTATAAACTGCCCTCCCCCAAAGTGCTCTTTGAACTATTCAAGCTGCAAAATCCAGCAGCAGGCCAGTGTACCTCTGCTTGTGTACGAACCTCAGGCAGTGACTTTTACCATATGCTAATTGGAAACTGTTTCGTTGGGGACTCCACTTTTTAGCTGAGGCTCTGAATTTTTGTCCCCAGAACTGCCAAACTGGCACCTCTGGTCTTAATGATTCTTATCTCTGATTTCAGAGTTGTATTATTTAGTTTTTATAAAGTTAATGCCATTATCAAGTAAGTCATGTACAGACTGCCTTTCCCTTGCCTCTGAATGACCACAGCCTGAGTTAGGGTGATTGTGTATGCAAAAACTTGTTTGCGTGTTTGAAAGCAACTACTTACATGCTGTTGGGAAATCCGAAAATTCCTTGCTCTAGTTTAGGGGTGTTGAGAACCCAGCCGAAGACTGCAGACTGCAGGCCATATGTCAGACTGCAGGCCATAATGTTACACAGAAACTATAGAGGGTAGGGACACTGTTAGTTTCACAAGAGACATCATTTCCTAGAGCAATTTTCAGTGATCTGACTTTAAGACTTTCAGAAGAATATCACATCATTTAAGAAATTATCTTTTCTAATGATCCTAATCTCTCATAAAATGGGGGGGGGGGGAAATAATCAAATGACAGTGTTCAAAAGGTAAATGGCCCATGTTTTCTCATGCTGTCTTCCTCCATGATCATTCCTTTATTGTTCAAAGCATGCTACCCTGTTAAAGAAAATGAGCAGTGGTTCAGAGGAAATGAACAATCCAATTATATCCTGTAGTGCACTGTGATGGCAGCTTTTTCTGCTGTTGTCTCTGCTCCTTAGAAAACCAAATGCAGCAAACACTCAGCTACAGAGAAGATATGAAGTACATTATGATATTTAGTAGAATATTTGGATGAAACATCAGATTCAGCAGCAGAAATGGTTGCTTTTAAAAGTCTAGGAATTTTCTTGGGCCCTGTTTTTAATATGAGGTTCAGCTGTGAAATAATAACGTAACATAAAAAGCCATGTACACAGTGATTTCCACTCACCTTTTAGCAGTCTCCATCATCATCCCACAAATATTGAGTCCAAGGATCTCTCATTTTAGCAGTCAGCTGAGAAATGTAAGCAGCCTCCTACTTTCACAAAGAGTTTTTACTCCAGCATGTTTCAGTGCAGAGGCAGTACCTATGGGGAAACCATCTTGGGTTACTTCTTGCATCAATAACTAAGGGCCATAGAATTACATAAAACTCTCCTCTTGCCTCCACACTATGTTATAAATTTAATTTCAGCAGATTTATAGCACTGCCAGAAAGTATACCAGGCCAAGTATTCAAGAGATCTGCTAAACAGATGACTGCAAAAGGATTTGCTGCTGTTTAGTAGAGCAAATTAGTCCTTTCTTGGCACAGATTCATGAGACTGGCTCCTTGATATAGACACAACCAACTCAAACAGCCCCACTGAGAAAAAGCCTCTCGGTGGTAGTATTCTTAGAATCTCAAACTAATATCAGCACTCTTCTCTGCATTTTAGGGTTGCCAGTTCTAGGTTGGGAAATATCTGGAGATTTTGGGAGTAGAGTCTGGGGAAGGTGGGGTTTGAGGAGGAGATGGCCCTCATCAGGATATAATGCAATAAAGTCTACCCCCCAAAGTAGCCATTTTCCCCAGGGGTACTGATCTTAGTCATCTGGAGATCAGTTGTAATAGTGGGAGATCTCCAGCTTGGCAACCCTACTGCATCTATATATCTTCCAACGAGAATCAGGTTTGAAAAATGCAGTTAACCAGGCATAATAAATAACTTACACTGTTGTGAACGAGTAATGGCGTAATTCTGATGCAGGAAAAAAATTAGAACCATGCCACATCATTGTGTTCAACACATTCTGTATAGCAAGGATTACATTTAAATAATATTTAGGTAAAAGTTCCCTGAAATCTACTGACAGTGGTAATAGCTACTTTGTCAGACAAGTAGTGGGGAGCACTGGGTTACATCCCCATTCTATTATGAAACTCACTGGATATCCTTGGGTCAGCCATTATCTGTCACCCTAACCTTCCTTACAAAGTTATTGTGATAATTAAAATTAGAGGAAACCATGCATCTTCCACCTGAGCTCTCTGAAGAAAGAGTGGAAAGAAGGAATTAAACTCTCCTACAATGGAGTGTATTTCTTTTATATTTCAGGGGGCGTTTTTTGTAAACAGAAGCTTTGGATTTGATATTATAGAAAAGATTACTCATTCATTCCTGCAGTTTCTGATATTTTGTTGGGGTCAGTTGTTTCTTTCATAATACAAAACCTGTAGTGGTATCTAAATCTGTGATATCCCCCCACCCCCTGTTATATTGCTTTAAATAAAACAGCATTTGTTTGAGAAAATTGTGTTTCTGTTAGTGTATCACTAACTCCTTTGTGGGTTTACATAGCAAAACTCCTTCGTTTTACTACAGTGTTGTTTTTATATTAGATTTGTGCATTAGGGAACAAGATTGAATGGTTTTATGAATAAGCAATGATTTTCTAGTCTTATTGGTAACTATCAACCCAACCAATCAAAGTCTGCCTTAATTTTAATGAAATAATTAATTTTCAAAATAAATATCACAGCATCTACATCTTCACAATTCTGGGGATGTTCAATGGATATTTAACCTTTTGACTAAATCCTGGAAATTAGTTTGTGTAAAAATCTTAAATACATGGCAAATCAAGAAATGAGAACAGAATACTTCCTTAGTGTCATTTCTCTAGGCCATTAATTAGAGTGAAAACCATAGTAGTTTAATTAATAATTTTGTAAATGGCTGTGGATTTCAGTCTGACTTTAATGGAAGATGCCATGGATCATGCTAATCTGTTTTTCCAAATATTTTAGATACCATTCAAACAAAACTACCGTGCATTTCAGTCAAAAGGATTCTTCAATCAATGTCCTCAAAACTGTGATGGTTATAAAATTCAATTAATTGACTGAAATTTATAGACTTGGTAATCCCAGAAAGTCAGCTAATGTATGAAAGGACCCAGTTAATTTTGCAGATGCTTTGTGATCCTAATACTACTAATAATAATACAGTAATAAATCACAACATTTTACCCTGTTACCCTAAGTAGAGGTCCCACCTCAACATCAATGGTGTAGCGACCAGGGGGCAGGGTGGAGCGTCTTGCCCTGGGCACGTGCTGATGTGGGGGAGTGGTGGGGGTGGGGTAGGAGCATTCTAGAGCAGGGGTGGGCAGGGGTGGGTGGGGGCGTGGCAAGGGTGCAGGGCACACACATGCCCCAGGTGCAGTTCCCCCTTGCTACGGCTTGAAAATTTACCAGTGATGTTACCAACATGTTTGCATTTTAACTAAAACTATTAAAACCCAAAATAGGCCATCCACATAAATATTTAGAAGGCTATATATTTGTTTTTGGGTTGACATCTCTAATATTTAATGTTACTTCTGTTGAACATTTGTCAATGTAGCCTTCATAATCAGACTTCTGTTTTGCTAGGATCAGAGAAAATATAGCTTAATTGAGCCAAAGAGGCCCTAGAGATCCATCTGTGTAGGATAACTTAATAGTAAAAAAGAGCAATTATAATTGGAAAAGAAAACATATTTTAATCATTCCTTTCTTTTTCTCTCTCTCCACACACACAAATGTACAAACACTATATACATATTTTATATACATATTTCTGTGTGTGCTTGTGTCTTATGGCATATGTCTTTCCACAAAGTCATGGAAAATAATACAATTCAGCTGAAGAGAATTACTGCCTAGCAGAGTCTATTTATCTATAGCTTAAAATGCAGCTGTGTTTTTGTAAAAAAAGCAATGAATGTGGCAGTCCTACTTAAAGGTAGAAGAAAAAGGACACCCCTTGTTTTGTAATAAAGGCATTTTCAATTTAAAATCTAGAGAGAGCCTGTTGTGTGAAGTATGGTTATTACATTCACTGTATTCTATCTCACTCACCAGGAGGCTAATAATGAAGGAGTCAGTGAAGGAGGTCAGTGCCATGAGGGTTATCTCATGGCCCCAGATGCTGGATAAGTTGAAGAAGGCAGAATCGTTTCTGGATGACATTCAGGTCTGAATGATTATTTGGCGAAGAAAAGACTATTCTTCCCAAGGTAAACAGTCCATTTCACGTGTCAGCTGTATATATTGGTCTAAAATATGTTTATATAGATATCTATAAAATTCATTTTATCACTTTCAGGTTCTGCCTCCTCTGTGTGACAATGAGCTTTCAGCAATACATTTCTAAGACAAAAGATCCACTCTGGTCCCAGCCACACCTAAAGGGAAGCTTTGAAGGAAATACCAGGTTCACTTTTAATAATGAGAGAAAAATTACCCACATGGAGTCAGCAGAAAATGAAAAAGTAGCATGCCTACTGTGAATAATTCCAGCAAGTGCCAAGGGGCTAGTTGAGAAATGGATTCGTGAGGTGAATATCTTTAGCTGTTACTTGGGGTTTTGTAACTATACAATCATTTTGTCTTTTAGGAGCCATGAATTTAAACTTGTTTAAGCATAAACATATTTTCTAGGCTAAATGGCTGCCAGAACTTTGTCACTGTATTGAAAGACCAGATATCATCCTTATTACTGTTATTTATGGCAACTAATTCAATTTATGCAAATATGCACAAGTAGCCACTAAAAGGCTCCCAGGATGGGAGACTTAATAAATGTGTGTGTCTGAAACCATCTATGTGAATGTGTGTATGTGTCTTTGTATGTGTCCTTGCTTCTTTATGGTAATTTTTATTGTCCATTTTTCAAAAGGAGGTTTAGAAACACATTGGGGCTTGAATTCTTTCTAAAACAAGTTAAATATGTGAATTTATTTAACTTATGCACTCAGGCTAAACCTTAATTTTTAATCTATATATACTAAGGTGACACAGATAACATACACAGAAGCTGTTCGGGTCCTTCCTCAAATCAATTAGTTTTCAATATGAAATAGGCTAAAGTATCTCTCTCTTTGTCTCTCTTTCTGGGGTTTTTAATGTTACCACATTAAACAAAGAATTTTTGTAGAGCCCTAACCCCAAGCCTATTTTCATTGCTTTTTTTGCTTTTGTTAAGAGCAGTATCAGGGATGAAACCTTCCTTCTTTAATATTGGAGGCCATGTTCCCTCCCTGCTGTATTCTCCTGTAGTTCTTTGCTTCCTACTTTTCATTTCAGGCTGCCAGCCAACAAGAGAGAGCAGCTGAGACAAACAATTTCTGTGCTTCCACAAATAAAGCCTGCCATGCAGCGCAAAGGCACTGGAGGAAACTTTCAGCCCAAGGCTGCATTTCTTAAGAACTTCCATAGAATGAAAGGATTAATTTGGCCCACAGCCAGTTTTGTTATGTTGAATTTTGGCTAGCTGAGCCCAGAGTACAATAAAAATGTCTACTCCTCTCCTTCTCTTGCCAAATAAAAACAAGTTTCATGTCTGTCAGTTTCCCAGGTATTTGAGTTATGTGACATTGCCATGCCAATTTAGCATCCATCTTCTCGAGTGTGAGTGCACATAGCAGAAAGAAAGAAAGAAAGAAAGAAAGAAAGAAAGAAAGAAAGAAAGAAAGAAAGAAAGAAAGAAAGAAAGAAAGAAAGGGTTGCATACAACTGTCTGAAACCCCAAAATGACTTGCAAACACTAGGCCCAACTGGTCCAAGCTTTAAATACTTTGTATGTTTCACTGATTCCACGGAAAAGTTTAGTATGCAGATAAAAGTCTTATTTTGAAAGCAGTGTGACTCAAATGCATTTAACTTTGGCTGGATTGTGCCATCTTATCTTACCATACTGTTTTTTAAAAAAAAACCTAAAAGAAATTTAATTAAACACATGATAGCACTGACCTAACTCTAAGCTGCACACAAGAAGTCAAGTACAACATACAGTAGTCCGCATTGATACTACTAGAGACACATCCAGTTAATTCTGGACAATACAAAGCAGGTACCTCCCCAGATGTTCATCTGCATCTACTTAGGCTGAGTTTATAGAAGCTGCTATCTATATACAGCTCTTCCTTGCTGGGGTGGAGAATATGTGAAAGGAAGTGTGAGATATACATTATTTTCACATAAATAATTTGTTTGATAATTAAAATAAGAAAAAATTCTGTACATCCTGTATGGTGTATAGAGATTAGTTTATACCAATTGGTTTATGATTGGGTGTAGAAAAATGGTCCAAATTTGATTTTTTTTATTTGTTGGCAGTTTCTTTTGCAAAAAGAGAGAGAAAAATTGAGACAAGCAGCTGTGTGTACTGTCATACATCTCATTTAAAGTTAAACTTAAAACTCACCTAAAGCAGGCTGAATGTTTTGGGATTGGGAGTGCATTAATCTGGACCTGGAATATCTGTATGCCCCTCAAATGACTGATGCTTATAAAGGACAGTTTCATATGCAGTTGTTAAAACATTTGCACGTGTTAGCATGATTACTTCATTTATTTGTGCATTTTCTGTCATTTATGGCTTTCTTTCTATCATTTATGCTAACCACATTGGTTTAGATATGTAGGTTTTGATTGACAGTCAGATAATGGCGATCAGTAAATAGAATTGATTAGGCTTTCAGAAGTAGTAGTTAACACTGAATTCAAATTAATCCTAACACCAGTAAATACTAAGAGGAGTGTCTGCTATATTAGAGTTAAAATATGGATTTTATCCTTTTAAGAAACTTTGAATTTCCTTTAGTGTGTATGCACTAAATGTTCATGTAAATTTATTTTCAAAACACTTTGAACTTGAGTTAACTCATTTTATTGACTATTCAATTACTGGAGCAATTTGTATTTCAACTTGGCCAATACATAGTGAGGACAGCAATTCTTACCTACAAATTACTGCGTTTGTTCTAGGACCTATGAAGTTCTAGCTTGATTTTGGAACTAAGATCATTCATAGGGAAATAGGAATATGATGATAGGATCAGGACATATTAAGTTGTAGGGAAGGATTTGACCTTTAGTTTATTTTGATGGACTTATCTTTTGCAGCATTGGCTTGGATCCCAAAAGTCCCATCTACACAGTGAGAGGTTTTCTCCAACAGGAAACCGTCATCCATGGGAGAAAAGCTCTCACATAGCAAAAGAGCATCTTTGGATCCAATCCACTGTACCATTCTTTATATTAACTGTTCCCTGTTCATCCGAGACACCTAAAAGTTGCAGTTTATTGATTTTCCCCTACTGCATGTTTGCAATGACTGTGTGAGGAGGACACATTCAGAAAGAGTCAAAAGGTGTTTTTTTAAAGTCCCAAGGTGAATTGATAGCTATTTTGTCCATTTTTATGTGTTCACAGATGTCTGTCATAGTGCAACTTTTCTGTGGTGTCCTGTCTATTCAGTGAATTCAGTGGCTGCGTGTTGTTGTGACTGTCCCCCAGTCTGTTTAGTTAGCAAACTCTCTGAAGTTTAAAGTTCTGTTAATTTGTGATATAACATTTGTGGTGTGTGTTTTTCTCAATAACTGAAATGTAGTTTTAAAATGTTGAGTAATGTAGCATGAAATTTGCAGTTAGTTTGGAAATGGTTGTGCAAATATGTGAAGAAAATCAGTTTTGCATCTGATCAAGATAAATTCACTTTAGTGTTTTATGGCTTTTTATTCCTATGTGATAGTAATAAAGTCTCATGTAGGGATGGAAGCCATGAAATACATTGTGAAAAATCATCAGCTAAGATGAGTCATCAGAATAGCATAATTCTAGGTGTAGAATGATGATTGGAAAATGATGTAGTGTGTTATGTTTTTGACTGTTCTTCCGTTGCTTCACACTTAGGACTGGAGATATAAGGAAAGTAGGTTCCAACAATTTAATTCATCTTTTATGCCAGAATCCAAGACTTATATTTTAATACGTTTTATTTTTTTGTGTTTAAAGATAACACTGTGCATGAAACATGGAACAGTTTAAGCTATGGCATTATGAGAAGGTCCAGGTTTCTTTACTCCCATATTCACAACTCAACTGGTAAGCTAGTGTATAAGCACCAGTTCCCTTTTCTACACTGACACTTCTTTAAGTTCTGAATATGCTTGCTGTAACTTTCCATTTCTTGAAAAGAGACATGGATTGTGGAGGGATGATGGGTCTGGGGAAAAGCATAGGACATAATCAGGCCCTTGCGCCTGCTTATACAGTGCTTCTTTACAAACATTCTTGGAATCCACAGGCTCCCACCTAGCTAAGATAATTTTTGAACCAGGCATAAGGGTATTTATAAATGCTACTAGTATTGTCAAAGGCTTTCACGGCCGTGTGTGGTTTCCGGGCTGTATGGCCGTGTTCTAGCAGCATTCTCTCCTGATCCTCTGAAGATGCCAGCCACAGTTGCAGGCGAAACGTCAGGAGAGAATGCTGCTAGAACACGGCCATACAGCCCGGAAACCACACAGCACCCAAAGGCTACTAGTAATCCCACAACACACAGGATTTGCTCTGCTCCTCAGTCATTTTATTACAGATTATTCTGATCATGTTATGCTTTGAGACTATTATATACTGTCTCAGGTCTAGCAACTTTTCTCCATCTAGTTCTCCCTTCAAAGTACATCTAATAAAACTTATTTTTATCACTTTCTGTCTTCTATTTCTCTTTATACCAACAAACTTGGCTTTCTTTGTTATTTCAGAAATGTGGTAATGGGACATACAAAAATGTTTCCACATGAATATGATGCAATATAGACTGAGTTTAAGAATGGCATACATGGATAAAAATCACATTCCACACAAGTTTAAACCAAAGCTATGGTAAAATTGACCACTGTATGAGCAGAACTTTGCTTCAAAATTTTTTTAATGGTTTTCTATTATATCAGTATAACAGACAGTGAGAGAACGTGTAACATTCACAGTCTGCAATAACTCTGATACTCAAGTATGGTTACAAGTCCTTTACTGGTGCAATAGTCACTCAAATATAAGGCCCTGGAAAATACTGCCAATTGCTACTACATGCCAAATCACCTTCCATATACGACATTATTATCCTAACTTTTCTCTAAGGAACTTAAGACACTGCATTGTTCTCCACTACTGTAGTTTTACTTTCTCAACAACTCTATGAATAAGGTTCACTGAATAACAGTATGGTCAGTCAATGAGTAAGGTCACCTGGTAAACTTACTGGCTGCATGAGAATTTGATCCCAGGTTTCCCTGATCATATTCCATCAATTAAACAGCTAAAACACACTGGTCCTCACTTGTTTCCACTTCTACTGCACAGTAGTGAGAAGGAAGTAGTTTTTGTCTCCCTCTTTCCCAGCAGCTACAATGTGATCTAGAGGTATGGGTAATAGTTAGGAAGGCTTTCTGAAGGAAAAGAACATAGTACAAGTCTTTGTTCTTCCTAAGTTTAAGCCACATGTGGAGATTCTGAATCAGTTTCTTTTTCAATTCAGGCCCACTGGTTCGCAACAAAACCTGAGAACTCATGCTCTAGTGGATTTAAGTATCCTTTTACAGATGAATAGATCTAACATTGTCACCCAGTATGAGAGTCAAACACAGCATGCTCAGAGGTGCAGTCAAGTGTCCTAACTACTCAACCATTTTGCTTTCATCTGTAAAGTTGCTTGTGGCTATTGTAACCAGATCACAGTGGTTTCTTGTTAGCAAAGCACTGTGTAAACTACTCCTAGACTTTGTTGCAGAAACTTGTTGCATATTAATAAGCACTAACTTCCTCTCAACCTGCTTATGACACACATTATGATTTAGACCTCCGGAAAGCAGAAAGTTTCTATTCATACTCTGGACTAGCTATTGAGTTGGAAGATGTAAGCAATGTATGAGAGAATGACAGTGAAACAGATATAGCAAAATAGGTTTGCAATCACTTTTTTTGGACACTGTCACACTCTAACCTCTTCAGAAGTTGACTGAGTTATACAATTGATCAACTTTTCCCTTTGTTGATAGATCTGGAAGATAGATCTGAAAAGATTTGTCAATTTAAGAGTTGAATAAAGGCAAGTTACTATAAAACAAGTTACTGGTTTGTTACATTTTTTTAATTAAAACCAGTCTCATCTTAGACTAAAGCCTCCTATATGAAAGAGGTATTTTCTCCCTCCTCTTTCATACAGAGACTTGTTCACACACAGTCTATTACTGGTATTCATATTTTATATCATTAAAAATCTGTTGTCTCAGTGTTTCCTACTATGAAATGTTATTGTGTAGATGCTTTGAGGCTAGACACACCTTTAGATAAAAATTACTATTGGAATATTAATTGAATAAGCTAAATTTCTAAATGGCCCACATTAGAATCTGAGTTATAATCAAGAGTAACTCCAGCCATATGTATAAATATTAACTGTGTAAATTGGAAACACTGTTAAGACAAATTGTGTAGACCATGAGAAGTTTTTTTCTCTGATACAGTACTTTAAAGGATCCTCACTCTACAACACTAGAAAAATTTATGGGATATGATCATATACAGTGCCATTCTAAACAGAGTTGCACCTTTCTAAGCTCATTAATTTCAATGGATTTAGACTGGTATAACTTTCTTTAGGAGTGCATTAATAATGAAGTATTTAAAAAATTCCCTGGACTTTTCTTGGCCTCTGCTTTTTCCACTGGGAAGAATTGCAGGATTAAAGGAAACTTCATGCATATGTAGAAGGATTTGGGAAACAGTAGAGTTTGGGGAAATCTCTAGCATTCAAAAATTATTGAGAAGAAATTTCTTAACAGCTAGATGTTATCATAAACACATATGCCACAACATAGTCAAGAGCTGTTTCATGCACAATATTGAATTAATTTATGCCAAATAAAAATAATCTGCCTATTCACATCATACTAATATTGTGATTTTGTCCTTCTGGTTGCATCCACAAAGAGCTCTTCTGTTTCCCTAAGTAAGCAGTATCTTCTTTACTTGAAGGAATTAGCTGAAGACAGAAAGCAAGAGGGAGTAACTGGGATCAATAACCTATGTATACCAGGACAGTCCTGGCTGAAAACTTTCAAATGAGCAGGCAGTTGAATAATTTAAAATATGGTTTCATCAAAGAATAAAAATAGTAAAACAAGAAATATAGTCTAAGCAATGAGCACATGCACACACAACGCATACAAGAACTGACCAAGAGAAAAGGCAGGCAGTTAGATAGGGTTTCAGGAATGGGTGACAGTTACCAGACTTGAAAGAACATCCAAGAAAAACAGAACTGAAGAGGGAAACGACCAGCATTTCCAGGAGCAAAAGAAAGAGCCCACATACAAATGGAGGTTTGTGCACAGATCCAGAAAATACAAACGATGAATGGTCAAAAGACCAATATTTGTACCTCAAAATGGAACCTGAGGCAATATGAGATACAGTGGAGATTAGTTAGCCCCATTGTCCAGCCAAGCACAATTTGGGGCCAGAGGAAAAGTTCAGCAATCAACTGCCTTCCCTCCCAGCCTTGACACACAAGATGGATCCTCACATCCATTTTGTGAGGAGCAGTGTCTTGCACTTATGCAAGTGTTTAGTTCCTGTGTTATCAGAGAGGGATGTGACTGCTTACACTGTCATCAGTCAGATAGTTAGATTTAGGAAAGTCAAATATTATTTTAATGCAGTGGTTGTCTGAAAACATTCTTTATCCTTCCCAAAATTTAGTAATTTAAACATAAGACTACTGTTGACATTTTGGATCTTACAGAGGTTGTGGCTGTCTCCCTTTTGAAAATGCATACATTGATCTATTAAATGATTTGCCAAAAATTTTCTTAAAATGAATTGTTGGTATTAAGGACCATCAAGTCACAGATGACTTATGGTGACCATGTACAGAAGCATACAGAGGTGGTTTGCTATTGCTTGTCTTTGCATAGTAACCCTGAACTTCCTTGTTGATCTATCCAAGTTCTAATCAGGGCCAACACTGCTTTGTTTCCAAGATATGACAATATTGGGCTAACTTTACCCATTCAGACCAAGGCTCAAAATGTTTTAAAACCGACAGTGAAGTTTATATAAAAAAGAGCACAATCCATTAGCAATATGATCCTTTCCCTCCCACAAGTAGGACCCTGGTCAGGAAACTACTATGCCAAACAACTGGAAGTTGAAAATGTTACCCTCTGCCTCTCACATACCACTATCAAGGCAGTCTTGATTAAGACAAGGATGGTGTAGACAGGTTCTTTATGAAAGTAGAAATAAAAACTCGTGTTACACATAGGCAAGGCAATTTCTATTTTAATCAATGCTCTATTATTTTGTATAGTGCTCAGCTACTTCATCTAAATATGCTCTCTCTATATATAAACAGAAATAATTACAACCAAAATTATATGCAAAATTATATGGACCACCATCCTTAAAGTCTCTCATTTGCTCAATGAGCTTCTGAGTCCAATACACAAATTGTAAATCCCCCAATCCTCTCAAGTAGTGGAACAATGGAATCTACATCGGAGAGGGTATCCGGCAAGGAATAAACAGCCTCTTTCAATCAGGCTCTGCATTGATGGGTAACTGTTCGTATCATTGTCCTTTCATTCAGAAATATACATTGTCCTTTCATTCAGAAATATAGAACGCCTCATACGTTATGGACGTTTTCAAAGTGAATTTCTTCCTCAGAAATTTCCTCTTTTGCAAATATAATCAACAATTCAGATTCGCCAAGGAAGATGAGACAGCTCAGAAATGAGAGTCTAAATACTTCCGCGTTTGGCATATATATTTACAAAAGAGGAATCTATGATATGCAGTATCATATATGCTGGTGGGAAGCCACTGTAGGGACCCATGTGGAATCCACCATAGTGAAAACAGTCAGTTGAAATCAATTGCCTCCACAGGTAACATATTGCTGCTCAAAACTGCTGATCATTTTTTTGCCACAGAACTCTGCAAAATGGAATAAAACTGACTGAGGAAATGGCCTGCATTAAGTGCTGTTAAAGTCAGGAACTACCCTAAAATGTAAAGTTTGGATATGTACATCTGCATTTTCCCATTTCCTAGGAAATGTTGACCTGTTGAGCAAAAGGACTTGCAGGAAGCACCCAGCTTATATAATGTACCTTCACTAAACTAGCTTACTGGATTTTACTCTGTTCAGATAGTATACTACAGTGAAGAAGATGGCTGTTATGGCATAGAAAATGGTGTTTGTAAACACACTTTCAGACATATATGGAAATAAGTGTCTGGGATAAGGGAGGCTCTTTAGGATTTTTCTTCAGTGGTCCTGAGGACTCACCTGTAGGCAGGCCACAGTTAGAAATCAGTTTTTGCTCTGAGATATGAAATTACATACATATTTTATTTAGATATTTATACCTCACTTTTCTTCCTTATGGGAACTCAGGGACACTTAACCATGCAATATAAAAAGAATAGGAAGTGATATCTTGGGCTGGTTCAAGATTGAATGGGTAGCCCCAACTGTGAGCTATGGGCTAAGAGCCAACAACCAATATCTTTTTGGTTTGCATGCCAAAGCTTTGTGCCTCTGACCACACCCATACCTGAAACAGTAAGGGAAAACAAAAGCTCAGCCAAAATGTTATAAACATTGGGCTAAAAAAGCTCTGTCATGTCCTACACATTTGTGTATATATGGTGCTTGATACACATTTTTATTCTTACAATCCTTTCAACCATCCCAGAAGATAGTCCAATATTGTTATTATTATCCTCTATGTGGTATATGGGGGGGAGGTGTTCAGAAGGATTAACTATGGCTACTCAGTAACTTTATGGCAAAGTTTAAGTAAAGCAATTAATATTTTGGATCACAGACCCATCTCTTGGCCAAAGTGGTAGTGTGTTTAGACAGCTGTACTGCAATTGGGAAAATTCAGGTTCAAATCTCCACTCAGAGCCAAAAGAGATGTGTGGTGTGAGCTTCATTTCAGAACTCTCAGCATCCCCCTCCCCCTAATCTTAATTTTCAGATGTACATGGTCTCAGTTCAGATAAGTATCACACTACATGGTAAGGGAATTTTAATCCTTGGGAAGTTTTTGAACAACCACTCACTTATCTGGTTGTCTGAGTATGATAACTCAACTAGACATTAAAAATTGCACAAGTTCACTCTGGGGACTTGCAGCTATATTTTAGAAGTTAGTTCTTGGTGGCAACTCATGAGTAAATGCATAGGTGGGCCCAATTCAAATTAGGACTGCTGCATGGGAGTAAGAGGAATTCCTGCTGTCTCCCCTCTACTGTTTTTGGTGGCTGAAACAGCCCAGGAGCTACAGAGGAAGGACTGCTATTTTCTTTGTGGGACATCAGTATATGCAATCCTTCAGTACCTGTGCTGGCTCCCATTTAATCATGTAATACTTCATCAATACGCCTACATTCCCCAAGCTGTTTCAGCCCCCCAAATTAGCACAGGGAAGAAGATAGAAATTTCTCCTTTTCCCAAATGGCTGTTTCAATCCAAACTGGGCCCTACTGCAAGTTTACTCATGAATTACTACTGGGAACTAGCAGCTGTAGTATAGCTGCAAGTACCCAAGTCTAACCTGTAGAATTTGTAACATATAGTTAGGCTGTACGTTGGAGGAAGGAAGAAATATGAGAGCCATCCTGAGCTCCTTGGAGGAACAGTGTTGTAAAAATATGAAAGACTATAGCAGTCTATGAAAGCATGTAAAAATTCCATAAAAATAAATAACATTTGTAAGGTATCCTATATTTTTGTCCTGTGAAATTTGCTTGTATGCTCAGTCTTCAAAAGTAGAACTGGTGAATGAACTCCAGTTCTCTGTACTTAGCACATTAAATAAATCAGCATTTGGCTGCTGGAACAAACAAAAAGAGTAATGGACTGGGTGAGTATCTACTACATCCTGCAAAATGCTTTTTTGAAGCCCAATTTCAGCTCCTTGATAAACCCCAGGCTGGAAACTCTCACAGTAGACAGCACATGTCTCAGTGAGCTGCTTGCAGTTAACAAATGAATCATACCTCCAGCCCTGAGCAACAAGAATCTCAGACAGCAACCTGGGTAATAGAGAAAAAAACTAGAGCAAGCACAAATTAATTTTTAAAAGGTACGGAATGGGGAAAAAACAGAAATGGGAAGCAACAATCTGTTATTGGGGAGGGGAGACACACACACACACAAGATTGATGAGAACGTACCTTGCTGGAAAGAAGTGGACAGTTAAGAACAGGTGTTATCCGGCAAAGGTAGGAGCTGAGTTGTATTAGATACAAGGCAATATACATAGGGAGTCAAGACTGGTGTTCTAACTCCTCCAAACATATATACCAGGGGTAGGGAACCTGCGGCTCTCCAGATGTTCAGGAACTACAATTCCCATCACCCTCTGTCAGCATGGCCAATTGGCCATGCTGGTAGGGGCTGATGGGAATTGTAGTTCCTGAACATCTGGAGAGCCGCAGGTTCCCTACCCCTGATATATACCCTCCAGTCTTGTCATAGCACATACCTATGTATGAATATGCATAAGTTATATGTTTTAAAAAGCACCTTCCCCTCTGATCTTAGTTTGTACATGTGTAGGAGCTGAGCTGATGTGAGGTGAACAAACCTAGCCATGGCAGAGCCAGTGAGCTTAGTCCTGCTCTCCTGAATGTGTTGTGTGTCCAACCTATGTGCATCTCTGACTGCAGTCACCAACATGGTGAGGGAGATGAAGCTCAAGAAGAAGTAGGAGGGAAAAACCATAAAGAGAACTCTGTGCTGACCACATTACTACAGACCCTATGGACAACCGCCTCCACCCCATAGCCAGTGCAGAAACCAGACTGGAAAGGATCCAGGGCTGCTATTTCACCCAGAAATCCCTGGAGCTGTTCTGCAACTGCTCTTTCAATAATCTTGTCCCGGAACAAACAATTTGAAACCAGGAAGTAATTGTAAGGACCATAAGGATTCAATGAGGGGTTTTTTTTGAGAGCGGTCTCACCACAGCCTATTTCAACTTCTCAGGGAAAACCTCTGAACTCAGGGATAGATTTATATTATTCCCGAGGGGGGGGGGGGCTTGCACTGTATCCTACTTCAGTAGTGTATTGACAGAAAATGGAGCCCGGGACAAGAACTGAGTTTTCCATCCCGCTCTCTGTGGGCGGCCGCCCTCTCCCACCTTCTGACATTCTCCCCTGTGCCCCGAAACTCCTGTGAGAAGTACACAAGCATATTTAGAAATAGGCAATTAGGGAACTTTGAAAGTAAAATGATTCTCCAAAAGAGTCCTTCCGTTCTTACCCCTCATCTATTTGCCCATTGGAGCACCCATTTGGGCTGCTTTCCACTCATTGCAATAAGATAACAAGGAGCGATGGTACTTTTATGAAGAACTTTCTGGTAGCCAGCTTGCAGTGGTTTGTTTTTCTGCATTGGGCTTGCCTCCACCAGGGCAGGTGGGAGTGGCGGGAGCAGAAGCTGCACTGGGATGTCACGCAGGGTCCGATTGGGACCGGATGGATTGGCAGCCCAGAGCCTTCTCAGCAGAAGAGCCATGCAGGAGGGACCAACAGTCTCCCGGCCGCTGCATCCCGCAACTGGCAACTGACTTCATCAGTCATTTTCTATCACTGTCTTTTCTCAGAGGGTGAACAATTTAAACTTTTGTCTGGCAATCCCTCAGCAATCCTTCCTTCAACTCTATGCTTCAGTTGTTCTTTTCCCCCCTTTTTTGTGCTTCTACATATTTTAGTCTTACTTTTAACTGATTTTATGAATGGTTTTTATAATATTCTATTAATTATTAGCCACACAGGTGTCCCTGATTGGGCAGAAAGGTGGGATATAAATTTTGTACATAGTAAAAAAAGAACACCTTCGGCTCATTTCCACTGTTGTTGGCTAGTGATTTCCCTTAATCTGCAGAGGCTTGCTTTGTGGTTTCTCATTCAAACAACAATGCTGAGTTCCTGGAATCTGATGAGATTGAACGATACAATATTATTCTGTATCCCCACATGTATTTCTTTTGTCTATCAGACATCAGAAATCTGTTCCACTAAGGACTGCCACCCCTCTCAGATGTCACAATATTTTGGGTTCATGTATTGGTAACCTCCTTTCATGATGTTTCTCATTATCTATTCTTGTAAAATGGACATAGAAGCACATTATGTTAGTACAATGCAAAATAAAAGCTGTATAGATGATATGTTAGGTTACCACTGTAATGTGAATGCTATGAATATATAAGCGACATCATATGATGTACTGTCCTAAGGGATGCTCTCTGACACAGGCAGTTGTGTATGAGTAAATATTAAAGTAGCAAGAGCTTCTACTGATGGAAGCAGTCTGACAAGAAAAGATTATGTTAGGGAGAAGGGTGGTTGAAGCAACCGTGTATGTAAACATTTCATTAGGTTAAATATTCTCTTTCCAAGATGAAAGTGCAGCTGCAAATAATTTTAATGCTAAATTGCATTTTTACATCAGCACTTATGGAGAAGATGAATCATTATGTAATTGTTATTATGACACCAGCTTCTTGTTTAGATGGATTCTTGGCATGGTTTTAACCTCAGGCTTCTCAGAGACCTATCACATTCTTTAATTTTCTGATTGATTAACTGGATTATTTGACAGTTAGGCAGAGCTCTGAAATTCGTGAATCCTTCCTTCCTTCCTTCCTTCCTTCCTTCCTTCCTTCCTTCCTTCCTTCCTTCCTTCCTCCTTCCTTCCTTCCTTCCTTCCTTCCTTCCTTCCTTCCTTCCTTCCTTCCTTCCTTCCTTCCTTCCTTCCTTCCTTCCTTCCTTCCTTCCTTCCTTCCTTCCTTCCTTCCTTCCTTCCTTCCTTCCTTCCTTCCTTCCTTCCTTCCTTCCTTCTCCAGCATGGTTGGAGCTGAATCTGAAGCAAACATGGAATTTGCACACAATTTCATTTGCAATTTTATAAATAGAGGTATGAAAAAGAAATCACTTTTCTGGTCACAATGACTTCAATTCAATTTACTGGTGCTACTAGAAGGTATGAAGGGATATTATCACTGATGCATGAGCCTTTCATATTTACATCACTTAGTGCTGGTGGAAAAATTGAGCTGTATGAAAACTTGTCAGTAGGAAGATTCTTAACACTCGACTGCTGGCATTTTCTAAACAAATGAATAGATGTCCATGTGTACTTGCAGAACCCAGGGGGGCTAATGACAATCTTTAGCTTCAATTTTCTGTTGTCCACTGCTGTCAGTGGGAGAAAGTGGATGGATTAATACTAAGTATTTACGTAGACAACTTAATGGGCACAGTTGAGATGCTGCCAGCTGGGCTTGGAGGTCATTGGTTTTCACCATTTTGACACTGATGCATTATCAGAATATATTTAACATCAGGTAATGAGAAGCAGCTGGAGCAGAGAGCTGGAATTCAAAATATGACTGCTGAGCTCTGGTCTATTAAAACTTCCAACCAGTAGATGATACCTAAATGGGCAACCTGTTATACTAGGTGGTCCTTCAGGGGCATTGACACATTGCAGCTGTGTACAAGGAAGAGAGACTGTGGTGAATCAAAATCATTAAGGAAAATATATGGTGTTGGGGCAAGGAAACCTTTCCTCTTGCTCCGTGGAATGTCTTTTCCCCTGCATCCTTGTAAAAACAGCAATTATTACAGCTGAAGAGCTGTTTTGATTTCAACAATGTTGCATTTCAACAGTGTACAATTTCCTGGCAGTTGCTAAGCCAGATTCTCCCTCTTCTGTGGTTGCTGGAAACAGACAGTGAGATGGGAAAGCACAGAAGAAGGAAGGGAAGAAAGAAAGTTGATGTGTTTGGACATTATTTCCTAAAGCTTCCCTCCATGCATCCATTTACTAGATGAAACTGGGGAGACCCATGAAACAGTCATGGAGTGGACAAGATATTAAACAGTTTTCCCTTTTCTATTTCCACAGTCTAAGAGTAACCCTAACCAGGTCTGCTCAGAACTACTCAAGTCTATTCAATGGAGCTCAGTCCCATGAAAGTGTTTTTAAAATTGCACTGTAAATCACTTCCCAAGTTATAATGGAAAACATTTACTTATCACCTTGGTACATTGCATAGTTCTCCAGGCAGAGTAAATAGTAGATACAGGCCGTTTCCGCACGGGCGAAATATGACGTCGTGGCAACGGAAAAAGAACCGCCATAGCGAGAGCTGTGTCGCGACGCTGCTAGAAGGGCGGAGGAATGGCTGAAAGATTCGTGCCCGCCGCTGGAAACGCTAAACCGGGCGCCAAGACGCCGTGATTCAAAAGAAAACGCTTTTAAACCACTCTTTTTCCCCTTATGTGCGCGCGATCGACGGGCGCGACTTCCAGTGGCGTAACAGCCGCCACGGAGCCGATCCTCAAACGGCGCCTTCGCCAAACGCATCTCCTCGCAGTAGCGGGCTGGCCATTTTGGGAGGGATGAACTGCCTCCAGCGGCCATGATGGTGGGAGGTCAGCAGCCGCATATGCAGCGCTTCACGTCGCGTAACCGACATTTAATCTCTTGCGGGGCTGCGAGACGCCCGCAGTTCCGGCCCTGTCATGTCGCTGTAACCACTTTTTTCTCGAGATGCGCCGCAGAACTTTGCGACGTCATCGCGTCGCTGCTTTTGGCCGTGCGGAAACGGCCACAGAGAAGGTAGTTTAGATTAGGAAAATGGCACAAATATGATACACTACATTTGCCTCCTTATTTGGTGAGAGCCCTTTATCAGGCCTACCAGATGGCAGTGGCAGTGGTGAAGAAGGCACACTTCTCCTGCATCATTGCATCTGCTAATAGACATCCAGCTGAGCTTTTTTGAGTGATGCCCCAGAGGTTGGAGAGACAGCACCACCTGCAGATGTCACCTGTAACATGTTTGTAAGGTGCTTTCGCGATATCTCAGGCATTACCATATAACATTTGTCCTAAGAGAACTGCATGTCCTGGGCCCTATATATCTGAAGGAAGTTTTCTCCCATATAGACCTGCCTGAGGGCTGAGGTCAGTGAGGGGTCAGTGGCTCCACCACCTTCTGATATTCTGGGATGGGGGCTGCCCAGAGGGTCTTATCTGTTGTGGTCCTGATGCTCTGGAACACTCTCCCCGCAAAGGTCCATCAGGGGCGAGGAGGTTTAGGCGCCTGGCCAAGACTATCCTCTGTACCCAGGCATACAAGTGATCCATTCTGGACGGTGCATCCTCCCCCCTTTTTTTGGTATCTGCTCTCATATTTACTAATTCTCTTTTGGTTTAAGCCCCAGCCCAATTTTTGAAATTTGCTGAGGTGGACTTTATGTGGGGTGGATGACAATATATTTTAAGGAGGGTGGGCTAAGGTGGGGGATGGGAATGGTTCATAAGAGAATTTTTTACAACATTTTATTGACTGTATTTTTATGGTGTTTTATGACTGTATCCCACCTAGAGATATTGATGATGGGCAGAAAATAAGTGTACAGGAAATAAATAAATAAATAAATTTGGATTGTCCTGTGGCTGCTTGGAAATTAAGAAAAAATATGTCTTAAAACACAGATATCTCCTTTCCCATAGGATAAAGAATAAGTGTCTGCCAAGTACAGAACTGGAAGAATTATCCACAGGACTACTACTAGGAAATTACCTGATGAATTTACAATCCTTTTCTGAAGTGGTAATGAAATGAAGGAAGACAGAGAGAATAACTGAGGGGGCGGGGAGGAAGGATTTGCCACTTTGTCACAGTGGCATGGTTGACCCAAGCACTTCATTTCCTCATAAAACAGTTGTCCACACCCAGTGTTTATTTCCCTTCAGAGCTGAATACATCAGGCAGCATTTCAAAAGACTCAGCCTTTTCACATGTTGTATTATTCCTTATGTAATATGTAATATGTATTCAGTGAGATGAAGGGAAAACGATATACTTAGCTCCTCCTACCCTAAAAGTGGCAGTTGCAGTGATGGTGGGTGCCAGGTAAAATAAGGAAGGGGAATTACTCATAAAACATGTCAGGAGTATACAGGAAAACTATATAATGCTGAGACTAAGGGGTACTGAATGAATCCAGAATAGAGTTAAATGATCATAGGGACTGAATTTGAAGTGGAAAAGAGGAAGGGAATAACAACAGAGTGAGTCATTTGTACACTTATGATTGAGAAAATCTGGGAATGGAGCAAAGAATGAAGAACAATTGAACCAGACTGGAGAGAAACCAAGGGATGACTGCAGGAAAATTCAAAGCAAAGCAGAGAAATGGCCTTATTGGATCACTTCATCTCCCCATCCTGAATTTAGATTTGTATAAGAAATGCAGAGTGGGTTGGGAGTCACTGATTGCAGCTGTGATTTCCTATAATACCCTTACCTACAGAAGTGAAGTAACTGATGAACTAAGATGGACCTATGGGAGGTCCTTCCATTTCGTGGCTGCCTGGTGCCTTCCCTATTCTCTTTTAGGTGCCAGGCCAAAACCTTAAAGGTTGAGCTGATCTTCTGAAAATTGTTTTACAGTTTAGTTCTAGCCTGAGAATCATTTTATGAGGCTCATCTGACAATACTGTTCTAAGCAAAGTTCTACTTAAGTCAATGGGCGTGAAAGGGTCTAACTCTGCATTGGATCTCAATGTTAGGCTGCTAAATGCTTTGTGCTGTTTCATGCTCTGGCTTAATAGTTTGCTAAACTTAAATGTTTCTATTTTGATTTATTAATTTATTTTGTTTAATTTATTTGATTTTCCTTTATAAGCTAACTTGAGCAGGAACTTGGGAGAAGCAGCATGCATATTTTTTTTAATGGATAAACAAAAGTTGGAGCCAAAAGCAGCATTTTTGGATTGAGTATAATGGAACATGTTCCCCTTTGTCCCTTTTGGATTGCTATTAGATCAATAATCAGTATAGGTCAAGACTGTTTTTTACAAAAGCAACAAAGTAACACATCTACACTGCAGATTTGTTTCAGTAATTTAGTGGTGCCTTGAGGACACCAACACCCTTGTGATTCTAAACTTCCCAATATAAGAGGAAGCATATGAAATCTCTTATTAGCAAAGTTGAGGAAATTACCTGGGTAATTTTCTTGACAAACCATTCAACAATTTTCAATGATTTATCATGCATATAATGATACTTTATATCATTTAAAGTACAGCATTACTTGTTCATTATAGACACTTGGGAGATTGCAGTGAAGTTCTTATAATGATGTGTCATTAATTCTACTGAAATACTGCTTTTGTAGCAGAGCACCTGCAGAGGGAACCTTAAATGCCAAGTCAACAAATAGTATCTTTATTTAAGGACCTTCACTTACAAATTAAACAGGTACAGCATGGAAGTCCTTGCTGGCTGAACTGCGTCATTTCTCTGATTCAGACATCCACTTCTTGTGATGCTATGATGCTACCATTACTGGATCAAGAATGGTGATGGCAAATGTGCCACTTGCCATGCAGTGATTTCAGTACACAGCAAAAATAGCATTCAAAGAGTAATAGAATCAGACAAGACCCAAATTGACTGCATCCAAAGATAGAGAAACAAGGTAGAATAATTATCTACCACGCTGTATCATCTTAACAAGCCCCAGACTCAGATCCTAGGATTCAAGCAGAGAATTCATGAGCTGCAACGTGGGAACTACAAAGGGAAAGAACATCTTGTTCTCCATCAAAATTTACATTGGCCGCTGACAGTTTTCCTGGGATGTATATTGTTGGGCTGATTCTACCACAGATCATTTATATAGGCTAGAGTAGCAGCTTTCACTATGCATGGTTGATGATATAGGAAATGTAGCTAGATCCAGTTTAACATTCTAATGAAAACTATGATGGAAAAAGAACAATTTTTTTAATATACCAAGGCTGTGGTCCAAATATCCATGGAGGTACCTGAACGAGACAAGACAGTATTAGATTTGGTTTTCCTCAAGATTTTGGCTCCCCCAAGCATGGAATGGCCCTTTAATTTACTGAGAAATCTCTTTGTGGGCTGATTCTTTCAAGAGTAGTCCCTACTATCTACACTTAGCAAGGAGAACAGAAGTGGGCAACATGGACACTGGTTTACTTGCCTCCTCCTGCCTTGTGCAGAATCCCTGTCTTTTGGATCTAATCCACCAGCAATCCCTCCATAAGCATCATTGTGCTTTTCTCTAATATAGCACTAGGGTCAGAAACTCTTACTAGTATCCACCCACAAACTCTCTGCAGCACCCAGCCGGATCGCAACTTCCTTTTCCTGCCTGCTGACTGATACAGAACCTATGCATTCCTCTGTTATAAAATAATGTTTATGTTTTTTAACTATAGAAAATCAAAATGTATCCATGTAAACAAAATATAGTCTAACAGCCAGCCTACTGAATAAAAGTTAATCTACCATATCTACATATCTAAGACAATGTATTAAGCTACCCTTTCCTTCCTTCTTTGTCACCCCATACTTTCCTTTTCTCTCTGTCTGCTACACACACACACATTTCCAGGCATGTAGAAAATAATATATATTCTTCAGTCTAGCTCATGTTGTTTGCATGTATGAGAATGAGAAATCAAGGGTTCACCTGCTTGTACACCATCAATGCATAAAATCAGCTGTGTTGGCTGATAGGCCACTCAACTCCTTTCCCCCCCAAGGCTGTTTTATCTGGCCAATTTGTCTCTAAACCTCTTGTGGCCAAACCCAAACACACAAGCCCTTTGCATAAGCTGATGTTACTTTTACATCCTGGCTTTTGTCATACCCTATTCACATACCACTGATTATTTCTCCAATTCATTCTTTAACTGAACTTAGGATAACTTGGAAGTGGTGAAATTAGGCTGTTGTGGGAGGCCCATCTAGGCATTCCAGTTTCCCTCTTTGATCCTGTAGTATTTCTGCAGTTCCAGCTTTCAAAACCCATTAAACTCAGTCTATATGTTTGACAAACGAGAACTCAGTCATGTATCTCTTCAGAGACTCTTTAATTTTCTTCCTCATTTCTCTCCAGTATCACTGTATGAGATCAATTTAACCATTCCACCAAGTTATTAATGTACAAACTTTTCTGCTTGATTAGAAAGCATCTTCTTGATTTACTGACTAGAGATGAAAAATCATTTAGGAACGTTTGTCTTAACTTAATCAGTTGCATTCTCCCATTGCAGGATTTCACAGGATTACTATGATAAATGAACCAACGTCAGGAAAATTATAATTTGAAACTGTGTAAAGAATTTTATTGTTGTCCCCCCCAACAAGAAGTACTTCAGCATTAAAAACATCTAATTCAGTAAAGTTCTGTGGCGGTGTCCTTACTTGAAAACACAAGATTTCATTTAATTTCAAAGAATAGGAAATTTTGTTATATAGTAAGTGGTAAAAATTGAAAATATGGTAAAATAAAATCTACTGGAAGAATAAATTACAAGGACGGAAAATGTTTATCCTGATGTATGTGATGACACCATAGTTCCTGGTGAAAAAGTATCAGAGTGCTGGGAAAAATAAAAGATCTTTGGAGCAAAACTTTGGATCCCAGATAATAAACAATTAACAGCAGCACATTCACAGCGCTTGGGTTTGAATTCATAGCAAACAAATCGTATATACAAGAGCTGCTTTGGACATAAGTAATTTTCACTGTGGAGCCTTAGGGAGGAACATGGTAGTCATACATATTGATCTCAAGGGATGCTGGGAATTGTGCCACAAGCATGTTTGATGGTCAGAATTACCATGTTCAAGGCTGTTAATTCATCTGTTGGTTTGTTCTGAGCAGCTACAACTGCTTGCCAAACTAGTTTGTATCATGCTCTCCCCAAATTGTGCTCCTGTGAAGACACTGCTGATTCAAACTGATCAGCAGCCATTAGCATGACTAAGGATTACTTAAACACTAAAGGGTACAGTTTTATTGAAACACAGCATGTATTGATGACATTTATACTATTTAATTGTTTATTTAAGAAACTGCCTACTAGTGAAGCAGTTGCACAGCAAGGTTGGAAGAACACAGACTTTGTGAGAGTGTGCATGCATGTAAAGCCAATTGAGCTGTACTACATGGTCACTGAGGAGTATATTAAAGGAATACTATGAAATAACCTGCCCAATACCCATCAACAAACTATCAAACCAATCTCTGAAAAATCAGGTCTTTAAACCTGGTATCTAGGACATAAGCTGAATTGGTAGGTCCTGTTACAATGCTTGTGGTAAAACTAAGGAGGGATCTGAAGGGAAAGAGATTTTATAGAACCCTATGCCAATAACTTCCGTTGGCATCTCTTTGTTCACAGGGAGATGGACCACACCTTTTGTATGTTTTCACTGAGGTTTTGTCCTGAGGATGGACTGACTGATGGCCAGTAGACATATCTAGCCTAAGTAGGCTGAAGGAGACTGGAAAAATATAAAACAAGAATTTGTGATAGTAGTGGATTGGTTCAAGACCAGTAGAGAGAAGGAGAATTCTGTCTGGGCTTTTATTTTTTTAAACATTTCTATTTTCATGGGTTTTCTATTTTATTCAAAATAAAATCAAACAATTAAAAATGTATCCAACCTTTCTACCACTTAAAGTCCTGAAATAGCTTACAAACACATTTTTTTAAAAAGGAACAATCATTTTTAAAACAAGAAATCCAGCTTGAAAAAAGAAAACAGCAGCAAAAACAACAAAATGAACCAAATATTGAAAACAAAATTCCAGAAATCCGGAAACCAGAAAATCACTATCAACCAGAGCTTACACGTTCCTGTGGCTAGTTTGTTGCAGCTAGTTTGTTGCAGCAAATATAAAAAAAAAGTATTGAGGCACCTTACAAACTTACAGATTTATTGAAACATAAGCTTTTGGGGGCAGAACTCACTTCCTCAGATGCATCATAATTCCCTTAATAGAGACAGATGTCCCCTTTTGGTTTTAGATACCAAATGTTGGCAGAAGCATGCGGGAAAATGGCACCTGGGGTAGCATCTGCTCCAGTGCCCCCCTGCACCATCCCCCTGCACCCCACTTACCCAAGTCACTGGGACCCGGCATTAGCTGCTGCCATACCCCTGCTCCTCCATTGGAGAAAAGGCTGCGTCTGCCTTGCTCTAGGAGTCCCTGGGTCGGCGGGCCAAGTCCCAGCAACTTGGCAAGCTGGGGGCTGCTGCCGCCCCCTCCATGCCTGCCTCGCTCCAGGTGGGGCAGCAGGCCAGCAGTTTGCCAAGTTGCCAGAACTTGGCCTTTCATCCCAGGTGCCCCTGGAGCGAGGCAGGCATGGCCTCTGCTCCTGGGGCACCCAGGTCTGCTTGCCAAGTTGCAGCAACCTGGTGTACCTGCCAGAGGAACATTTGCAGGTTTGATCATGTGCCCTCCCCCCCACACACACAATTTTGCGGCACTGTATGATGCAGAAAATGTGGATTGGAAGAACTTTCCCCCTCTCTATAATAATAGAACTTCCGGGCACCCAATGAACTTGATTCAGGATAGACAAAAGGAACAGCTACCATATAACATATCTCACAACCTTAAGATCTAGTGATGATTTCTAATTTAGATAGTTCTTAGGGCTCCCAAAGGCATTTGGTTACTTTCGATGAGAAACAGAATGCTAGGCTAAGCAGTCCATTGGTCTGACATGACCTAGCAGGGTTGATCATATGCACCAAATTTAAAATTATAAACAGATCCTGAGGGATCAAAAAGTAGTCTTCTGGCAGGCTTGCTTAAGGAAAACATTACATATGCTGGGTACTACAACCAAAAAGATCCTGTTCCTGGTAGCTAATTTACCCCTTTTATTCCAGAAAGTGGGCAGTGAGTTGGAGAAGGGCCTTGACAGTTAATCTGTTGCAAGGAGGTATGAAACTTTTTAAATGAATATTACGAATAACATTCATGCTGTATGCTGCCTGAGGTGTAGTAGGCATCATACGCAGGCTATTTACCATAGTGGCATATGAACTGTGGAATTTTCTGAGCACAAATCTTTTCTGCCTCACAAGTCTGGTATTCTACTCTTTGCTCACCTTATGCCCCAGTATGTTATTGTTTCATCACCTACTTGAATAGTCCAAACTTCTCTGAACTCTTTGAAACAGGTGAACTGTGTTGCTGATCATTTATACCAAGATTATTCAGAAATTTCATTTGGTTGCTGCCATATTCTGAAACAAATTAAATTTCTGAATAATCTCCAAAAATCAAATGCATTATAGTAGTCTAACTTGAACTTGAATGCCAAATTCATGATTGAATTTATATTTGAACAAGGAACTTGCAACTCATTGGTCATGCTATGCTACTGTAGTTCAAACATAGATTTCCATATAACTGATACCTAATAAAGTTCAGCCTCGTTAATATTTCAGAAATGTCCAGTCATTTTTTTAAAAAAAAAACCCTAGTGCTACAGATAAATGTATTATGAACAAGTGCTGCTCTTGCTGAGACTCAGATACTGCGTAATAAAGTTAGATTGCATAACATTCAATAAACATGTGTAATTAATTCCTTTTTCTCTTACTATTGGCATGCTTCTGCGGTGAGATGAAATACATTCTGATGCAAAGGTTCTGATGGAATGTCCTATTATAGAAAATATGATCTACACAAACAGATTATATACTGTTTAGAGTCACTGAAGATTTTAAAATTAAAATGTAGTATCAAGATGTGGCACTCAGAAACGTATGTGGAGAATTCCAATGAAAAGTTTATTTCAGCTATATAAAATAACTACACTGTTGACCAATATGTCTATGTGTATCACAATGCATGTAAAATTTATGACAAATTTGGCTGCCAAGAATTGCAAGGGTTCCCAAAGCAAACATTTTCCTTTGTCATCCCTCACTCCCCTCTATGCCACCTAAACACCATCATACTAAAATAAATCATGATTTTCCCAGTTCCTGTAGTAGTAGTAGTAGTAGTAGTAGTAGTAGTAGTAGTAGAAGAAGAAGAAGAAGAAGAAGAAGAAGAGGAGGAGGAGGAGGAGGAGGAGGAGGAGTTGGGGTTTATATCCCCCCTTCTCTCCTGTAAGGAGACTCAAAGGGGCTTACAATCTCCTTTCCCTTCTCCCGCACCCCAACAAACACCCTGGGTGTTTGTTGGGGCTGAGAGCTCTGAAGAGCTGTGATTAGCCCAAGGTCACCCAGCTGGCATGTGTTGGAGTGCACAGGTTAATTTAGTTCCCCAGATAAGCCTCCACAACTCAAGTGGCAGAGCGGGGAATCAAACCTGGTTCTCCAGATTAGAGTGCACCTGCTCTTAACTGCTATGCCACTGATACAGTCCCTTGGAATATTCTGTAAGCCTTCACTTCTGAACATCTGTAAAATACATCGTGTGTGTACACACATGTCTTTGTGTGTAAAATCCCATCAAGTCACAGCCAACATATGGTTACCCCACAGGATTTCCAAAGGAAGTGATTAAGCAGAGATCATTTGTCATTTCCTTTTTCTACAAGTCTTCCCTGGTGGTCTCCCATCCAAGCAAACCCAGCTTAGCTTCTGAGATCTGATGAGATCGGGCTATACTATGCCATTCCCAGGTCTGGAGCTACGTATTTTTGAAGGGGGAGGAGTATAAAATGATATCCTTCATATATTATAAACATATTTTTCTTTATATATACATATATAATCAACAACTCTTTTGAATGATAAAGTTAATTACATTGACCTCTAGGAATCATTAACGAATAACTACACTTTTATATAATTTTTTCTATCAATAATGTTAGAATATTCTCTTAACTCGTCTGCACTCTTAAAAACTCAACCTAAAGAGAACATTTTTCAGCCTAGCTCTTTCCTGGATATTTACAAAAATATAGCACACATAATTTTGGCTAAACTGAAGCTGGACTCACTGGGAAAGAAAACAATGCTAGGAAACATTGAAGACAGTAGGAAAAGAAGAAGACCCACCATGAAATGAACTGACTCAAGGAAGGAAGGCATGGTCCTCATTTTGCATGACTTGAGCAAGGCTGTAAATAAGAAGACATTTGGGAGGTAATTGATTCATAAGTCAGAAGTGACTTGATGGCACATAACAAAAATGAACCAGCCCTCCATTCCTGTCCCCTGTCCCTGTCCAAGGTGTAAAATCAGGCTCTTTGGGGAAGGCCAAGCCTGTCAGATGAGGGGGCAGGTCTACTCGGGGCCTTTGTCAAGCCAAGCAAAACCCAGTTCTCAGTTTTAAAGCAGTATGTGTGTGTGTGTGGGGGGGGGGAACAGAAGAGTGTGTTTTCTTCCCCTCTGCCCCATTGGACTCCAAGGGCTTGCAGCGCTTCAGCATAGAACAAAGCAGGAGGGCAGGAAAAAGGGCACACCAGGCATTCTAAATCATTAATGGTCACCAGCCTGCAAAACTCCGTGTTTAGAATGCTCTCCCCACCCCAAAAAAGTTTAGAAACCCCTCCCCAAAAGTCTTGTATGCCCAAAGCCTGCCACAGCCACTGTCGACATGCATGGTCCTTGAAAGGAGGGGGGGACTAGAAGACAAAAGATTGAACGGTTCTGCAGATAAAAGAGCTGTTGCCAGACTGAACTGTGGTGAGTGGGGGAACCATAGAGTTGGAAGAGACCCCAAGGACCATCGAGTTCAACCCCCTATAGTGCAGGAACACACAATCAAAGCACTGCTTTAAGCTCTGTGGTAAGACAATGCCACAATGGTGCCTCTCCCACCAACCCCCTGGGGTGTCTGCCTAGCAGTGCCTTGTCAACATGGGGAGCCCATTCTCTGCACTGGCTAGTGCAGGGGTCTGCAACCTGAGGCTCTCCAGATGTGCATGGACTACAATTCCCATCAGCCTCTGCCAGCATGGCAAATGGCAGGGGCTGCTGGGATTTGTAGTCCATTAACATCTGGAGAGCTGCAGGTTGCAGACCCCTGGGCTAGTGTAACCACAAGGACACAGTAAAATCTTGTCTAGACTTGCCCTCACTCATATCTGCCTTGCAAAGAACCTGCCTCACACCCTTCCTCAAGGGATTAAGAGAAAATAATGCCTCTGCATTGGAAAGCATTCCCATCTCCAGCCCTGGACTATCCACCCCGCAAAGAAAATAATCCAGGGCTGGAGATGGGAATGCTTTCCAATGCAGAGGCATTGTTTTAATGCAGAGGTATTATTTTAATGTATTTGCTCCAAGTATTCTTTCTAGCATTTTATTAACCCAAGAACTTCTACAATATTTGACATCAAAACTTGTTTTAAACACTAGTTTTGAGAAAATAGAAATCTACAATCTCATATCAATGAGTCTGTTCCTCATTTTCCCCTCCACAAAATATATAACATCAATATAGTTCTTTCCTAATGCCATTGTATGACAATACCCAAGAATTATAGGCATTTTTTCAGATTGATTTTTTTAAAAATCAGTGGCAGACATACTTCTAATGACTTAAGAAATTTGCTCAGCTGCATCTAGGTTATTTCCATAAATGCTAAAAATGTTTTTCTTAAAACAGATATTTGAAGCTCTTTTGGTACTTAGCTTGGTTACTTTTATGTTTGCACAGTTGAAAGTTGGTTAAAAGATCAGCTTGGCTGTTGTTCATCTTTTTAATCAATAGGCAGCAGTCAGACCAGGAGTTAATGGAGACGGTTGGACTTACTGTTCTCCAGTACCCCTTAACAGAAACATAATTTAGAACTACTTGCAAGTCCCAGGAGGCTATTGATGGCTATAGCATTCTATACCTCTATTGAATTTTGAAAGAAAGGGAAATGTTGCCTGAAGAAAGTCTGCAGAGTAAGGTGCAACATTATTTTTTTTTAATCTAGTGTAGAAATCAAGATGTTTAATAAGCCATAATGACTCTTGGAACTATACTTAGTACCCATAAAGATGACTTGGCTTAAAAATCACATGTAGATATGATAATAATTTCATTATTGGTGTGATTTAGAAGATTAAAATATCATTCTTCGGCAAAGATATATGAGCACGAATCCTATAATTAATCTTTTTTTTAAACAGCCCCTCTATTATTAAGAGCTGTTTGCTTGATAAGGATGAGTGTGTTCCAGCATAATATAAAAATGAGCTAGATTGTTTCAGTCTAAGTGAACTTTTTTCTAATTTGTTGCTTAATTGTTTTCCATTAAGCCTGATTTGCTGTAATCCAGTATGCTATATACACTCTGAAAAACACCTTAGCCACATTCAACACAAAGTTGCACTTAAACTCATTGAATCAATGAGCTTAAGCACATCTAGACCTGTGTTGGCTTGTGGCCAAAAGACACAAAGTAATCAGCAATGTGTTCATTAAAAGGCAGCAAAGATACGATTCTATTAAAACAGGCTACTGATAAAATTAGCTTGGTAGGAATGGTGGAAAACATAATTTCTGGTAATAGGCTGAAAATTTCACTCCCCATTTTCCAAATTAATGGCATTTTTATTACAAGTTTATTACAATGTTATCATTCAAATGAGAATTATTTTCAAATGCACTATATGTATATCTGCACAGTGACCATTTATCCCAAATATTCTCCTTTTCCTGCTTGAATATTTTTTTTTTCTGATCTAGACTAAGGAGTATATAAGGGATTGCTAGAATTCAGCTAGAGTCAGATGCAGGCAATTTCTGCGGTAGCAAATAATGGTTCATATATTTCATGAAAATGCATCTAACAGCTACATTTTTTGATCCCAGTTCCCAAATCCCAATTAACAGTATCTACTTTGTCTTCTGAACACTGGCTCTTTTCAAAACTAATTGCTGTCCATTGGAATGCACATCAATTTATGCAGATATGTACCAGTCATTTTACTTCTGATTTTGCCTTCCAATATTTGACCAGGATAATTAATTTTCCTATCCACCAACTCTTTCTCACTAACATATAATGTAATCAATTATCTGCAGGCCAGTGCACTTTCTGCCTTTCTAGTCTTATCAACTAGAAAGGCAGAACTATTAAGCCAAATGTTATATTGGTGGGGTGGTCATCATAGGTTCACTCATTTCTGGAGCACAGGAACCATATTAATAGGTCACAGGTCAATCAGTGAAAAGCTAATGAGACCACAAAGAACTGTGAATGGACAGGTTTCAGATTAGCTGTTTTCTATAAATTTCTATAAACTTTTTGTAGGTACAGATTTTTTTAAAATGTTAGAAGTATCACTGAGTGTACAGAAAATTACTCTAGCTAGAAAACTTGTTAGACCAAATCTGAAGAAAGACCTGGCGACCAAGGAAATGTTTTGATCTGACCTTATGTATTTAAACTCACAAGCCATTGTACCAAAATTGTTTGAACAGATGCCTACCATGTTTGATATGGACAGAGCAACTGCATTTGCTTTCCTTTAGAGAAACTGAGAGTTCCATTGCGTGGCATAATGGTTAGAGTAGAAGCTATGAGAACCAAGCTCAAATCCCTACTCTGTCATGGAAATTTGCTGAGTGACCTTGTACCAAAGATTGATTGTGGACCTACCACTGAGTTATGGTACCTCCACGAGTGTCTATTTCATGGGTTGTTGCATGAACAGACATCACCTCCTATAAACAAACCCCAGACCCCCCACCCCCACCCCAACTTTGTCTTCTGGGCTTCACCTACAGGATCTTGAGCTTGCCTAACCTTTTGCTAAGCCAAGACTCTGCTCTGGCTAATTTCCCATTCTAAAAGAGACAGACTTCCACTGTTTCCCATAACATCATGATGAAGCTGAAAGAACATCTTATAGGATGTTTATGTGATCCCATGAGGTGACAGTGAAGGCCACTAAGAAGAAGTTTTATGAAGCTTCTATTGCATCTGCTAGCTCATGATCAACATAACTATTTAGGCTAAGTAGGTCTCTTACTTCCCTCTCAGAGGGATCCCAAATTTTAGTGATTCAGCAATTAAATTGTGAGGCTTTAAGAGAGATTTTTTGTGGATAAAGTCTTTTTGTTCTCCAAGACCTTCTTGTCACTGTTGATATAGAGCATGAACTGGAGGCCCCTTGACTGTCTTTGAGTCCCATATTGGACCAATTCACATGACTCTCCTGGGCTTATGTGAACAAACATTTTGTTGCTATGAAGTCAATTGCTTGCGTCTTGGACACGTGTCTATCATGGTTTGTTTAAGCTAGTGATGGTGGAATACATGCCCCTCCAATGGACATTTTCAATCTGCCCCACGGTTCAGAGGTCTTTCCAAGGAAATTGAAAGAGGTAGTGGTGATACTCTATTAAAGAAACTGTCATTAGATCCTTATGATCCATTTAACTACTGCCTATATCAAATGAAGGTCTTATGGTTGGGCCAGGGGCAGTTAGTATTGGATCACCAACTTCTGACCTTTAACGGGGTGACATTAACACCAGTACTGACAATCCAGAGCCTGGGTGTGGTTCTGGATGCTTTCCTTTCTATGGAGGCTGTGACAGGCTGCAGAGGAAAAGTTAATTTTTAAAGTGTCGCTCTGTCAGGAGCAATTATTGTGTACATTCGGAGTAAGGCATAGAGGCCTAGGAACAGATAAGCTACCTGATTGGTTGAGGCAACCCTGCATTCTGATTGGGTGAAGAAGGCTTTATGTCACCAGGAGGGAGGAGGAGATCTTCCTGTGAAGAATAATCTGAAGGGCTTTTTCGATAGTGAAATTCCTGAAGTAATCTGAGCTCTTAACATAATAACTCTGAGCAAAGTAGTGGCAGTCAGTTTGATTTTGCCCTACCCTACTGTGTGACAGCCCTGCATGCTGTGGTGGACTAGAGATTAGAGAACTGGTGGTTAGGTTATTGAAGGCCCAGGCTGAAGGGCAGGTATATAACTAGTGATTATTTAAGTTGCATATCATTAGCAATTTAAGTGACTATTTAAGTTGCATATCATTAGCAATATTTTTTCTGCTGAGAAAAATGCACACATCAGATTTCTCTTTCTTTTCCACCGCAAAATGTTCTCCAAGTAGGCTAGACATTTCTGCCAAGTTTACAATCCTTTAATTAGAGCAACATTTTTTATGCAAAGGCTTAAAGCCACCTATTCAAATGTCACGGAATCATAGTTGGAACAAAGTGACTCTGCTTTTTACTTTAAGCACAGCTACAAGGGAAGGTGACCTGTTCTCTCTCTTCCTTTTTGCTTTGAAAATCTTGAACAGCTCTCAGGTACTTGCTTTTTAAACAGTGCACAAAAATATCTTATTATTATGCATTATGTTCTTTAAAAATCAACTCAACATCCCCCCGTTCCCATCATTTCTTTGTACACAGTGCTTGAAGAAAATTGGATTATTAGCTATGGTAATCCAAAAGATTTTATTATTCCATTTTCTTCTAAAGAGCTCTTGTTTAAGGTTGTCTTTAATCCTTTCCCCAACTAATTTCCTATTGTAATTAGTGATTTGTTGTGCCTCCATCCAGCAGCAGACAATAGAAACTGATCTGGGGGTTATTTTAGATTATGCACATTTTAAAACAGTCTAATTTTAGTATAAGCAGCTCAGTCCTCTAGCTCTGCTCACTCCCAGTCCAATCCTCTTCCATTCTAGGCATCCACCTGTTTCTGGGTCCCCTTGCTCCAATAGCCTCTGAACATGGATGTTCTATTTAGTGTTTGCTTCTGGCCTATGTCATCAGGAGATTGAAAATGTCATCAGGAGATTGGAAAAAAGATGGTGCCCGGACCGAATCTCTTAGCGGAGCTCTGATAAGTTTTTTTCTAAGTTCTTTTTAGGACCTAGGAAAAGGTTGTTTTTACCACGCACTTTAAATTGTTTACGAACTGGAATCAGACCCCCTGTGGTGGTGTTGGGATAAGGTAGCTGGAATTACTTTTAATTCTATTGGACTGTATGCTTCCAACCGGGCGAGAAACGCCAACCCGATGGCTGGTGGAAGAGGTAGCTTCCCCTTGTTTGGGGAGGTGGTGTTCCTGGTGGCTTGGACAGCGGGGGCTGGTGGCAGAGCTCCCCACAGTTGCAGTTTGGGGTCAGTTACCATCTACTCAGCTTGCCACTAACCAGCCAGGAACATCTGGGTGGGGAAGAAGCAGAAAATTTTCAAGATGGCGCCTAGAGCAGACATAGCAATTTGGAGCTCTGGTAATTAGAACTTTTTAGGACTTTAGGACATTGTGAGGGCTGAAGAAGAACTTTTTACTACTACTTCCACTACCCTCCACTATACTGCAGTGAATTTTGGCACTCTGCTTAGTTGAATCAAATGGCAATAAGCCAACTCGCTTTGCATGGAGGGTGGCAGTGATCGGCTCTTGCTTCAGTAGTGGTTGGCTCCCAATGGTGACCTGAGATATGTTTCTGAGCCTGGGGCCACTGAGAGAGCTCCAAGCCTTATAAGATGGGGTGGGGTTGGTGGCAGAAACCAATGGACTTACAAGATGGGGTGGGGTTGGTGACAGAGACCGCCCAACAGCATTTGACAGCATTCAGCCATAGCCGCAGCTGGGATCCCTGGATGAGGACAAGGAACAGCAAGGTGGAACCGAGTGGAGACACCCCCAAATGTACTGAGGTGGACAATGCCTGCTCCGTCTCAGGGGATGCCTGGATGGTCAGGGGGGTCAGTGGAAGGGACCCCTTATGGCGTACAGCTGACAGGTGTGGTATGTGGTGGCAACAGGGGATGGTGGCAGGACCCCCAAAACATCTGAAAACATCTGAGAGACCCCCACTCAAAAAACTTCTGAGAGTTCCTCTGCCTGAAGAAACATCCAAGGATTTCCCACCCAGAAAATACTCGATAATCTCCCGCTGGGGAGTAGGGTTTTTCCAACAAGAATATGGTGGCAGTGGCGGCTCTCCGCAAGACCAAGAATATGGTAGCGGCAGCAGCGGCCTTCTGTAAGAACATTGGCACTAATGACTGCAGCAGGTTGTGGGACACTGCCCTCAAGAAATTAAGTTGATTAGATGTACGGAGTTGTTGTTGTTAATTCTGGGGCTTTATTGGATTTTTTGTGAGATGTCAAAGAATTTTAGTTTAGTGTAGTTTAGTTTAGTAGTTGACCTCCTTTGGATGAAATGAGAATTAGGTTGCTCATAAATTGGGTTAAAATGTATATACTAAACTGGTTTTTTGAGAGTGCAGATAAGATTTTGTAGTTAGGTTGTCCTGGTTTATAGAACTGTAGGAAGTCGCCATCTAATTTTTCTAATTTTATGTTTGCTATCAGGTTAACAAATCTATCAGGCTTTGTTTATTTGTAATGGTTTACATGTCCATGTATTAGGGATTGGTGCTTCTTGTAGGTGTTAAGATGTGTGATATTTGACGTTATGTTATTATTATGCTATGCCATGTATTATGTTGTTATGCTATTACAAATTGTAACTATGTGCTATGATGATTATATTATTAGTTGTTAACCTGAGATAGAATATTACTATTGATGTATTGTTAAGCTGATGTAGGATTATTGTCAGGGTTTATTGTAAACAATGTCATTATACTTAGTCCTATTATATTGATATGTTGTTGTTTACCTATTATGTTGTACACCACCCTGAGCCCTCCGGGGGAGGGTGTATATAAATTCAAATCAAATCAAAATGGGGCCAGTTCTGAAACAGGGGCTGATGGGTTAGGCGGAGCCAACTGCGAAACCATCAAAGCTGGCCGTGAGAGGCTGGGGGCAGCGGTTGCAGTGTCTGACGTGCTTGAGGGGTGCAGTGAGGCATGGAGGACATGGGCCGAGTTGGGTGTGTCTAGAGAGCTGACTGCGGGGAGTGGAGTTTCCACAATCCTGGGGCTGGTGGAAGAGGTCTCAAGCCTGTGACTATCTTGCTGGGCTTTTGGAGCCTCGGAGCCCTCCAGTAGCAGTGGCAGAGTCAACCAACAGTGATAGAGTTAACCGGCCATTTACCTTGAAGGGCCTTTTGGAGCGCTGGAGCCCTCCAGCTCCAGAGTCAACTGGTCAACAGCGAGAAGGCTGTACCTGGAGAAGAGCTAGTGATCCAAAAGGGGAAGCTGGTAACAGGGGTTCCTGAGTTCTCCTCCTGTGACAGTGCCTTTACACGCAGAAAGATCCAACAGAGGGAGCCAGTGGCAGGGGCTCTGAGTTCTCTTCCTGTGATGGTGCTTTTACACACAGAGAGAGCCTTAATAGTGGGCACCCTCAGGTGTGGGAGCAGTGGTGCCTGGGTGGTGAGAGTGTCAGGATCCAATGCTCCCACCCTGCTATTTTGATCATTAGAAGGTGCCAGGAGTTGGTGGCAGCGACTCCTGTACAGTGTCTGTTTGGTGCCTCCTCCAAATTACTGTTAATGGAATGGTCAACCCTTCTCAGGACATTAAAATCGAGATCTCCACCTTGGATCAGTAGCAATGATACCAGTGGGTGCAGCTCTCTGATAGTGAGAGTGTTGATGTGCGGCTGCTGGATTATCATGCCTTTGAGTGGCATTGGTGCTATGAACTATGGGCTGTTGAGGGCCCCATCTCCTGCACTACCACAGTTGATTTCTCTTTTTGGTTCTTTAGTTCTTATTACAATTTAGAATAGTTAGATTAGCTTAATGTAGCTTATTAGTAGCTTGGCTTGTTCTACTAGATGTTAGTTATTGGGTAGTTAGACTAGATAGTTAGTATTTGTATGTTAGACTTAGTCTGGAGTTAGATAAGGAAGCTCTGTTAGTAGCTAGGCAGGATTGTGTTTCTTACTAACTATTGAGCGTATCATCTGTTCTGGGAAGGGATGGTGGGGAAGGGGGGCAGCACTATTGGGGCAGGGGATCCCAGTGTTGATGGTGTGGGGTAAATACAATGGTAGGCAGAAGCCATATGAGAGAAGGGGGCTGGGAAACGGGTCTGCTTGTCCTCTTTCTGACCTCCAACCTATCTCAAGGAATGTGGGCTGTGGGTTTCAGATTTTCCTTGCTTCGTCCTTGGTGTTGATTAATGCCAGGTTCATAAATAATAAGACCGCAATACTGAGTTTATCTCAGAGCTCAGCAAATGTACCTGGCATGTATCACTGAAAACTGGGTGTGTGATGGTAAGACAGTCACCGTTGGTTAAGTCTCGCCTCCAGGTTTTGAGTGTATCCATCAATCATGAACACAGGACTATATGGGGGGGGGCAGTGTGGCAATGTTCATCCAGGATTCGGTTCCTTTCAGGGCTATCCCTGTCCCAAGGATCACTGGGTTTGAGTGTGCTGGTCTAGAATGGGACACCTCGAAGAGGTTGGCTGTCTTCCTGGTGTACAGGTTGCCTAGTGCAACAGGGGATGGTCTGTCACAGCTGCTGGAGGCAGTGGCCAATTGGGTGTTGCAGTTCCTCAGACTCATTGTCTTGGGTGATTCAATGTCCTTGTGGATGCCGCCCCATGTTTAGCGGCTGTGGACCTAGTGTCATCCATGGCGATGCTAGGCCTCTCCTTGATAAATTCTGGCCCCACTCACGAGGCTGGATACACTTTGGATTGCGTCTTTGGATCAGGAATTGATATGGTCGTATCCTCTTTGGACAGAGTGCCATGGTCCAACCATTATGCCCCGAAAGTCCTGGTGGACTTGGCACGCCAAGCCTGTCTACACGACGGTCTGATTTATACCTGCCCGTGGAGACTTATGGATCCTCTTGGCTTCCTAAATGCTCTGTGGGACCCTGAACCCACTGGCACCCTTGATGAGCAGATGGAGGACTGGAATTGCAGGTTTTCCGATGCCATTGAGGAGATTGCTCCCCGGCTTCCTCTGCGCCCCCATTCTTGGCTAGCTCCTTGGTATACTGAGGAGCTTTGCCAAATGAAATGGGAACTTAGAGTGATCTATAAAACATGTCCAGAGTGTGGAGGAAGTCTCGTGACAAGGCTACACATACATCTTATAGAATGTTTATGAAGACCTATGAGATGGCAACAAACAGGGCGAAGAAGGACCATTTCTCATTTTCTCTCGTGTCCGTTAACTCCCATCCAGCACAATTATTTCATATTATTTGGTAAAATTTGGATGACTGGGCACTAATTCTGTGGGCATCAGGTTCATCTTCAACTGGGTGCCTACAGCATTTGCCCCTCCCAAGAAAACTTTAGCAAAGTTGGCTGGTTCCTTTCAGGGGGCTCACACCAGCAATATAATAACTGTGATTAAACCTAGCGTACTAGATAGCAAATTATAAATATGAAAACACTGCCAGTCCTACTGCCACAACCATAGACACATATACAAAAATTCTGTATTTAAGCTAAACCATTTACTAAGTGGAGGAAAAAATAACAATACTGATAATAAGAGTGCTCAATTATCTAAGACAGTGTGAACATATAACACATTCAACTATACAAACATATACAAAACATATAAGAATCAAACAGTTCCCTTAGTGACAGTCCTTGCTGCCCTATTAGGGACTTGAGTAATGCTGTACTCCTTCGCTGGAACATGAAGTATTCTGAGGAAAAGCATTCTATTCACTTAATGACCGTCCTTGCTGCCCTAATAAGGACTTGAGTAGTACTGTATTCCTTCTCTGGAACACGAAGTATTCAGAGGAAAGACATTCTACAACGCTGTTCACGATAATGTAGCGTTTTCATAAATACTTCTTCAGTAGAATGCTGCTGAATGCTCAGTGTTGTAAATAACCTTTGCAAATGGATTACTCAGTATCACATCAATGCAGCTTGCTTAACTATTTTCAAAGCACAGAATTCAAAACCTGATCAGGTGCAGCATGCTTCTGCCCAACACAATTATTTTGTATTATTCGGTAAAATTTAGATGGCTGGGCACTCGTTCTGTGTTCAATAGGTTCACCTTCAACTGGGTGCCCACAGCATTTGAATGCTGCACCTGATCAGGTTAATTAATTTTTCCCACTGTAGAATTTGCTGAAGAGCCTGACAGATTATGTGCTCTGCAGTGGCTCCATTTTCCCCAATTGGGAATGTCTGTGCAGGCTGCACATTTTTGAAGATAGAGGCACCAGACTTTCAAGGTAGCTCCAGGAGGCCCTCCTGATAATAGCATCCAGGCTTGGTGAACTTTGCTTCTGGGGATGGGGTTGGAGAGTGGAGAGTTCTGAGAGAAATCAGCCAGCAGGCTTCATGTGTAGGAGCAGGGAAACAAAATAAGCCTTTTGGGGGCCCGTAAAATTGAACCCCCATAAGCAAAGTGTTTTATTTCTCTGCACTATTTTTGAAGCTCTCACTTTTGTTTCTCTGCCTCTTGCCACCGGCCATTCTCTGCCGCTTCAGTTTGATTCCTTGTGCTGTCCACCATTTGATGAAGTGTCCTACAGATGTTTTATCATCTAGCATAGTGCTGTGCTCAGTATTGCCTGCCAATTATGCAAACATGCCATTTTTTTCTTTTTTTTTCTGTGAGATATATTTGAAGCTTTGGAGACATTATATGAGAAGCGGCAAGGCTTTGGATATTGAGTCTCCGTAGCTTCAAAGATATAAAGGAAAGAATCATACAAAGAAAAGGAAAGAACCATTTTTGCCAGAAACACTTTTTCCCCCAAACTATGTGTACAAAAAAGGACAAAATGGTTATTTTCAAAACATTTGCAAAATGTTTAAAATATTCTGTATGAAAAAATCATCTGTGAGGTGAATAATTATGACAGCACAGCATCTAACTATGCTCTCTTGTTGAAAGGTTCTCTCAGTTGTTTTCATCTACTGCAACACTGTGTTTCCAGGAGTGGACAACCAAACACTTACAGGATGCTTATAATAAGAGGGTGGGAGCAAAATCATCCCTAAAAAAAGGTTTCACTTAGCTGTCATGGTTGATAAAAGTGGTTTCCATGTGCAGAGCTGCAGAGAAACTGGAATAAGGAGCTTTGGGTGGATGGTACCAAGGGAAGGTGTTATGGGAGTGATTTGGTAGAATTGTATCATTTGTAGCTCTGCTACTTTTTGAAGGAATTTCTTTTCCTGAAAGAATGTAAGGTCAAGCAACAGAAGTGAAGAAATGCATGTTTTAGTGAACAGAGAAATGGACACATTTTATAGAAATTACAAAAATGAAAACCACAAGATAGAAAATGAAGAACCTATAGGGAGAGGAAAAAAGTGAGATGAACCAAAGACAACACCACACAAGAACTTCACAGTGCTGCATAAGTAGCAGAATTACTTAGGAGAAGAGCAAGTGTGACCAAAGAAGAAGAATTGGGGGGGGGGGAGGAGGAGTTGTATAGAACTATGGGCAGTGATTGTTTTAACTGACTTTAATGTATGATTGATGTTGGACACCTCCCTGAGTCCTTCAGGGAAGGGCGGTATATAAATTAGATAAACAAGCAAACAAACAAACAAACAAACAAATAAAATAGAAGTTTGGAAACTGATTTCCTACCTACATTGCAAAATAATTTATTAAACTTTGCTACTATTTCAAGGGTGTTTATATTGTATTGCTGCTTTAAATGTGTTCAATTTTATTATTTACTTATTTATTTAATAGATGTTTGTGCTGTAAAAGTAAAGGTAAAGTTTCTCCTTCAGTCATGTCCGACCCTGGGGTACCACTGCAAGCAGTGATTTCATAGGCAAGCCGCTTTTGTGGGGTAGTTTGCCATTGCTTTCCCCAACTATTCTTTACACCCTAGTTATGTGCTAGGTACTCATTTACCAACCAAGGAATGGCTGGCTGGCCGAGTTGACCATGAGCCAGCTCATGCACGTAGGTAAGGGGGGGGTTCTCGGGTTTGAACCCCCCCATTCATGTCCGAAGCTCCGCCCACCCGTTTGTGGGTTTTTAAAGCATTTTAGTGCTTTCTCGGTTTTTGGCCTGCAGGGGGCTCATTGTTTGGACTAGCAACACCAAACTTTCAGGGATTGTTTGGGGGACTCTCCTGATGATACTACCCAGGTTTGGTGAGATTTGGTTCAGGGGGTCCAAAGTTATGGACTCCCAAAGGGGGTGCACCATCCTCCATTGTTTCCAATGGGAGCTAATAGAAGATGGGGGCTACACCTTTGAGGGTCCATAACTTTGGACCCCCTGAACCAAACTGCACCAAACCTGGGATGTATTATCAGGAGTGTCTCTTACTGATACCACCCAGGCTTTGTGAAGTTTGGTCCAGGGGGTCCAAAGCTATGGACTCCCAAAGGGAGTGCCCCATCCTCCATTGTTTTCAATGGGAGCTAATAGAAGATGGGGGCTACACCTTTGAGGGTCCATAACTTTGGACCCCCTGAACCAAACTTCACCAAACCTGGGTGGTATCATTAGGAGAGACTCCTAAAGATACCCTGAAAGTTTGGTGCTTCTAGCTTAACAATTGCACCCCTGACAGCAGGCACCCCCCAAATTTCCCCAGATTCTCCTTTTAAATCCACCCTCTTTGGCATGGATTTAAAGGGAGAATCTGAGGTCCTCAGTTTAGAAGAAGAAGAAGAGTTTGGATTTATATCCTCCCTTTCTCTCCTGTAGGAGACTCAAAGGGGCTTACAATCTCCTTGCCCTTGCTCCCTCACAACAAACACCCTGTGAGGTGGGTGGGGCTGAGTGCTCCGAAAAGCTGTGACTAGCCCAAGGTCACCCAGCTGGCATGTGTGGGAGTGCACAGGCTAATCTGAATTCCCCAGATAAGTCTTCACAGTTCAACCACTACGCCACATTGAAAGTGATGCTGTTTCAGGGTGGGGGATAATCCACCCCAAAACAGCATCACTTTCAATGTTCTTTTACTAGGGGCCCCAGATTCTCCCTTTCAGGTGGATTTAAAAGGAGAATTTGGGCTCTCTAGTTTAAACGCCATTGAAAGTGATGCAGTTTGGGGGTGGATTCCAGCATCACAGCAGCTGCCCGGGGGGGGGGCGCTAAACTCAGATTCAGCTCCATTTTCCCTCTATGCCTCTGCCCAGAGGGGAGGGCAGGGGAGTCTGCCATCCCCGACCTTGGAGAGCTGCTTTTATAAGCGCTAGGCCAGGGGTGGGGCTTGGGGAGGCGTGGCCATGTCCTAGGGGCGGGTGGGGTGTGGCCCCACCCCCGACCCCCCCTAAAAATCTATACCTAAGTCCCTGAGCCAGCTGCCAGGATATCTGACCCACAGGGGGCTTGAACTCCTGGCCATGTGAGTGGCAGTGCAAGCACTTAACCACTACGCCATGCAGCTCCTTTCTACCAAATCTGGATTCACAAGGCAGTAAATATAAAAACGTGAATACATTTGAGCAATTAAAATTTTAAATTATAAACTAATTTAATTAAAAACAAATAACAACAACACCAAAAGGTAGGTGTTATGCCACGTGAAATTAAAAACCTTCACCTGCTGGCAAAAGACACTAATAGACGGAGACAGATTAATTTCCTGGCGGGTGGGGTGCGGGTGGGGCTTTCTAATGTTTTGGTGCCAGAACTGAGAAAGCCCTTTCTTAGGTCACCACCACTGTAGCTTCATATGGCAGGGACAACTAAAGCAAGGCCTCTGAGCTGTCACTGGTATCACTATTGTGAATTGTCTTAGAGATCCATTGTCTGAGAAGCAGTAGTAATCATGGTAGGAGCAGCAGCTGCAGTAGTAGTCATATAGCCCACATTATAGTTAAGAGCAAAATCTCAGACACCACACCAATAGGAAAATGTAAAAACTGGAAATGAACTCTCCAGAACTTTGGTGTGATCCCTGCTAAAGTGTTCATTTAGAATTGGATTATGGCTTTACAATTTTGCCTTTCAGTTGAAAAGGCTATTTAGAGTACTATACACTAGCCCATAACAATCTAAGTTGAAAGGCAATGTTTCCTGCAATCATTTAACCACAGCGAAATAACAGGTTTTTCCTGCTCCTAATAGCTAAAATTACTTCAAGTGAAAGACGAAAATGGTGACTGAGGAGTTCTCGATGCTCTTAGAACTCTGAGCGTCTTATGGCAGCTGGAGGTTTGACACTGCCTTCCATAATAGTCTTATGATAACATTACTAACTCAGTGGGGGCTGTGTGAATATCAGAGCACTCATCTTTTAAAAAGTTTTATACAATGCAAGATATTAAAATTAAGGCTGATGTTTACTGTTCAGTTTCTGACACACAGAGCCACACACTCACAGTTAGATATTATTTCCCTTTGGAAATGCTGGCTGCCTCTTGCTAGTTACCAAATGCAATCAGATAGCTCTGCGTGGGCTAGCATACCAATTAAGCGCTATGTCTGGGTTTTCTGCTGCTTGGTTCCACAGAAACTCAATAGTTCATCTTCTGATAAACAGAAGATAAACTTATCTAATGATAGGAAGAAATACCTTCTCGCACAGTAGAATCAGAATCCATTTCTTTAAAATGTTTTCTGTGGACATGCTGAAGCAATGAGAACAAAATGGCCAGACAAGCCAGACAGAATGAAAAGAAGATTAATGGAAAAAGGATCAAAGGGAAGAAAATATTCAATTAGGATTTGCAGCCCTTTTGCAGATTACTCAGTATTATTGTATATCTTGCCGTTACCTAAATCTGTTGCTAGACTGGTGGCATTTGTCTTCATTATATATTAAAATGGAATAATTAAGAGGTTACTAAAATAATGGAAGAAATGGCCTGATAGTATCGTAATGAAGGAGAGAAGAAATAAAGATATGCTTTAATTTAAATTATTGGTTGGTGGCATCAGCCAGATATTCTCAACAGATACCTGATTTTGTTCTTTAAACTGTAGGCTGCGCATCAAAAATAATTTGAGAAGTGAACTTTAGGAAGGAAAAAAGAATACTAAAATATAAAATGTGCCTTTGCATGTGGACAAGATACAGGTCATTGATCTGAAACTTTATCTGTGCAGGATGTATGGGCCTTGACCTGAGCCTGAACTGGTCACTTGCCGCTACAGTAGATAGAAACAGTGATCTGTTCTGCACATCTGAAATAAGACATCCTGCGGATGCCAAAAAAGACATCCTGAGAAGGCACTCCTTACAGCCTTTTCCCCAAGACATCCTCAAGATGCCTTATTTCTGCTCAATACTTCTTTTTTGAAAAATGCTTCAAAGTTCTCACTGAGCAACCTGCAAGATATATCCTGCCTCACTGTGCAAAATGCAGGAAGCATCTTATATTTCCTGCCTGACTGTTTTGCTCTCTGGTCAGTTTCGCCCTCAGCTTGCACCCAATATTTTGCCTGCAGCTGAAGGGATTCTCCCTGCCCCCATTTACTAAAGGTTGCCCCAGGACATATGCTCTGCAGTCTTTGATCCCTGGTGCCCTTGCAGGAAATCCGAAGTGGTTTATATTGTTTTATCTTTTATTTTATCCGCACAACAACCATTTGAGGTAAGGTGACCCAACAAGCTTCCATGATAAAGGAGGGATCTGAACTTGGCTTTATAATTGCTTTACAACACTGGCTTACTGGATATATAGAACATCCAACTCAAGGATGACAATTTTGTATAGCCATAGTATAGCCAATTGTGGAAATTGTGGAATTGTCATCTTTAAAACTGGCAGCGAATAAATGATCATAGTAGCTACACAAACACACAATGTAAAGTTAGGACTGGAAAATGTGTGAGTATTTTCAAAGGGTTTTTTTCCCCAATGCATCATTTTAAATGGAGAAAGAGGAAGTACTAGTGAGAAATAGTGGGAAATGATTCTAAAATGAAATGAAGGCTGTAGCATGTGGCACAAAAAAACCCCCGTTACTCTTTTCCAGCCACTCATCTATGTGAATAACTCAGAAACTTTAAAAGAATTGGCATATGGCAGTTTATATGTTCCTTTATGCCAGACCTCACCATAAATACCTATATTCACTTAAATTAAAATGTTATTTAAGATATGATGTTTGTTCCAGAAACTTATTAAAGGTAATCTATGTGAATTACTTCTGAGCAAGTCAATTTATTGAACTGAACTCAAATTAGACCCGGTTAACAGCTGGATATCGAACACTTATTTGAGCTTCAGGCCTTTTCTGATTAGTGATGGGAGACTTGGTCGGAATTATCTGGGTTGCGTTCTTACTCACAGTATCTTAGTTGCTCTTTGAGAGGCAATCAGAGTCCATTCACCACATCTGAGAGCTTTCTTAGCAGAATAAACTGAAACACTATGTCTGTAAAACTCCCATTTCTCATCAAATCTTTCATTGCCAGAGTTTTTATGAAAATAAACTCAGAATCCAAGGGTTTTTCAGTAGAGATTTAGTTAGTCTACACAGAGACTTGTTTATAAATTCTAAACTTGCATTAGAGACATCAGTTTTATCTTCTGAAAATTAATATATCAGAAATTCAAAACTCACCAGACTACAGAAAGAGAAAGAGGGCTAATATCTTTAAACCTCAGGAATGATGAAATGTCAGGACAGTTTTCCCAGCCAGGAGCAAGTTGACTTTAGACCCAATAGTGCCTCAAGGGAGGAGTGTTATTTGTGTTCCCCAATTATTCAGCTTTTCAATTTCCATTTTTTTAATTTAAATTTTTTTCTCAGAACCGAATGTCGGTGTTCATAACGCACACACGCACACACACACAAATAAAAACAAATCTGTATTTTATACTTATTAATCCCATGGTATCAGTGTCTTCACATATACTTGCATACACAAAGTTTGCTGCCGTAGCACTACATTTCCTGTTGAAACCCCATGGATGTCCTTACAAAATACTAGCCATACATACTATGACTTTACAAGCTTTATAAGTGAAGGTGAACTTCTCTGATCTTCTGAGTGGATAGTTGAGTAAATAGCGTAGAACAGATAATATTGATGTGTGCCTCTCAAGCAGTGGTGGGATTCAGCAGGTTCGCAGCACTTTGGCAGAACCAGTTGTTAAAATGGTGCTGCTTGTAAACAACCAGTTGTTATATTATTTGAATCCCACCACCAGAACCGGTTGTTATTAAATTATTTGAACCACACCACTGCTCCCAAGCCTTTCTTATCTACTCCTAAACCTGGATCTGAACAGAAGCCTACATTCAAGAAATAAATTTTTGTCTAAACTTCCATACCTATGTTGCGTTCTTCACAGCCTAAATAACATTTCTTGAGGACATTAAAAGAAGTATTTTGGAGAGGAAGTTTGCAAGCTTTTTCCCCAAGATGTCTCCAGGATGTTTTATTTCTGCTTAACCCAGTGGGTTTTTTTTAATGCTAAACTAGCAACCTTTTTTCCCCAAGATTGGGACATTTTCTCTTGCTTGTGTAGAACTAGGAAGCGTTTTATTTTTCCTGCCCAACTTGTAAGCGTTCTACTTTCATTTCCCCCTGCCCACCAGGGACATTTGCTCTGCAGGCGACATGGCTGCCCACCTTTTTAGTCAATAAAGTACATGATTGAACTCAGGTTTTCCTGCAGATTTTGGCAATGTATGGTTTTTCCTTTTTAAAAAATTCAGAAGACATGCCATTGAAAAATTAAAAAACAGGAAAACTATACATTGCTGAAATTGGCAGGAAAAACTGAGTTCAATCATGTACTTTATTGACTAAAAAGGCAGGTGGTCGTGATGCCTGCAGAGCAAACATCCCAGGGGATTTTCAGCAAATGGCTGGCTGCACAGAGGAATTAAGTGGCAGAAAATGGCGAGCAGGGAAAAATGAAAGTAGAAAGCTTATAAATCAGGTGGGAACAATAAAATGCATGGCAAGCAGGGGGAAAAACCCACTGTCTCCTCAAACGCTTTATTTTGTCTGGGTTGTCTGGACAAAAAAATGAGGAGATGGACTTTTTAAGACATCACCAGGATGCCTTATTTGGATTGTGTGGAAAAAAAGCCCCTCTATTCTCAAACATCTCATCATTAAATCTCAAAATGAGGACAGAGATAGGGGTACTGAATGCAGTAATAGTGCTTGATGATGAATATGGACCATGTGTTGATGGCCTTGATGGTATTTCCACCATAATTTGGATTTCAATATTTTCCTGATCCTCTGGGTGTATTGTCTGATGACCACAGTCTTCACTTGCCTTGCTTGATGTTATCCAGCTGCAAAATGCCCATGTATTTATAGGCTTCATTTTGGTTGCACTTGATTAGTTGGCCATCACGCTCAATGATCTTTCCCCTCTTTATTGCCACAGTGGCATGCTTTTCCAGGGCACACTTTATCAAAATGTCTGTGCTGAATATTCATATTGTGTTCACTAGTGACTGGATTTCTGTGTCTGATTTCCCACAGAGCTTCAAATCATCCATGTACAGCAAAAAAATGTTTATGAGTCTTGGCCATTTGATATCCCAACTTCATTTTTTTCAAAAAAAATACTGTTAGTGGGATCATGGTGATGATAAACAGTAAGGGCAATAATGATTCACCTTGGAAAATTCCTTGCTTGATGTTGACTGTTCTGAAGTATTCATTCCTGACTATCAATTCAGTTTTCCACTGTCTCATCACTTTTTCAGTGAATACTCAAATGCTTTTTCTGACACTAATTGTTTCCAAGCATTTCACAATCTAACTATGGGGAAGTGAGTCAAATGCCTTCTTGTAATTGATCCAGACCATATGCACATTCATTCTTTGATTCTTGCAGTTCTCCATTATCAGTTTGAGTATCAGGAATTGATCTTTTGTTCCCATACTCCTCCTTTTGTTCCCTTTTTGCTCCATTGGCAGAATGTCATTTGTTCCCAAGTAGTCCATGATAATATCTGCTATTATGTGGGTGAGCAGTTTGAACATTATGGGCAAACATGTTATTGGTCTGTAGTTTCCAGGTGTTGTGTCTTTGGCCAGATCTTTCTGAATTAAGTATGTCTTCCCGGTTGTTAGCCGTTAATCAATTTCACCATTTTGCGTGGTTTAACTGAACTGCTTGGCCATTGTTGGGTGCAAATTGGTTAGGTATTTGAGCCAGAAGCCATGCAGTTGATCCCATGCAGGTGCCATTCAGTTTTTCACTTTTTTTATTCTTGATGTTTTATCATATCAGTTGTTATTTCCAGTTCTTGCATTTGTTTTTTTGCCAACACCTTTCTCAGAATCTTTTATCCACTGCACCTTTTTGTTGTAATCCTTCTTGTTTTCCCAGAGATCTTTCCAAAGCTGAAATGTTGCATTTTTCTCTGTTTTTTTTTTTTTTGCTTTAAACATTGATCTTTGCGTTGAGGCTTTGGTAGAAACACCTTTGGTCTGCTCGAAATTCCAGATTTTGTCTGTACTGGATGTTTCTTGCTTCACATCTTTCAATTTTTCTCGATGTGGCTGTTATTTGTTGTTTGGTGATCTCCAACGCTTCTTCAATTGTCCTAGTGTCTAGCCTTTAATTAGTTCTTTCATGATCTTGCTATTTTTAATCTTTGTGCCTTTTTCAGGTTACTGGCATCTGATCTTAGTTTTTTGATCTTCTGTTTCAATCGAATTTTCCACTTTGGTTTTGACATTTGATTTATCTTAGGTTTAGGGGTTTCAATGCCCAGTTCTAGTCTGACCATTACAGCCATACAGTACATGAACTGTTTGGTTTGTTTGATTAAAGTTATTTCAATTGTCATCAGTGCCTTGTTTGCATCACTCATTATGGGTGCCAGGTCTTTTATGGGCACTGTTTTCAATGCTGGCAGCCATTGTCTTTCCTCATGTGATTTTGCTTACATGATGATCTTTTCCCTTTGTTCTTTTTTTCTTTCAGTCAGGCCATCAATTTTTTTTCCATGGGGACTTTCTCTAGTGGTTGCACTATTATTCCCTCTCTTGTACTGGCATTTTCACCTGGCAGTTCTACTATTATATCTCCTGATGTTTCTGGAGTATGTAGTGTTCTTTCTTCTGGTGTTACTGTTGATTTTTCACAATTTTTCTGAATTTCTTCCAATTCTATCTTTATTCCATAAGATGAATCACCTTTGATCTGCTACTTTGCTCAGTGATAATTGAATCCGGATATTGTTGTTTCCACAGCTTGTATATTCACTTCAAGTATCCTCTTTTTTTTGGGTTCTGACTTGTAGTAACAGACCATGGTGGCATGATTTTCTTGCACACTATACTTCTTTATTTTTTTATTGTTTAGTCCACTTGTAGCCCACTTGTCGACGCATGTCCAGGGACCTCAGCTTGCGACACGACCATTGTTAACCCATGCGATGACTGATGCAGCATGGAATTATTTTTTATTTGTTTCACCATATTGTATGGGTTGGTGAACATTCTTAGTCTAGTTTCTTGGTTGAGACCTGTCTAGCTTGAGAGACTCCTCTGGTAGTATTGCTCCAACATACCTCTCAATGTCATCGAAGCATGCAAGCCCCTTCCCCATGACAAGAGGCTGTCCATGAGGAGATGATGATGATGTAATGGAGGTCATCTGCTGGTAGCAAAAATTATTCTGGGCAAGGGGAAAATGCATATTTTGTCCTTTTAATTTAATGGTTGAACAACCTGTATTTATTTATTTGCTGGAACAATTAAGAGCAATTGAAGTCATCTCCTAAACTGTCAAAGTTGCTTTAATAGTGTTCTTTGGCAAATAGGTCTCACTTGTGTCTGGCATATTTGTCACCAAGGTTAAAGAAGGGAAACACGGCCTAATGTAATGTAAGAGAAAGCTATAATCTAAAATCAATATTGTCTTAAACACAAATTGCTCTAATTAGATGGAAACAGTAAAATGACTGATCTTCTAAGAAGTGAATTAGCTTGCTCTGTGTGTTCAGCACAATTACAAATCTTCAGTAGTATATGCCTGAACACCCCAGATTGACAGGCCATTCATTAGGCTTCATGTGGGCCTCATCTGCAATACCAATGAGACCTGCTTCTGATTTACACAGGCTCCCATCATAAGTGGCTCACTATCCTTACTAGTCTGCAGTCCTCCAGTTTATCCATCAGAACATCATGGAGAAGAAGAAAAAGAAGAGTTTAGATTTACACCCCACCTTTCTCTCCTGTAAGGAGACTCAAGGTAGCTTACAAGCTCTTTTTCATTCCTCTCCCCACAACAGACACCTTGTGAGGTAGGTAGGACTGAGAGAGTTCCAAAGGACTGTGACTACCCCAAGGTCAATCAGGAGGAATGTAGGAGTGTGGAAACACATCTGGTTCACCAGAAAAGCCTCTGCCTCTCAGGTGGAGGAGTGGGGAATCAAACCCGGTTCTCCAAATTAGAATCCACCTGCTCTTAACCACTGCACCACCAATGTGAGATTCATATTGAGTTGGTAATAACTGCTTTAGCAAATGGAATGGGACCCTTTCCCCTTCTACTTCTGCTATCCAGAAATGCAGAGAGTGGTGATGTTTGGAGTTTACACTGGAGAATTAATGATGAGATGATGACAGCACAAATCTTACACCTGCTTCATAGGTTACAAGAAAAAGTAGAAAGCAAGAGAATTTCTAGTTTTCATGCCTGCTGTTTATTATCCCATTTGGACAGACAACTTTTACATATTCTCATGAGAGGTTTATATGTGTTATTATTCAGGTGAAGCTCAGACATACAACCCCAGAAACTTACACAGTGTTTGCATTGACTTCAGTGACACTTCTGTGAAATTTTGTGAAACAGCAGCCAGTATTGTTGTTCATGCTAGTTATATATAAGGCATTTGGCCTAATTAATAATTTTAGCTGTTGCTTTTTGTTATAAAAACAACCACTTTATGCCCCACCCCCACTCTTCTGAGTTGTGGGGTCCTTGTTCACAAAGTACATATCATGCTAAAGTCTGAAATAAGACAATGCAATCAGGTAAAATTTTGTCCTCTTCACTAAGCATGTGCAAGATGTCGACAGAAAGGGCAAAAGAAGGTGATTTTGTCTATTCCACTTCCAACCTGCAACCCGCTGTTCTTAGGTGCATCTCTGAAGTCTTCCAATTCCCAGAAAAGATTTTTAAAAAGCAAGGAAGTTGCTGGGGATCAGGAGAGAAACAGGAAGAGCATCTTGTACAATGAACTTTCCTGTGGGATCCAACCCTGTATCTTCAACAGCTGCAGGAAGAGAGGCAATCTTAAAGATGTACCAAGAAAAATGATTACAGTCCAATGTATTTCAAGTAGTAGAAAAATCTAGCTATCATTGGAGGCTATGAAGTCAGCAGCCCTTGAAAAAGCAAGTTTAAAATGCACTGGTTCTCAGTACATTTTTCCTGCAAAAGCACTGCCCCCCCCCCCCTCTTCATTCTGTAACAGCTACATGACAGACAGAATTTTAACAGCGGGAGATACAATGATGAAAAATGCTGTGTCTCTTGTATTTTTGCATTTTTATGTAACCATTGAAAGGCATTTTCTTTTTATTTCTTTTCTATAGAAACCTATCTCACCATGTTATTCTTTCAGGTTCCAAAAAAACCTGATGTGCAGAACCACATTTTTAAAAAACCTTAGACATTTAAAACCTCAGATCTCTAGACTGTGGCCAATATTCAGCTGAAGAACAACATTAAGGGCTATTGAATTGAAACATATTTGAAGTAAAAATTCTAGCTGTATGATAAGAATATTTCAGTTGATGTAATTTTTTCCTTATAATCTGATGACAGCAAGTTGTGGGAGGACTCCTCAAACTATGTCTCCTTTGCTTTTCTACTAGTTCCATGTAAAGCTCTTTGCTACTGTGCAATAGTAGGGATGGAGCAATTTCGCCTCCACAGCCCTACAATGACACACTGGCTTTAGCTTAGAGAAAAACCCCTAATGGTTTTTACCAGTACATGGAGACAGAGTCATTTATAGTAGTTTGAAGAAAGAAGATGGTTGGGAAGACCCAGGTCCAGGTCCTTTTCATAATTGGCATACATCTTTTCTTCACAGGTCAGTTCAGTTGCACTGGGCATTTGGGGAATCTTGGGAGGTGATACTGGACACCACAAAAAATGACTATCACTGGGGGAACCCCAATGTTGTGAGGTTCCACAATGGTTGCAGTTGTTTTCATATTAATGCACCCTGAAACATGGAAATAATGCCTGTTGAGCTCTTCTGAAGCACCTCCTAGTTTTATGAAGTGGAGAATAGACAGGATTGGCTCATAGCTTTAGCGAAGAGATACTTTGGGAAAGAAGTGAGCACTAGGAAACACATCAGTGAATGCCATGACAACCACAGGCATCACATTGGACTGGTTTATACAATTGGGTGCCCAAGAGTAGTCAGAACAAATATTGGCCTAAGGGAAAAAACTGGTATGAGGTTGGCCACTTCCTGGAACGTTCATGGATGGAGGTTAACTGTCTAGATGCTGTCTCAGATATAAATGCAAGGAAGTCTGAGTTGGAATTCCCATTTTTAAACTTTTATTACTTTTTCCATTTTAGGAGGATGGTCACTGCACAGAAAGAATTTGAACAATCTACTTGCACACAAAAGAAACTGTGAAGCTCAGAGGAAACATACTAACAGATTAAAAGTTTGGAATAAAATCTTCTATAGTGCCTGCCCACACACTTACAGGGCCACAATTTCGTGCAAAGATATCCTATCCCACAGAGATACACTACGGAAGGTTAGTGATAAGTACATAAAGGATAAAATCTGAAATATCGAGGAAGAAATAAATGTAGGAAAACTATGTGTCAAATTAGTAGATTTTTCTATTAAAGGAGTTAGGTGACTTACTGGAATTGTGAAGTCTAACCTCCTTACACTGCTAACTTACTGAATATGACTTTTACAAAAAGAATATATCCCATTTGTTCTGTTGTCATAAATTCTAATCTTTAGCATAACTTTCCAAATCAATGAAAAATATCCACATAAATATGTAAACTTTGAAAATATTTGAATTTAAGTAAGTTTCTTTGCATGGCATCAAGCTTCTGAATTGGTTCATTTTTTTATTTTATTAAGATTTACAGTTCACCATAATGTCACGAATGAGAAATGGGTGTATCTGGTATGTCACTAAGGCTGGCAATAGGCATTTTTTACAGAAAGCTTCATCTTAAATTACTTCAGTAGGAATGGATGCTGTCTTTTGTTTCTTGTTATTTCCATATGTTGTCATTATGGACAGTTTTGATTTGCCCATTTTTGTTGCTTGTATTGATAATTAATTGTTTCTTCTAAGTCATTTACATGTTGATATGCATGCATAATTATATGCAATTTAGACATACAGTTTATGTCATTCAATACATATTTATGTACAAATAGCATTGTAAATTGGGCACATTTTATGATTAAAATGCAAGGAAGCAAAAATGCTATTATAATATCCATGAAGCAAAATCAAAACTGAAATGGTGAGATTTTTTTGGTCAAACTAGCAGAGTTGGGAAATTTGATAATGTCCCTAATCTAAAACAGCATTGTATCACAACATATACTGTTGGGGGATTTTACTGTACTGAGACTAGCTAGCCCATATTCTCTCTATGGATTGATCCTCTTTGAGATTCTTTACTTGACTCTCCTTCCCATAATCGTTTGCTAATACTGCTGTGAAATACAAGAATGCTAGGTCTCGGAGTTGCCCTTTAGTTAAGTTATTCCAGACATACCAAAGTTTAGTGTACCATCCCTCAAATCTAAACACCCAAAAGACAGTGGTATGAGAAATTATCTTTGATGGGGAACTGAAAGAGGCCTGACATTCTTTGAGGTAGGCCAAGCAGTCTGGCCATAATTCTCTGCCCCTTCTCCCACTAGCCTCATACTTTTGGAATGCCAGGATATTGTATATTTTTATTTGTATATTTTTTATCTCAGCTGCATGTCAAAGTGGCAAGAGCTTTGCTTGAGGTTGGTATGCAGACAGGCTATATGTATTAATCTTACTATATTATATATGGTTGGTTTACTTGGTGTAACTGCTATGAATGTTTCTTTTCAGTTTGGTTTATGGTATAATAAATAGTTGTAGAGTGTTCAATTGTTTCTCTTTCTCTGTGGCTCTGGTCATCCAGCCACTTACTCCATCCAGCCCACAAACTTAGGAGAACTTGGAGTTCCAGCAAAAACCTTCCTGGACAAAAGATTGTCTCCACATATACATAGCAGAAAGTCTCACCTAGGATTTTGATTCTGGACATATCTGGTTTTGTTATTCTCATATTTATGAATTTATTCATGAATAAAATAATTAAAAAGAAACTTTCACTTTACTACATTTTAACAATCTCAAGTGGAATGTGTAACTGTTGAATACCTCCCTGGGTGTTCTGCAAGATGGTGGAACTTAAGGTGCAATCTGTATCTTCAGCTGTCTTAGGTGGAATAGCTAACTGTTACAGTGGCCTTATTGTTTCCTCAAAGATGGTGGAACTCATGGAGTCATCTGTGGCATTTTTTTGAGCTGCTGCTTTTATCTAACACATGACACTAGAGATCTTGTTGCATATTCCAGACTATTGTAGAGTATCTCTTCTTTTGAAAAAATACACCCCTTTGATCCAGCTGTAGGATGAACATTCTTTAGATTTGCTGAATGCCAAGAACCTCTTCATTCTGCTCCTTTCAATATGAGCTACATACTAGAGAGAACTTTCAGCTACAGGTCTGTGTGCCCCACCTATGATGTAATGGGGTGATCTCTTGGTTAGTTTTAGGAAGCTGCTTGATGGCTGACTGGTTGGCTGCCAGTGCTGGGCCGAATTACCTAAAGTCATCTATATCATCCCCCCCCCCCCCCATCCCCAATGCAAATGATGCCTCAGCTTATGGCTAGAGCTGTACATCATGCAACTTTCAGGTGATTGGCTAAAAGCTAGGTTGACAAATTGGGGGGAGGACTTGTTCTCAGTTTTTGATTCCCTCCTCTCTACTAAACTAGCTTATACCAAGCTGCTGACCAATTAACCAGGAACATACTGTAACTGTTCCTCAGCAAACAATGTTCATTCTTCCTTAGATTCTACAAATGGTTGGATATCACACTATAACTGCACTATAGAAACCATTCACAATTAGATTGTCTTGTCCACACAATGAATGTGAAATATCTTACCGTGTGAGGATGCAGTTGAACAAGACTGTAAGTAATCATTCCCTTGTCACTATTCTTCATAGTGTCATATAGGAGGTAATTGGAACAAGTAAAAGAGTTTGGACTTATATCCCCTTTCTCTCCTATAAGGGGTATACAAACTCTTTTCTCTTCCCCCCCCCAAAAAAAACCCCAGACAACTTGTGAGGTAGCTGGGCCTGAGAGAGTTCTGAAGTACTGTGACTAGCCCAAGGTCACCCAGCTGGAATGTAGGAGTGTGGAAGCAAATGTGGCTCACCAGATTAGACCCCACCACTCATGTGAATGGGTGGGGAATCAAACCCGATTCTCCAGATTAGAGTTCACTTGCTCTTAACCACTACACCATGCTAGTGACTTACAACTAGCCATCTGCTCTTCTGATGCAAACTTCTAGTGCAGGATAAGATTTTGAATTTTATAACATTCTTTGGTAGACAAACATATAGCATGAACTTCAATAGTATCTGTCAGTTTAAGATTGTTTGGGACAATTTAAAGGCCAGGAAGGAAAGAAATATTACAATACTGAAAATCTGTGCTCGTAATATGTTCATCTTAACTATGCAAATCAGCACAGTATACAACTGTGTCAGTAAGAGCAAGTCCTATTTATATATTTTGTTGTTTTACTGTGTAAATTTCTTTTTAAGCCATGCCAATACATAGCATTGGTTGTGGGACAGGACAGATAGACAGATTATAGTACATTTTTTTCTGGAAATAACCCCCACTGAGTAGACTTGAATAGGAGAAAAGTAAGTAATGCTTTCTTTACAAGACATAGCTCAATACTGTCTATTCGATGATGATCTATCATTAGTAGTTCAGAATAAAAAAATAATAATAAAGATGAGAGTCCAGGAGCTCACTGATATTAAGGCTAAAGAATAAATAGGCAACCATGGGCCACTCCCCACTTACCTCGTCTGAGTGCAACCCCGCAGCGACCCCTCGTAGAAAAGCCTCCGTGGCTTTTGACAATGGAGACATTTGTTCCTCACTCATTTTCCATTCAGGAAATAGCGTGGGGTTCCACATCAAGAGTCAAAGAGGCAATTGAGCGTTCTGATTGGCTGGCATGCGTGTGCATCATTTACACGTGGGAGTTGCAGCCAGCCGAAGGCGGGGCTCCATTTTGATTGGCTGACACGAAAAGTTCGTTTGGATAAGCTGAACACATTGTTTTGAGACGTCTGCACATGCTGACATCACTGGCCTGCTCTTAAAATTGCTTGGGCAGAAAAATGCGTAAAAATCGGTTTCGGGCTTTACACCGCCAACAACCCTTGCGCGCTCAGCTGCACTTTGCCAAGCTGCAAAACAGTGGGGCTCGGTGCAAAAAAGCGCATAAAAGAGCAATGTTGGCACGCCTGGTTGTGCACACGCCTCACTTCCTCTGGGCACTTTCTGACGGGGACAATTCTCCCTAAACAAAATGGCGGGTTCCTGTTTCCTGATTGGCTGGAAGCTGCGCGTCAGAGTCAATTAGCTGCGCGTAAACAGCCGAGGTTCCCCACCCCCCTGCGGCACCTGCGGGGTTTTTGAAAATGTTGCTCTTTCTTGTGAGGACTCAATTTGCCGCCAGCTGGATAAGGAGGTGGGAGAGCGGCAAATTAAGGGCAGCTGCGCAGTGGGCGCTGGTGACGTGGGGAACGTCCATCCTCCTCGTGTCTTTTAAAGAGGTGACCCCGTGGCTTATGGTGAGTGGGGAGTGGCCCCATGATGCAAACCAGGCGGGACTTTCTCCGCAGCCCCTGGTTGAGAGCAGGAAGTATGCACATAGATGTTTTCTCTTACCATCACAGCAGCTACTGAATTGTTTAAACTTCATTTTTAAACAAAAGCACATTTTAATTACTTGATGTCACAGAGGAGGGAGTTTGTGTTTAGTGTGAATATGAGGACTTTGCAGTCATGTGTCTGATCCACAGATAAAACAAACACTCTAACATAGTTACTGTGTATCTCACTTGGTTGTTCTTATTTTCTAGTGATCCAAAAAGGAACTGGCAGCGAAAAGTTGGGATATAAATGTGGGCTTTAGTGAAAATCATAGCAGAATCTAAGTATCCATTCAATCATTCTAGGGTCAGAAGAGACAAATCAATGGGAATATATGACACTAAACCCTCACAGAAATGAGGTGAAGAGGGCAACAGTGAAACCAATTTCAAAATCTAGTTGCTGCAGTGCCAAGACACATAGATAACCTGCTAAAATTTCAATAAGAGAAAAGCAGACAGACAGGGCCACCTTTTTCATGGATTTATTTATATCACCTTGTAAACAAAGAAATGCATATCAGTGACTGGGCAATATTTCTTTATTCAACTGACTATATTAAATAGTAAAATATGTTCAGTGCAGAAGCAATTGAGAAGAGGCTATTAAGAGGATCATAAATGCAACAGTGATTGAAGAGCAGGGAAAGATACAATGTAAGGGAGTGGAAGAAGTGCAAATGGTGATTTTCAAAGCACTCCCAGCTGGTATTTCTAAGTTTAGAAATTCTGTTGATCAGTCAGTGTTAATATCAGTCAGTGTTATTGCATAATGATGTTCTACTAGTTCGAGATTTGTTCTCAGTAGCATTTAGAAAAGAATGAATCTCCAACACTAAATTAAATAATGGATTGGACATTGGTATTTTTTAACTATTTCAGGGCCTCTACATAAAAGTGAAGGACTTACCCAACTGATGGTCAGTCACATTTTTAATGTTCTCATGATAGTCTTGTTTGTCCCTCATAGTGCTCCATGTGCAAGGTCCACAAGCATTTGTTCGGCAGTAGTGTTTGAAGCCTCCCTTCTGCTCCCTGCTTTTCTGCAAGAAATAGTAAGTTTGCTTTCAAAAGTTTCAAAATCATATGGCATTGAAGGGCTGGTTTATTTACTAGGCTAAAAATAAAATAACATAGAAATTAACTATGTATGAATTTATTATTTACTAGTGTGGCCCAGCCACGCGTTGCTGTGGCTTATTGTGGTGAAATGGAAAAGGAACAGTAGCAGCAAATCAATTGCAGAGGCCAGCAGTACGTGCTCATGCAAACACGCAGCCTGATACTGTGCGATGTCATTGATGTGTGTGCCCGCATTCCTTGGGGGAGGGAATGGAAAGGCACCCCTCCCACACATCTAGGCTGGCTGGTCATGATCCTTTACCTGAGAGTAAGTTTGGTTGGTGGCAATGGGTGTCGCTTCTGAGGAAACCCTCTGAGGGTCGCGACGCAGCCATTCAAAGTATGTCACAGTTGCTATACCAAGCTTACTCCTGAGTAATGCGTTCCTGGTTTTCTTAACTGTAACCCCAGTATTCACGGAATCTAGGGTGCCTGGCCCCTCCCTTCCCTTGCATGTTGCCCCTCACTCTCTTCCCTCCCTCACTTCGCTTCCCTTGCATGCCACCCCTCCCCCTCCCTCCCTTCCCCTTCCCTCCGCTAGGGTGGGTGGGTCATATCAAGATGCTGGGCCCCCTGCCCTCTCCCTTGCATGCCACCCCTCACTGTCTCCCCTCTCTCACTTCTCTTCCCTTACATGCCTCCCCTCCATCCCTTTCCTCTCCCTCCCTCTCTTCCCTTGCATGCTACCCCTCCCCCTCCCTCTCTTCCCCCTCTCGCATGTGTATGTGTGTGTATGTGTTTCACTTCCACTCGAGTTACTGCCTGTGTACTGTTTTCACTGCTCATATCTGGCCGTCTGAGTGAACATTCTAAGCAGCACGAACATTCTAAAAGTGACAGTTACACACAGGCAGCTGCATGTCCTTCAACAGGGAGCGCCAGGAAAAAGGTGTTTTACCTGGTGTGAAATTTCAGGTATGTGAACATCTAAAAACACTCTCGCCTGGCTGACTATAGTGGCTGGGAATTTTCAGAGGAATTGGCCCAGCAGTTACTGAGGTATACTGTCATCAACAAAAACACTGTTAGCTTTTTATATATATAGATTATTGGTTGGGTTTATATACTGCCCTCCCCCGGAGGGCTCAGGGCGGTGAACAAAATATGAAATAGAGCACATACATCAGATTAAAAATCAGTGAATATCAGTGAATAGGCTCTCATAAAATAAACTCCACCCCATTAAAATGCAGCATTATTAAGATCAACATAAAAGATGGCAACTGCTAACCATTCCCTTAAAAACCGGAAGGAAGGGGCGGCGGGCTCCATTATAAGGAGGAGGGGGGCCCATCAGCGGCTGGCCTCCCCAAAGGCCCAGTGGAACAGCTCGGTCTTACAGGCCCTGCGGAACTCACTAAGGTCCCGCAGGGCCCGGATAGCTGATGGAAGAGTGTTCCACCAGGCCGGGGCCAGAGCTGTAAAGGCTCTGGCCCTGGTGGAGGCCAGCTGCATCATTGAGAGGCCAGGGATTACCAGTAGATTGGTCTCTGCTGAACGCAGAGACCGATTCAGGACATATGGGGTAAGATGGTCCCGCAGGTACAGAGGTCCCAGGCCGCGCAAGGCCTTAAAATGAAATGTCCATGAAATGTTTCTGTTGAAGAATTCAGTAGTTGCTGTTGTTGTTTGCTCTGCCTTAAATTAGCAGTAGGCACTTCCTAGTTTAGCTCCCCTAGATGATAAAGTGTATAATTCTCTAATATATATATACTAGCAGGGCCCGGCCACGCATTGCTGTGGCAATTGTCCTTCTCATCACAGTCCGCAACCCACACAGATATCCATGCAGGTCCAATGATCCCCAGCATAGCCTTTTGGGGTAGTCAAATAGAATCCCTCTTTCCCTTTCCCTCTTTCAATTCACATTGTTATATGGCGGTGTCTTGTTTTTTAGTATAAGGTAACCCTTTCCATTCCACAACGGAACTGTCCAGAGTGCAAATCCCACTGTCCATGAAGCTGGTTGACACGCACAGTCCTGGCTTGCGTAAAGCAGAACTGGGGCAAGGAGGCTATCCCAGTCAGGCAGCAGAGGCAGGGTGGTGAGGCGCTCAGATCGAGGCCAGCTCCCTGGGTTCTTAAAGGGCCATGTGCAAAAGAAGCGGAGCCAGTAGTGTTGGTTCACCCCCACACTGCGGATTTTCTTAGAAGAAAAAGGCCATCTCGCTTTTAGTAAAAGAGAGCTGTGGCGAATATGGGTAAGGAAGTGGGTAAGTGGTGGTTGGATGTGAGGGAGCGCAGAGTGAGGTGTGCAAGGATGAGCTGGATGTGTATGAGAGTATGTGTGTTGTGTGGTAGTAGTGGGTGAGGCACAGAGAGTGAAAGTTACCTGCGTGTGGAGGGGGAACCCCACCTGACTTCTCACACGGCAAAGTGTGTATGTGTTTCACTTCCACTCGTATTACCTAACAGTATTACCTATTTACTATTTTCAATGTTCATCTCTGGCCATCTGTGCAAACATTCTAAGCCCTCATACCAACCCCTCAGGCCACAGACATGCTGCACGAACATTCTAAGGGTGACAGTTAAACACAGCCAGCTTCATGGCCTGATGCACCAGGAAAAAGACGTTTTATCCGGCTCAGGTATGGACTTTCGGCAATTTGAAGGTCCAATTACCTGCCCGCAACAGGGAGGAATGTCATGTGAAAATTTGGGGGCAATCTGTCCAGCCGTTTCGGCGTTAGGGCATGACTAACAAAGTCACTGTTAGCTTTTTATATATATAGATATACAAATACACACACATAAATAGCCCCTTTACAAACCACCAAAGCAGAACAACCAGGCCACCCACACCAGTGGCATACCACCACAAAATGGTGCCCGGAATGTGATGCTGCCCAATACTCATTTTCTACAAGAAGATTGCAGCCCACTGGAGTTAAATCAGGACTACTTGTGATTGACTGGCTGTGAAAAGCGGAATTGTAAAGACTGTGTGAGGAGATTTTGAAGGGGGAGTTCTGATCAGAGAGCCAAAGTGAATGGGTGTGTGTCAAGAGGACCCTGTTCTAAGTTGGTTAAGCTATTCTGTTTGAGGGACTGGCGGGTCAGATTAAAAGGAGAATCTGTACTATGTTCCTAGTGTCAACAAAAGCAGTGCCCAAAATAAACACTTGGTTGTTTTTGTTTCTGAGGAAAACCCCATTCAGATATTAAGCAGATACCCAGTAGAGAGGATTGTCTAGAATACAGTGTTTTAAGGAACTATCTTTTTTAAAAAAATACTTACCTGAGGGTAAAAGGAAGGTCTTTGCAAATAACAATACCGACTAAATACAGTATCACCTAAACTGGTGCTTTTATACATGGTTAAATACGATTGAATGTGACATCTTGAAGACAACTAAACTTGTGACCTGAGCCAAACTTGTAGCACTTGTAAGGAGAAGTCCATTCCACACAAAACAAATAAGACATCCTGGGGACACACAAAAAAAGGCATACTGGGTAAGAACTTTGCCCTGCTTTCCCACCCAAGACGTCCTCAGGACACCATATTTCAGTTCAAGGTGTCTTTTTTTGAAGATGCTAAAATGTGCATCTTTTTTCCAGAAGTTGTCTGCAAGTCAATTCCTGCCTGGCTATGTGAAGCTCAGGAGCTCAGGAAGCATCTTATTTTTTCTGCCCAATTGTTAAGCAATCTGACCAGTTTTCTCCTCAGCTTTCACCCAACATTTTGTGTGCTGCTGGATTCTCCCTATTTCCATTTGCCTGCAGGCTCCAATCCTGGGCATCTTTGCTCTGCAGGCTCCAATCCTGGGCATCTTTTCAGCCTGAAGAGTACATAGTTGTACTCATCTCTTCCTGTCAATTCTGGAAATATATAGTTTTCCAATTTTGTTTTTATTTTGGAGGTGTTGTATTTGAAAATACAGAGATACACATATGAGAATCATTGGCAATTCTCATGTATGTGTCTGTGTATCTTTGAATACAGCACCTCCAAAACAAAAAAGGAAAACTATATATTGCTGGAATCAGCAGAAAGAGCTGAGTACAACTGTGTACTCTCACAGCTGAAAAGGTGCCCAGGATTGGAGCCTGCAGAGCAAACATCCTGGTGCAACTTTTAGCATGGAGAATGTTACCTAGCTTAACAGGGGTTATCAATTTATTAAAGGGAATCTCCACCAGCTGCTAAGAGTGTAACAGCACACATATGGTTTTAAAATAGCAAAGGGGAATGAATACTCAACTTGGCAGTGTGAGAGGAGGCTAGGAGGGATCTTGTAGACTATGTATACGGGGAAGGGATTTGGCAAGGAGCGATCCACAGAGTAATGCAAGAGTCCAAATGAGTTTTCAAATATTTATATAAATTTGGCTTAAAATACACACATACAGTAAGGCATAAGAGCACATACATTCAAGTTACTAGTATATAGAAAGGTTTGAAAAGTAGGTGGGAGGATAGAGAGGGAATTGGGAAGCAGCAGGATGATACGTTACCTAACGATCTTAAGGAGCACACGAAGCAGTAGAAGGCAGGGATTCCACGCCAGCACAGAAACCCAGTAGAAGACGATATCATGTCTCACACTAACCAGACCAAGGGAGGTACAGGCTAGTAATGAGCAAGGTGTTGGAGGTGAACTGAACTTTTATAAGGTAGATCATTCTCTTGGAGGGAAAAGGAGCCAATTGCACTAAGTTTCACATCTGTGCTGGGTTTGGGGTGCAGAGCTAATTAATCAGCTCAACTATGACTAAGTTTGGGACAATGGGGCCAAATTACATTGTTAAGCTAAACGAGGAAATGCTGCAAGGCTTCCATGCAGATTAACTCTTTAGAGTCACTGCCCAAGATATTCAGATTTAGCTGAGACGTTTAGACCGGGGTAAGTGTAAAGGATTCAATGGTGTTGATGGTGAAGTAACCTTGAGTGCATTCCACAGCCCGGGCGATGGGCCAGCTTCTTCGGCGGAGACCTTATCTCTGCGCGGGAGATGAGGACTCCGTTCCCATGGGAAGCAGGAAGGGGGGATGGGGTGAATGGTGTTATAACCTGTGCTTCTGGCGGGAAGTGTCATTCCTGCCACTGCGTGTACTTGAGCTTTCTAAGATGTCTTAATAAATGGACTTTTACTCCCAAAAAGCCTTTTATTTCTGCTTCTATGGAATTCCTTACATTGTGGCAGGAATCTTAATACATCTATATTCCTAGTGCAGTGGACCTCTGGTGTCTTGACATGGAGAGGTTGAATGATGTTTCTGCCCGGAAGGTCGCGGTGAGCCCCCAAAGAGGGTCTCCGACCTTTCCCTTCTGGATCTAGAGAGCACCAGCAGGAGAACGAGGCCTGCAGCTGGGGTGGCTTCTTTCGTCCTCGTATCCAGCCACCCGGAAGTCTTCCCTTTACTCCCGTTGGAGCGAGGGACGTGACGACGCACCATGGGGACTTCCACTTGAGCCGTTTGGGGGGCGCCTGGGTTCTATGGATGTCGAGCGCCTGTGGATCCGGATCTCTACCCCGCTCTACGTGTGGATTACAAACCTCAGATGCAACCTGTCATGGAAGAGACGGGCCTGACCACCTTTCATGCGGCAAACCCAGGAATCCATTGAACGGTTCCTGGACTCGTATTATTTGGTGATGCTCCCAAGGAACCGCACCGTGGCACAGCACTGGGGCTCCGTCCAAAGGACACCGGGACTAAACCACTGGAATTGGGAGGGGTATCCGCATCCGCTTCCCAATCGGACCCCCCCCTGATCCCGGGCCAGTTTCGACCGCACCTTTTGAGGTGCCTCGAGGGGAGCCACCGGTGGCCTCGCGGCGACACGGTGTCTCCGATGTTCCACAGCTTCCAGATGAAGAAGAGTCCGAAGAAAGCCTGCACTCCCAGCCGGGATCTGTTCCCTCTCCCTTCGAAGGAGACCTGGGATGAGGAAGTAGGGCGACTCGCGAGATGCCCAAGAAGCATGGACCCGTGAATCGTCAGCTATGGGAAGAGGAACGGGCACGAGTTGCAGCAAGAGCGTGAAAACCTGCAGAGGGACCCGGGGGGCGGCAGCGCAAAGAAGTCCAACTTCGAAGTTGGACCGTGCCAAAGATGCGCTCCAATCGACAATATGCTCCAGAATTCTGTCAGTCCATGATAAAGTCCTGGGAACACTCCAGACTGGATTTACAACGGGTAACGCCAAAGCTGCGTTCAGGCCCTGCGCTTACGCAGTGGAAGCTCACTGAAGCCGCCGCTTAAACGGAGACCCGAACTGGCTAAATTGGAGCGAAAGAGAAAGCTGCTTTGCATGCGCACCAGGATGCATTGACCCGCCAAGGAGAGGGAGCTGGCTGCGTTGGAGAGGGAGCTAAGGAGGCAGCAGACCAGGAACCCCAAGTTGGAGTCTATGCTGTTACTGATCACGCCCGGTGCCAGGGGGGGTTACGCGTGATCTGGAGTCCTGCCACCCAAAGCGCTTCAGCCCCGTACCGCCAGCACCCCGATTCCGCCCCCCCCATACAGCAGCTGCCTGCCCAGCCTGCCCAACCAGCACAATAACCACCCCAGCAGGCACCAAGAGCCGTTGAGCGGGGCTACTACTCGGCCCCCGATACCAGCCCACGTTTTGATGGGACAGCTTCCAAACTTCCCTACTTCATTTTGCAACTCAATGCCCGCTTGGAAGACTATGATGATTTATATATACCCGGTCTGGTAGCGCGAAAAAATGCGGGACATCGGCTCCCGTCCTGGATGATGGGAGCAGCAAGCCGACTGGTTGCGTGAACTCTTCTAGATTTTGCAGGATGAAGACTCTCGCATACGGTGCCCGCATTCCTCCCAAGCCTTAAGAGCTGGCTTCCAAGATCCAGGCGCCGAGAATGAAGCTATCCGCACCATCAAAACTATCAGCAAGGCAACACGCCCGTTTGCAGAATTTGCCCGTGAATTTTACGTCGCTAAGCGGCTGCTCGGACTTCCTCCTGAGTGGCCTGAGCGCATGAAATCTCGAATACTTCTCGGATGCTGTGAATGACGTGAAGCTGCGTGAAACGGTGTTTTTAATTCGGGTCCCTCGTGCTATTGCAGATTGGATCCAGTTAGGGATCCCAGGTGGCATCTCGTCTGGAATAAACTCGTGCGGTGGCTGCCCACGCCCAAAACCCACTACTGTGTCAGTCCACCAAGTCAAGCCCAGCTGCCCCACGAAAAAAAAACCACCTCCGGGCACGCCGTCGCCCGACTGGGATTGTGTCTTTACTGCGGAGGGCCAGGTCATCCTAGCCGTAACTGTCCCAAGAAGCAAAACCAACCGCTCCAGCTCCAGCACCCCATCTGCCAAGCCACCAGCGCGGAGTCGAGGGGCCGCGCCCGCCTTGACAGGTTCGATCTAAAGCGGTCATCGAGAAGGCGACCCATTGAGGAGGAGGAAGCAACTGTTTGCCTTTCTTCGCCCCGCGGACATGGGCCCGACTCCTGGCCAGCGGTGAAGGTAGAGAGAGCCCAAGCGCTCCCATTACTGTCCAAGCATTTCTGGCCAACCCCGCTAAACACACTGCGCCATCATAGCCTGCCGGCCCTTGGTGGATTCTGGCTGCTCCCACTGCTTAATGCATTTGCCCCAGGTGGCAGAGGAGCTAGGTCTGGATCCAAATTCCCCTGGCCAAGCCCATACCATTCCTACCCAAATGGGGCGGCTTATTGCCCCCTTGGGAATGAAGGACCGGCCCGGTACAAAACACAGCCGGTTCTCCTCCGTTCGCGCCGACCATTGGGAGAAAATTAGTTTTATCTTGGCACCAGTGGCCAAACACATCCATAGTTTTGGGCATGCAGTTGGTTACTGTTACATGAACCAAAGTTCATTTGGAAAGAGCGGATCTTAGAATTTACTGACCCTCCCTGCGGTGAACACACATGAACTGGGGGGAAAACCCAACTTCTCCTGACACACCCCTCCCTGGCTTCTTCAGCGATTGCTCCCGATCTTATTGGCATCCCACCTGCATATCGCCCATGATCTAGCCAGAAGTTTTTCAGGAGCAAGAATACGATCAGTTGCCACCCACAGAGACACATTTGACTGCAAAATTGTTATACAACCAGGGAAGCAACTACCCCAAGGTAGAATCTATCGCATGAGTCCCAATGAGGAGAAGGAACTCCGTGCCTTCTTGGACAAGAACCTTGCTCGCTGAGGTTCATCTGGCCGGGCTACCAACCCCACACACGCTGCTCCACGTTTTGTTTGTAAAAAAGAAAGATGGGTCCTTACGGCTTTGCACAGATTACTCCGAGGAGGTCTCAACGCGGTCTCCCTGTCCAATAAATATCCTTTGCCTTTGATCAAGGACCTTTTTTAGATGCACTTTCGGCGAAAAGGCGCATTTTTACTAAATTGGACTTGAGAGAAGCTTACTACAGAGTCAGAATTGCTGAAGGCTATGAACACTTGACTGCGTTTAACACAAAGTTTGCTTGGACAGTTTGAATACTTAATAATGCCATTCGGGTTAAGTGGGGCCCCCGGGGCTTTTATGGCCCTTATCAACAGAAGTTCTTCCATGATTTATTGTACAAAGGGAGTTGTGGTATACTTAGATGACGTTTTAATTTACTCGCCAAACCATGGAAGGAAAAAAAGCATGAGACATTGGTTCGGGGAGGTGTTAGAAGCACGCTTGCTTTCGACAACTCTCTCTTTGCCAAACTTTCTCAAATGCAGTTTTCACCAGACCTCCATTGACTATTTGGGTTACCGATCTCTGCGCCGAGGGCTTGAAAATGGATCCTGCTAAAATTGGCGCCTTAGTCCTCCAATGCGTCGCCTGCCCCCACCAACCGCCAAAGAACTCCAATCTTTTTCTTGGTTTTGCTAATTTCTCACTCATTGACTTCATACCCCAATTAAGCTGGAACTGAAGCTCTCCCTCTCACAGACCTCTTAAGCACTAAAGGGGTAAAGATCCACTGTCCGCTAAGCCCGGGGCCCCCCTTTCCTGGTCTGAGGAGTGTCAAACAGCCTTTCAGCTCTTAAAGTCTGCTTTTACCACCCGAACCTATCCTAAAGCACCCTGACCCAGATCTCCCGTTTGTGGTTCCCGCGTGGATGCCTCGGACAAAGCACTTGGGGCAGCCCTGTTGCAGAAAAATAAAGGATGGTAGGCTGGTTCCGTGTGCTTATTTGTCTAAGAAATTCTCTGTGGTGCTGAACTCAACTGGACTGTGGGAGATAAAGAGACTGCGGCCATCAAAGTGGCACTCTCCACTTGGCATGCCACTGGCTGGAGAGGAGCCAAACACCCCTTTCAGGTTTTGGTGGGATCATAAAAACTTGGCAGCTCACTTTCCACCCCTCAAGATGTCTACTACCAAAACAACTTCGTTGGGCCGATTTCTTTTCACCGTTTCTCTTTTACAGTCCATTTTTCCCTGGAAAAACCAATAAACTAGCTGTGGCGGCTCTGCGCCTTCCTACCGAGGGAGGGGTGGAGCTGCCTTACGAGACATTCCGCGCACTGTTCTTTCCCCTCCAGTTGGGGTTGGCTGTCACCCGATCTCAAGCGCCTTCGCTCCTCCTCCACCCCCCATTCCTAGCCTCGTCTCTCTCCTTTCCTCTTGCGGGAGACTTCGAAGAGGCGGGGCTGCCCTGAAACCTTCAAGCGGAAGAAAGTGACTCCCAATTGCATTTTGGAGAATGGAGTTTGGCGGAGGAGGACTGTTAGTGCGTGCCTCCCCACTCCGCTTAAACGCAGGTTCTTGAAGCTTGCCACGATGCCCGATTACGGCTGGACATTTTGGCTTTTTAAAAACTCTCTGCATTTAGCCGCCCGGCAGTTCTGGTGGCCCGGCGCAATGCGCACAAAGACATTGAGGCATACATTAAGAGGCTGCTCGGTTTGTTGCGAAGCTACAAAACCATCCCGGGAAAGCCCATGGGCTGTTGCAACCTCTCCGGTGGCCTCCAGCCCTTGGGAAGTTATCTCCATGGATTTTATTACAGATTTGCCCGAAAGTCACTTGCTTAACCGCGGTTTTAGCATGGGTGGTGGTAGACTTATTTTTCTAAACAAGCCCATTTTACTATTCCATGTCGTCCATCCCAGCTCCGCTCCTAAGTTGGTGGCGGCTGTTCATTCAACATATTTACCGTCTCCATTCTCGCCCCCCATTAAGGTGGTCTCCGACCCCGCTGACCCCAATTCATCTCAAAGTTCTGGAAAGCGTTTTGGGGTTGTTGAGGGCCGCCCCTGGCCAAATCGCCGCCCTACCGCGTTCAAAGTGGCTGAGGCGGAGAGAGCGAACAGAACCCTGGAGCGAAGTATTTACATTGTTACACCAACTACCACCAAGACAATGAGGTGGTGCGAGGGCTTATTCCGTTTGCGGAAAATTTACGCCTACAACAATTGCAGTTCATAGTAGTACAAAGAAACCCCCCCTTTGAAATTGTGTCACAATTGGTGCGGCTCCCTTTCCACCCGTTGCCACAACTACCACTTGGCAGCTTTGGACCCCCCAGAGTTTCAACAGTGGATTTCATCCTAGCCGAGGGATGGAAAAGCGGTCCAGACCGCTTTACAACAAGCAAAAAAGGGACTCCCAAAAACTGCAAGCGGATAAACTTACGGCTCGGATTTTCCTCTAGCGTGTGGGCTCCTAGGTGTATTTATCTACAAAAAATCTCAGAGGCGTGCATAAATACTCCAAACTTGGCAAAAAAGATTTGTGGGACCTTTTTCAGATTACTAAAGTGATTAATGATGTCACTGCTTCGCTTAGATTTGCCTAACTCTCTTAGTAACATTCATCCCTGTCTTCCATTCCAGCTTGCTCAAGGAGGCTCCCGCTTCCGATGCCTGTACGACCAGCCGGAGAGGCCCCCACCGACTATTATTGATGGTCCACAAAGCACTCACTGAAATTGGCCTTTATTTCTGGACTCTCGCTTTTAATATAGCATAGCAGCTTGCAATATTTAGTCTCTTGGGTGGGATATTCCTCTGGGTATAATCAATGGGTTTTATTCCGAAAATATTGAAAGCCCCCACCCTTATTTCTGCTTTCCACCGCGCCTTTCCGCATAAACCTGGGGGGGAGGGGTCTTCTTTAAAGGAGGCAGAGTGTAAAGGATTCAATGGTGTTGATGGTGAAGTAATGCCTTGGAGTGCATTCCACAGCCCGGGCGATGGGCCAGCTTCTTCGGCGGAGACCTTATCTCTGCGCGGGAGATGAGGACTCCGTTCCCATGGGAAGCAGGAAGGGGGGATGGGGTGAATGGTGTTATAACCTGTGCTTCTGGCGGGAAGTGTCATTCCTGCCACTGCGTGTACTTGAGCTTTCTAAGATGTCTTAATAAATGGACTTTTACTCCCAAAAAGCCTTTTATTTCTGCTTCTATGGAATTCCTTACAGTAAGGTGAGTGGTTTAGGAAAGTCATAACAAAAGGTAGAGGAGAGTCAGAGGAGCAACCCTTTGTTGCTGACCTGGGTTCCAGAAGAGATAGGGAAATGCAGTATCTGATGCTGAGATGGCTTTCCATATTCTTTGTCTTAACAGTATCTTTGCAAGGTGTGGTAATCAAGCATGCCCTTAAACTGGATGAGGCCTCCAGGTTCTACAGGAGTAACTCATTCTCTTAATTAGATCATGTTCAGCAAACTTTTGACCTTTGGCTTGCTGTCAGGTGAACATGCTGCTACCTACACAGAGAGGTGCTGTGAAAACTGGCTTCTGCCAATATGATTTTAAAGAAAATATATTGCAATAATATATGGGGGTAATTGGGGCCATAACAAGAATCCCTTCAGCAGCACACAAAATGTCTGGCATGAGCTGAAGAGGAAACTATCCAGAGAGCTTAATGGTCAGGTGGGAAAATGCCTCTTTTCCCCTCTGACACCTGTGTTGTCTGGAAAAAAAAATGAGATGGCTTTTTAAAAGAAATTTCCAGGATAATTTCTCTTTCTCAAGCCTTGATGAAATTCCTTCCCAATTTGCAATGCTGCTAGCTTTTGGAAAATATCTTCTGGCATTGCAAACCTGATTATGACTATAAATAATGTCTTGAATCCTTGAGAGTTTCAGGAACACAAATACGAAAACACTGTAATGCAATTAACACTGGTGTATATACAGATCATATGATATTATTCTTGCTTACAGAAAAGAATCACTGACCGGTTTATTCTAACACCAAGGACTTGTTTTCATACTCAGTGTTTAAGAACTTTCTTCAAATGTTTGCAATTTAATGGCTTTTCTTCAGAGAAAAACTCTCTATGAGGAGTATGAGATTTAAGTAGAGATGCTGCCAAAGCATAATGTGCACTTTCAAAGTGAAGGTCAAGGGTTTCAGTCCTGGATTCTTCTCTGATTTAGATTTTAGTCTGAGCTTAATAAAGCCTCCTTTCCCCCACTCACTGACCAGCAAGCTGCTGGATCAGAATGGGGAAGTGGAAGGCAACTTTTTGCCCCCATGGCTTCTGCTTAGGACTTAATCTGTAGCTGAGACAGAGTGGAGGAGAGGATGGGAAGCAAATTTTAGCCTCATGTGTTTCAAAAATTGCCAAAGTATCATTGAAGGCACAAAGGAAATGAGGAGCTTAGCAGTGAAAGCATGAAAGGCAGTACTGAGAGCAGCAGGCGGAAGGAGAAGGGCCTTCTTCTTTCCCTCTCTGTTTTTACAGTTACCAAACTCAGATAAGGGAAAAGAGAAGGAGATCTTTCACCCTTTTTGTTGCTGCTAAATATAAAGGGATTGGGAGAATACAGGTGAGAGCATTTGGGAAATCATGGATAGAGCCTGGCAAATTATATTTCAGAACTCGAGGTGGGGGAGGGAAGACCCCACCCCACTCTTTATATTCATCATTAGCTAGGCTATGTTTGATCTGTGAAAATTGGCCCAAAATCACTAGGTTTAAGGGTGTTCACAAAGACGTCCATACTCAGTTGCCTAGATCATTAATAGATAACTTGGTTGAGAATTTGTCCTCTACCTCAGTATGCTGTGGATAACAACTTCATTATTTGTCCCTGAATGAAAAAAAAATTAATGTCATTTTAATGACATTCTCTTTTTTACTTTCAACACACTGTCACTGCTGATTGTGACTAATCTAGATTATTGCCTATTTAATGGACTTATTTCCATGCTGTTAAAAGGTACATATGAAAAGACATTGAAGAGCTGGATGTATTCCTGATGTGCATGTTGATAAAACCTCAGATGGTGCATTTTCTATCCAGCAACTCTAATGAAATGTATGCATAAAAAGTTAGCAATCCTTAATGAATACTGTAATGGGGTTCTTAAAAGCATAAGATTGTCATGCTGGATTAAGTTGTCCATGTAGTCTAGCAGTCACGAGTCTTACATAGTGTACAACCAGCTGCCCTGGAGGACCAATGAAGGGCACAGAGGACAAGGACTACCTCGATGTTTCCTGGTAACACTGGTATTCAGAGGTTTACCGGAACTTCATAAGAAATCCACATGGTCCTAACAGTTGTTTATATATTTCAAATCAAATGTCATTATTTGGCTGAGAATCTGAAAAGATGTATGATGCCAGAAAATGCCATGGTAAAAAATATTTTTGAATGCCTGGACAATGGTGGATTCCACATAGCAAATGTATAATGGGTTGCAGTTGTTATTAAGGAACTCGTTTTCCTGTTTCCCGCTCACATGCATGCCAATCAGGCAGTGACTGGCGCCCATGGAAACAATCTGAGTTGCTTTCTCGCCTTCACTTGGAGACACTTATCTCTTTAAAAAAAAATGTCTTGCAACATATGTGTAGCTGTGCAGGCATACAGAAATGAACACCCTCATCCATGTTGAACAGCCCACAATATGATTGATTGCATCTGCGTAGCTGCGCATGTGCAAAATGCAAAATTGAAAAATAGAAAAAGGACCTCCCTGCAATGGCACAGCAATAATGAACGTGTTGCTGTAGATCAATCATACTCCCTGCCACAGTGAGAAAATATGCTTTGGGGACTTTTTACCCTTTTGGGGCATTCAGAGAATCTGCCCAAAACCTGACGGGTGACCTGCGCAAAATGGCAAGTGGGCAGATTCTCCCTGACGGTGGATAGTATGGAACATACAATGAATGGGTGCAAGGGAGGGATATAAAGCGTCTTCTGTCTGGTCATTCATGTGGGAGAGGCTCCAACCTGGGATTTTGCAAAAAGAATAACTGGTGTAGCAATCCCAGGTTGAGGAAAATAAAATGGGGCAAAGTTGTTTTGGGGACAGGCCCCTTCAATGGTTTGTATTGTGCCCTACACCCATTATATTTGAGTGACTGTATCCTAATTAGGGCTGTCACTTTCCTGCTTAAACTGTTCCAAAATATCAAGGAATTCAGCAGATGCAGCACTGAATCCTCATTCTGAGAAGTTATACCCAGTCATTGTCCAGTTGCTTTGTGGAACCAACCTCTATTGGTGAAGAAGGTTGCAATCTAGGCAAGCGGGTGATCAGTAACACCTCTAGTGGTACAGGAAATGCACTTGGTTACCATTTCAGACATTGGCATCACATATAGGTTTGGAAGAAATATCTTTTTCTTGCTGGGACCCTGAGAAGCCACTGCCAGCCGGAGTAGATAGTATTGAACTAGGTCCATGGTGGCCAACCTTTGGCACTCCAGATGTTATGGACTACAATTCCCATCAGCCCCTGCCAGCATTGCCAATTGGCCATGCTGGCAGGGGCTGATGGGAATTGTAGTCCATAACATCTGGAGTGCCAAAGGTTCACCACCACTGAGTTACTAGGTGAATCAAGTTCTTAGTTTCATGCATTCACACACACACACACATACACACAAATACAGAGGACAATCAAACTTCTGTTCCTTCATAAAGTTATATTTGGTAATTGACTGTAAATAAAGTCGTCTTCGTCTTCGTCTTCGTCTTCGTCTTCGTCTTCGTTTTCTTCTTCTTCTTCTTCTTCTTCTTCTTCTTCTTCTTCTTCTTCTTCTTCTTCTTCTTCTTCTTCTTCTTCTTCTTCTTCTTCTTCAAGTATAACCATAGAGAAATGACATATGAATCAAATGAACCCAAGTCCTGTGCCTGTGTTTTAGTTAGACTGGCAGGATTTGAACTGATTTCATATTAATGTAGAGTGCAATTTAAGCCATTTTAATAACATATTCCAAAGCCTTTGAAAGGAACTGAATTATATTACATGTAACAGTGGGAAAAACAGTGGGGAAAACATATTCTGAAACATACACATCATCATCACATCTGATCAGACACAATTAAAAGCTTCCTCCTTCCATTTACTTATAATTATGTGATCTTTCATTCTTGAAACCTTTCCTTCTAACTTTATCCTTTCCTGGCTATTTTTTAATCTTTATTTTTGACATCCTGGCCTTGATTGCACTTTAAACAGAAAAGCTTGCCAATATCTGTCTTTCTCTGGGTCAGAGAATAGTTGCTTTCTTTCTCTTCTTGCTTCCTTTTCCCCTGGCCAGACACCTCTTCCCTCAGCTCTTTATTTGCTTCTGTTCATTAGAGCTTGTTAATAAGGTTCTGCAAAATGAATAAAAGCAGGAGGAGGGAGAAAAACTTTGGAGAAGAAGCAATTAAACATTGCTTTAGGTTTTCAGTGCATTTCACAGCCAGGACTGGATTATTGCGTTGACCCAGATTTCTTTGGGATGGAGCATTCAAGAAATTCAAAATTCTTGATTCAAATGGTAAGAACATGAGGCAGTTAATTCATTTTTGTTGTTAACAAGTTGGGTTTCATAAAGGACATTCAATTATCGATCCTTGTTCAGTTTTTAATTATTTAATTGAAAAATATGTGCGAATTAAAAAGGGTTCCTTTTTGCACCATTCACCACCTTGAAAGCAGCATTTGATAATATTTCACGTAATAGACTGTGGGCTAAGTTAGCTGAGACCAACATCGACAATACCTACTTAATAAGTGAAACAACAATATCTTGTTTCGCATTAGATGTACTTATGAAGATCACCTAACTGATTATATAGCTTCTGGAAAGGAAGTGAGAGAAGGGTGTATATTGGCCCCCACTTATTCAATTTTTTTGTCAACACATTCATTAAAGACATGCAGGGTAAAGATATGCATGAGCCAATACATGAGCCAACGTAGATGATGCCATCATTTTATCTGTGTCAAGGGTAGCGTTAAAATGGGCAACAAGGGATTTTGCCCTAAAGTGGGAGGAAGAACATTTGAATGGATGGATGGATGGATGGATGGATGGATGGATGGATGGATGGATGGATGGATGGATGGATGGATGGATGGATGGATGGATGGATGGATGGATGGATGGATGGATGGATGGATGGATGGATGGATGGATGGATGGATGGATGGATGGATGGATGGATGAATGAGCATTTGTGAGGAAGAACATTTGGTTATTAATTATATGAAGACCAAAATTGTACACTGTAACCCTAAATTTAAGAAAATTTAAGAAAACCAAATGGCAGATATTAGGCCATCTTATTGAACAAGTAAAGAGCTTCAAATATCTGGGGGTATGGGAGACCTACAGCCCACGTACATTCTGTTGTACAAGCGACATATAGAAGTTTACAAGCAATACTCAGATTTTTTTGCTCTCAAGGGGAGCTGTATACTGGCCACAATTAAGCTTTACACAGCTAAGTCATTGGTACAGCTTACTTCTGGAGCACAGTTCAGCAGTATATGTGACTTCACGCTCCTAGAGCAAGTACAGTCTTCTTTTCTGAGAGCCCTTTTTAACACTCCTAGAAGCACCTCAAATGCAATTCTCAGACAAGAAGTAGGACTAGTAAAAGTGGAAGTGATATATTGGAAGTTAACCATTAAGTATTGGCTTAGAACGCATAGACACCCTTTGGGCCTTTTAAAATAACTTTTGATCGCAACACTTTACTCTGCATGGTCTAATAGGATAGTCTCCAAACTTAAACATATTGTACTTGATCCAAAAATAGTTGCTGGTTCTATCCATTACAGTGCCATTTAACAGATCTCAAATCAACTGCACATATTTGGAAGGAAGGGCAGTTTCTGACTGAAACTGAGTAAAGGGTTAAAGTAATCAGGTTCTCCGGTTATTACACCAGTAGCCTTGGTAGCCTGATCTGAAGAAAATTAATTTCATAGGCTCAAAACTAGGATATTGGTTTATATATATAAATTGCTATGATTTACAGAGTAAGAGTCTAAGATTAAGGATGCCTGACACAACCCCCATGGCAATAGTTTGAGAAGTAAACATTCATCTTAGAAGAGAAGAGTTTGAATTTATAACCCACATTTCTCTCCTGTAACGAGACTCAAAGTGGCTTACAAACTCCTTTCCCTTCCTCTTCCCACAATAGACACCTTGTGAGGTAGGTGGGGCTGAGAGAGTTCTGAAGAACTGCGACTAGTCCAAGATCACCCAGCAGGAATGTAGGAGTGAGGAAGCAAATCTGGTTCACCAGATAAGACTCTGCTGAACATGTGGAGGGATGGGGAATCAAACCTGGTTCTCCAGATTAGATACCACCTGCTCTTAACCACTACACCATGCTGGTTGGCTTAGGATCCTGTTATTTGTAAAATATCACTACTTACTCTGTAGTATCATTACTTTGTCTCCTAAGTTTTTGATCAAATGTGTTGGCCTGTAAAAATGTGTAACAACTTGTAGAATTTTTCTTCTCTGTGTAGAATACCTTATTCAAACATTTGTGTTCCCACAGAGCTTACCTTACTGATAAACTACTTCAATTCTACCACTGGATTAATGGGTACACAAACAACTACACTGAATATATAAATGATGTCACAAATGTCTCCAGACGCTTTGCCATGAGGCCAGCATGATGTCTGCAAGACGTGATCAGGTACATATTAGAATATTTATAAGCTACTAGTTCACAACACGATTTTCACCCACAGATTTGATACTATTGCAAAGGTTAGCTAATTTGAATATTAATACCTTTTTTATTTTAAAACCCTTTGTTTCTTGACATGTCACATGCCCTTGTCTTCATCTGGGATTAACTGCATGACAAGTCTGAACTTTTAAGAGCAAGCCACTTTTGGAATTATTGGGAGAGCATAAAAAGGTCACTCTGCTTGTTACAAAACAGAGACAGAGACAAGTATAATTTCTCTAGAAATAGCCTGCACAAGTTATTTGAACCCTCACCCTCTCAGCCTGCCAAGGGGAAATTAAAATTAAGATCCCAGGAATAAAGTGATAAAGGTATTTCTGGTCTCTGAACAGCTTTGTACAAGCTGGTTGAGACACTGGAACATCCATAAATGGATCTCCATTATATGGGGGGGGGGGGGGGGGGACAGGCAAGAAGAAAGAGTTCCCTACATTTCCCCAATCAGAGGCAGCCTTCTGGACCCACTTTTTGCCCTCTTGCAGGAAACATATAGGCAACCTGGTGTGAAATTAGCACAGGAAATTAACTCCTCCTTGTGACATGTTCCTAAACTGAATCATCCTTATCCCCATGGCTGATAGTAAACAATGTAAAGTGTGTTGAAGAGCAGGGCTGTCTCCGTGGGAATGTGGGATTCAGCAGAAATTCCTCCTTACTCTTTCTCATTACTGGAAAATTTCTATGACTCATATATTCTCAAGCTCAAGCTACCACTGCTCAGGGGATCATCAGTAGCTTGGGTCTGAAACTGTGTTGTGGCCCAGTCCAGCTTGTCGGGGACCTGTTGCAGCAGGACTCAGATGAGGAAGAGGGCATAGCTTTGGCCCCGGAAACCCAGGTAATGCCTGCAGCTCTGAGCCTGAGCTTCCTGCAGTGCCTACGAGACCTGTCCAGAGGTGGGATCCAGCAGGTTCTCAGCAGTTCCCGAGAGTGGGTACTAATTATTTGTTTGTGCCGAGAGGGCGTTACTAATTGGGTCTGCTTTTCCATCTCCATGCCCTTGCCTCCTCCAGAGGCATACTGGGTTCCATGTAGCAATTGTGACTAATAATGTAACTCCCTGAACTGGGTTAATTCCTTTCAGGTATTGCAATTCATTGATTCTTAGCCTTTCGTACCTTTTATCTCACCAGTCTCTATCAAAGAACCTGTGTGTTTCACCATTGCTGTGTTCAGATTTGTGAGTTGGGGCATTTTCTATAATGTGATGATGATTTAGAAATGACCTGGTGCAAAAAAAAATGTTGGGATCGTGGTGGGGTGGCTGCCCATGGGGGGGGCATCCAACGCAGGTTTTGCCCAGGGCTCAGGTTTGCCTAGATACGCCTCTGCCCCCTTTGCTGAGGGGAGGGGGGCTGGCGAGGGAATCTGTTTCTAAAATTTTTGGATCCCACCACTGAACTTGTCCCAAAGGCTCAGGCAGTACCTTCAGTAGTCTTTGCAAGACCAGATCCACAGGCTTCTACAGAGCAAGCAGGCTGAGAGCCACAGCCAAGCCTCAGCTCCAAGATTCCCCAGCCTCCTGATGCCAAACCAGGGGAAGCTCTGCCAGCCCTCTCACCCCCTTTGTCCCCAGAGCTCCAAGAGTGTCACTGGAGGAAGCTGTGTGCTAGTTTGTAGGGAAGAAGATGCAGCAGCAGGCTAGCAGCTCTGGGATGAGAAGTCTTTGCAGGAGCCAGACTGAAGTAATACAGCTGTGTGAAATGTTTGAACTAATGGGTGGGATATCTGCAATAAAAGGGCTTGGTAGTGAAGCTGTGTTGGGGCAGCAATATTGTGCATGGGCCAGTAAGTTACTGTTTAGGGTTCTGGTGCCTGAATCCAGTTTTGATCTGACTTTGAACTCAGTGCTGTTTTGCCCTTCTGTACTTGGTGCTTAATTCCATTAAACTACTGACCCAACTGTGAGCTGCTTTTGATGTTGCTTGGTATGAGGCTGTCTACAACAAACTGTGCAGGATAAATGTACATGATACACTTGTAGCCCCAAGTCACTGCCAATTTTTGTCATAAAAATGCCACTTCCTACAAGTATACTATGGCAGTGCTATAATATTAGAGGTCCAGCTATTATTATTGAGTTTTTCTGTATAATAATTCTAACACTTTAAAATTTCTTTATCATGATGCTTGATCTTTTTGTTGTTTTTCCCAGAATTTCAAGTCTTTCAGTGCTTTAGAGGCATTGGTTCATTATGGACCAATAAACAAGCATAAATAAGACATCCTCAGGTCGTTAAAAAAGGCATCTTGAGAAGGAAATCCATACAGCTCAGAATGCCTAATTTCTGCTCCAGCCATGCTATTTTGGGAATGTTTCAAAATGCATCTTTTCCCCCCTAAACCACCTTCAAGATGACACCTGTTTGTGCAAAATGCAGAACTCAGGAGGCATCTTATTTTTCCCACTTGATCATTAAGCTCTCTGGTCAGTTTCACCTTGGGGTCCCAATACTTTTCCATGGGAGTCCTTTGAATGGCTAAGATTCTCATATCTGTGTCTGCATAGCTTCAAATAACGCTCCTCCAATTTTCTTTTAAAAAAGGAAAACTATATATTGCTGGCATTGGCAAGAAGAGCTGAGTACAGCTATGTACTTTTCAGGCTGAAAAGGCACCCAGGATCACTGCCTGCAGAGCAAACATCCTGGGACAACCTTTAGCAAATGGAGGCAGGTAGGTGCAAGTGGAGGGTGAAACTGACCAGAGAGTTTACTGGTCAGGTGGGAAAAAACCTTTTCCCTCCTCTGACACCTGTGCTGTACAGAAAATAAATGAGAGCCAGCTTTTTAAAAGATGTCCCCAGGATGTGCAAAGTGAAATTATGAAGTCGCCTCTTTTTAAGACATCCCCCAGGAATCTCATTTGTGCTGTGCGAAATGGACCATTATGTGTTGGATCCAGCAGAGTGTTTCTGTGGTGAGAAGGATTTCTACCCATGGAGCATGACTTTCTGTCAGGGGGACAGTAGCTATGTGATTGAGATACATTCCTAATGTAACTGCTTAAAGCGAACTAATGCTGCTACAAGATATATGTAACCAGTCTGCTATATGTAACCACTGCTATCTGGAGCATTCCTTTTTTGATCTTTACTTTATGGCTTCACACACTTTGAAGATAACTAGGTTTCCCCTGGTCCCATGAGAAAAACAGTTACATCTGTTATCTTGTGAAGGCAGGTGGCTTTCTCCTACTAGATGAAAAGTAGTGTGTATTTGGTGAGGATATTTTTTGCTCTAAATGATTCTCCTCAATCCATATTAGTCATTCTCACAAAGGTTGCTCTTTGTTAGCTTTTCTGATTGTGCAGCGTGGAACATACTATCCACCTTCTCCCATTTCTTGACTGTTTCATGCAAACACTGACTTTCAACAACAGCAATAGCAGAAGTTAATGAGGAAACCGCTGTTTTAGACAATGTGTTTGGGCAAGACAGATATATCCATATTTTTAAAATTCCTTAGTATTTCTAATTAAAGTTGTATATTTTAAGAGCTGTAGATAACCCTATGGAAATCCATTATGTACTGTTATTTCCTGCTCCTAATATTGCTCTTTTAAAACAATCAGTTTTAGACATTCCAGTGGGTTTGGTATCTTCTATTATTTATTTCACCAAATTCCTCAATAAAAATCCATGTTTTCTGTTGAGCATAACAGAGTAATACTGAAAGAGACAGTAAGATTACAAATGTTTAGTTTGCTAAGTAAAGCAGACTGTATCTTGCTGCCTTAAAATTCCCCGCTCTCCAACAATGTCTGGGTTTTGTTTAACAATAAGTTTTGTTTTTCTGAATACCTTCCAGAGTTTGGAACATTGTGTAATATTGCCCCCATCACTACCCTCCCCTGGGTTTATTGACAGAAACTATATAATCTGGTGCTAGACATTTTAAAAAGAAAGATAGTAATATTCATCTCAGTGACTTTAACTTTTCAGGAGTTGAGTAGTTTCCATTTCCAAGTGCTCCTGAACCAAGTTTATTCTGCTGAGTCAAGAATCTCCTTCTACACATTCCACATTTCTGCCATTGTGATTGAGTTTGCTTGGTAAATTAATTTGGGCGATGTTTCTGCGATTCTCCTTTAAACAAAGGTAGTGCAAAAAATGCAAGGAATGGTAAGACTTGTCAGAAATGCAAATGTGGCATTTGTTCTGCTTGATGAGAAGGCTCCAGCACTAGGCAACACTAAGAGAGCTGCCAATTACAAGGCAGCCATGGTTCCAAAAATCATTCACTTTCCATGGCATTTATTGTTTATTTTTACAGGAGGCTGCACTTCAGCAACCAGCACCCAAATGCCACTCCAAGGCAGAGGCTGTTTTGAAGTTCTTTCACCTATTGTGCTCTGCAGCACTAAAGTATTCAGTGCGCCCCCCCCCTCCCCTTGTTATGACTAGATACAGGACTATCAGTACTAAGGCTAATGGCAGATATTATCCTCCAGAGAAAGTGGGGTGGGAGGGAAGGAAACAAAAAATGTTCATTAGATACCACATTTCTGTTATTTTATGCTATCATTTAGGAGATGAATGAAATGACTCTTGCAGAGGCATAAATGTAAGTAAATTATACATTAAGAAGCAGAAAGTCATAAACATCACTCTTTAAGATTATGCTAAATGTTTGCAGTCAGGGAATGAGACGAGAGATGTCATTAAACTACTGTTTGGAGACTATATCATACCACATAAAATAAGACTCACATGCATAAAATATTGGGGGTGCATAGAACAATCCAGTTGTTTTGAGGGCATGAAACAGTACACAATAACACTCATGTCAAATAACTCATTAGCAATATTAGTCTCCTTTGCATTACTATGCATGAAGTGCAAAATAATGAATAAAATAAAAGGCTTTAATATGTGCATTATTATTATACCGTAGATAGCTTAATGTTCTTTTTTGTGAAAAACAAGGCAGCAGGAATGGGCCACTTGCAGCTGTCGCTCTATTTGCTTGCTCATCCAAAGACTCATTATCAATTGAAATGCACATTGAAGAAGGGATGTTGGCAGTGTCTTTTTATAAAGAGTGGAGTGGGAAAAGCCAGGAAGAAAACATGATTGTGGTGCAGTAGCCTGGCTCAGACAATATACATAATTCTTTTCTCTTGTACAATGCTATAAGGATGGGGAGGCAGAGAGAAAGAGAGAGGTAAGCAAATGTTTGGACCCAGGCTACCCAACTATCTAAGAGCCCAAAACAAACCCCTACATTGGGCTTTTCTGCACAATTCATTTAAAATATTTTGTGGCAGGAAATAAAATGTTTCTTCCATGGAATTCCACATTGTTTTTACCCCAAACTGTTTCATTTCCAGCCTCAAAATGTTTTAAATTAATCCCCTTTATTGTCTGGCAGAAATGTTTTGAAAATGTCTTCAGTTGTTATGCCATCTATTGACTATGTTTCCCACACTTCTCTGCTTCTCTGAACATCCTCCTTGGTGCCATTCTGTGAGTTTACTCAGTTCCCCCTTGGCTGTTTATTTGCCACATTTCTGTTTGTTCTGTTATTTTGGGGGCCCAATCTTCGAAGTATCAAGTATGTGAGGAGTATGGAATGCAGCATGAGGCTGTGAATCATTGAAATATTGATTTAACACAGAACTAAAAAAAGGTGGGGTAGGAATCATGGAATGGCAGCTAGGAATCATTTCACGGGGTGGGGGCAAACAAAAGTTTACAAATGTTTTTTCAAATGTTTTAGGAGATTTGTGCAAAAGGGTATAAAAATTGGGTGGCTGCAGGTAAGTCACCAACAGTGCAGCTTTAAGCCCTGGGTTTAGAAGGGCTTAATTCTATTTGGATTGTCACTGCTCTCTCAGCCATAACTCTCAGTGCCAAACCAATGTTAAAAAAAACCCATGGATCCCTATTAGTTAATTCATCTGCACTCCATTTCAGGGGAGACTATGCCCTTTTGGTACTGACTCTCCAGATTCGATTCTACATATCATCCTAAATTGCTGCTTGTTTTCATTCCATTGGGCCTCTAAGAAAGAAAATAAAGTTCAGATCTCTCATTCACATTCTTTTGGCTTACGAAATAAAATGACAACAGCTTCAGTGGCACTCTTTGGGACCGTAGTTCTGATTGAAAGATCACACATAGAACTTCCTGAACTTAAAAGGGGATCAGTAAAAGGATATATTCTGGACGATGTAATACAAGCCTATTGGCCTAATTTTAACCCCCCCCCCCCCGCGGCACACAAACACCCCTGCGGCGCCTCCCGCACTTACTTTAGAAATTGTGCAGGCTGGAGAACAGGCTTGCTCCCTTCCAGGCTTCAAAGGCCCTGGTGGGAACTACATATCCCAGAAGACCCTGGGAAATGTAGTTCCCACCACGGCCTTTGAAGCCTGTTCTCCAGCCTGCTTGGTTTGTAATGTAAGTGTGGGGGAATGCCGCAGGGGGGTGCGCCGCGGGGGAGGAGTTGGGAGGAATTTTCCGCCCCCCATGTGACCCCAAACTGTGCACCCAGTGCACGGCGCACCCCCACCTCCTGGTAGCTTCGCCAGTGCCCCCCACTGATGGTACATCTGCATGTTTACCCATCACCCTTAACTCTGCTCAACATGGTCTACAACATGGAGGTATAAAGGGGAGTACAAATCATAACAAAAGCACCTGGGATGTAAATGTGGGTAGGGTTGTGGAAAGAAGGTCAGCATTCAGGACAATACAGGAGAGACTACTGAAAAGCAGAGCAGCAATTATGGGCACTTTTGGAGAAGGAGAGCACAATATTTTTGAAGTAAAACTAATGTTGAAAAATATCAATATTCAAAGAACCTTATCCTACTCAGGATCCAGCAAGTGGGGAACACATTAAAATAGAAACCTGTACCCCAAATATTCCAAAGGCACAGATTCCTTTGCTGAGCAGGGGTACCTTTGTAGCTTTCCCGGGTTGATGCTGTGTTATGATTTTCATCAAATATAATAAAGAAAATTATCACAATGAATGCTGTTAAAATAAACTCATTTCCTGTAATTGAAAATCACCTTAAAAATAGCCAAGATTGCCTCTCACAATAAGATTTTGCTTGCAGATGAATCCTGCTTTCTAATTTGGAGCACTTGAGAAAGAGGCATAATATTTTATGTACCAGAAAAAAATAGATTTTTTCACCCATTCTGGAAAAATGATATCTTACTCAGTCCATGTCTTCTTGACATCAAATATTTTCCTTGATATCTCAAGAGAGTTGAATAAGCTAATTTGAAAGCTCAATGCAAGTAGGCATCTTATGCAATTAAACAGTTGGATTCATTCACCCCATTAGTCATTGTCAAAATATATTGAATCAAAATGATAAACTTACCTACACCGAAAATATTTATTCCAAAGTATATTTTTGTCAATCAAGTAGTAAATTTTAGATAATGATAATGACGGTTTGTACCAGCACCTCTCAGATGAAGACATGAGACTACAGTATGTTTGATTTAAACCATGTTTCTTCGTTGAGCAGTTCTCTGGAGAAGGAGGTAGTTTCAACCCCTTTCTTGTATGCCTCTTTCATAATTTGAAAAGCTCCTCCCAGGCTGTGATGAGTTCTACATGGAGAATGTAATGCCCTCGGCGGTAAGGGAATTTCATACCTGGGGTCTCGAAAATAATCCAGTACTCCCAGTGAAATCAGAGAGGTTTTTACCTTCAGAGTCCTGCTTAAGGTCAGTATGTTTGATATCATACAAAACTTCCAAAAGGTGGGTTGAAGTGCTTGTCCTAAGTATGTGGTATTTATTTATTTAGAAAATTTATGTGCCATCTGGTAGCCTCAGGTATCTGAGGCAGGAGGTCCTCACATGGCAGAGCAAAGGGCAAGGGATCAAGGGTGGGGTTGCCCCAATCCTGGAGGCAAAGGCATAAAGAGGGCAGAGGCAGCCAAACTCTGAGGATGGACCACAATTCCACCCCTCTCACCATCAGTCTACAGGAACTTTTTTCTTTTCCACAACCTCTACTATAGCACATGGCTTGAGAAATCATGAGGGTGTCCCCAAAACATGATTCCAGTATTAGGGCCGCTTTCAGGGTTACATAACTTTAATGCATGGAGAGCTTCAGTCTGGCTGCTCTTCATTCCAATAAGGTGCTTCTGAGGTACAGTAGTTTTAACAGATTCAATTTCCCCTTACAGAGTTATTAAAATTCACTCAACAGATGTCATGTATGAGTGTATATGATGTATATTAAGTCTGGGTTTCTGTAAATGTCGTGACATCTGTCCCAGCATCCACATATTATTTGAATTAGATGGTTTTGAAACCGTAGCATAGAAGTGGGTGGTTGTGAGGCCAAATAAACAACACTATCAATAACATCGCTGAGATCTTTCAATGCACTGAATTTATGCACCAAGGCACCAGTTCTACAAGTGTTTATTCATAAGTTGAACTTTGTGAGCAATTCCACTTGCCCAATTTTGAACAGGTTCAGTGAAATAAAACAAAATTCTAGGGGGACATTAAAGACTAGGAACATTTATTTCTGTATGGGCTTGTGTGAATCACACTCACTTCTTCCATGACTCCAAGAAGCTCATATAATAAGTGTTGTTGATCTTTAAGGTGCCACCAGACTTCTTTTTTGCTACAGTGGACTAACTGTAAGCTCGCTGTTTAACCTTGAGCAGGAGTTCTCTGCAAAGGTTGGCAGTACGCCCAGTTGGGCATCTTATCTTGTTGCTATAGTTTGTCTGTGTGAACTGGGCTGAAAACTGTCTCAAGGAGAAGTGGATGAGAACCTGCATTTGTTATCGTTAGCTTTGGCGGGAACTGGGATAGAGCCCATAAAAGCGGCTGTTGGGTCTTGGGGGGGCTCAGTTCCCACATTGCCTGTGATTGACTAAGAATGCCAGCTCAATAAAGAACTTCGATGGTTACTTTTGGTCTGGACTTTACTGGTTCGTTACACTAACATGGCTATCCCTTTGCAATCACCATGGCTGGTCTAAAAGCTTTTGCTTTCTTTTTGAGGTGCTTCTCACTGTGCCACACATATTTTCAGATATGAAAAAACAGATGCAAGGAGGAAATCTACAACTCACATGTGCTTTGCAAAATATCTCTTTACACATTCTTCATCCAAACACATCAGCAGCTACTACCAACACTAAGAAATACAGAAACAACAGTCGTAGATTTAAAAAAAATAGTAACAGCTTTGATTTGTCACCAGTCTATATGGTTGATAATTAATTTAATGCTGTGGTTGGATACTGAGCAAGAAGCAGCAAATGTACACAGTTGGATGTACACTGCAATGACTAAGACTGGAGGAAGAAAACTTCATTAGGCTGGGTGACACTGCAAATGTGCAATGGTCAATCATGCTGTACCATGCTGTCTTGGGAAGGAGTTAAGCAAACCCTTGAACAGCTACTAATGAGCTGTGAGAAGCTGAACCAATCACAAAATAATTGGCTGCCTGATCATGACTATCGATCAGTATGTGATATAAACTGGCTGGTGTTCATCCATAATTGTTTGGCTTACACTTCTCAGAACTTGCTTGGCTGCTATCAAATTTTAAGTGTCTTGTGTCTTGTTCTCCTAATTTGGGCAGGGATTCTACTTTTAAAGAAAACCTTTGGTCTTTGATGGCTTCCTAGGTTCTGCTCATTAACTGTGTACCCTGTTAGATCTGATGGTACGTTTTCCCATCTGCAGTATATATTCTATCTGGGCTTCATGATTGTGGATTTAAATAACTTACAGGCTTCCAGAAAAGATCTGACCCTCTTTACCACTGCTTTCAACTTTCTTTTGACTAATCCCCATATTTCTGAGAATTAAAAGAGTGAAAAGAGCTTACAGCAAAAAAAAAAAAAAAACACGAAAAGCCTAAGCTGATAAATTCAATCTTCTCTAATTTTGACTCTTGTCTTTTTATAACATATGAGAAATTTCTCCACCCCCCCCCCGCCCAAGGAAATTTCTAAGGAAGTTTAAAGGCCAGTTCATATAATTACCCTTTTCAACTGCCATACTGGTACATGCACATGAACTGTTAACATTGTTCATTTGGAAGTTCCTGATCATTGTTCACATAGTCCTGTTTTCATGCTGAAGTGCCCTTATAAGAAAATAGTGTCCAGAACTGAGTAACATGGCTACAATTCTAAGAACACTTTAATAGAAGAACTAAAATGAGACTTTTGAGTATTTTGGTTGAGGATTGCACCCTGTATATACCATTAATGTTTATTATAATTAAGTACTCTCACATTTCTTTTTTGACTGAAAAACTCAGGGCAACTAATCTACTACATTCTCATCATATCCTGAATTTGGAATTTTATTCCACCCTCAGATAGGAAGATGGACTGTATCTATATCTATAAATGCAAAATACCACTGACTGACTCACTGACTCATCAAAAGAACTCAAAAACCACCGAACCTACGAAGTGGAAATTTGGCACACCAGTTCATTATGTGGTTTAAGTGCTCACTAAGAAAGGATTTTTCAAAATATTCAGTTTTACTCGAGTTATTACACATTTACTGTTGAACTCTGGCCATCTGCGTTACTGTTGAACTCTGGCCATCTAGTTTTAACATTCTAAAGGTGACAGTTAAAAACCTGCTTGCCAAGCTAAAGGAAGCAGTACGGGGAGTAAAGATGATTTGTTTCACAAGAGATTTTAATGAAGGGCACTTTGATGCTCTACTTCCATTTGTCAAATCGACAAGTTCTGATAATGCCCACCAAACAACAAGCACAATTGAGCCAATGGTGGCCCAACTGGATTCTTCCACCGACCTCCTCACCACATAAGAACCTGTTCCTTCTGTTGAAACAGCTAAAGGGAGAAGAGGGATTAAACGCAGAAAGCAATTTACAGATTCGATTTTAAAAAGACAACTACAGGAAGCTGCTGCAAAATATGCGAAAAACAACCCAGATGTTTATAAAGAGGCTGTGATGAAGTATGCTGAATGTCACCCCGAAGTTCACAGACAGGCTGTGATGAGGTATGCTGAATGTCACCCCGAAGTTAATACAGAAGCTGTGATGAAGTATGCTGAATGTCACCCCGAAGTTCACAGACAGGCTGTGATGAGGTATGCTGAATGTCACCCCGAAGTTAATAGAGAAGCTGTGATGAAGTATGCTGAATGTCACCCCAAAGTTCACAGACAGGCTGTGATGAGGTATGCTGAATGTCACCCCAAAGTTCATAGAGAGGCTGTGACCATGATCTGCAGTCATGGCCACATGATTCCTCCACTGCCAGTCAGGGCTGGATCTATGGAGTGGGGGGGGGTCCTTTTTTGAAGGGGGGAGTTTAAAATCACACCTCCCCATATATTTTAAACTTATTTTATCTTGTGTGTGTCTATGTGTGTATATATAATCAGCATATATCATCAACACCACCTTTAAATGATAGAATAAATTATGTTGACCTCTAGGAACTGTTAATGAATAATTCCACTTTTACATTATTTTAGCTATCAATAATGTCTGAATATTCCCTTAACCTTCCTGCACGCATAAAAACTCTATCAATGATCAAGTTTTCCATCCTAGCCTTTTTCATTTTTTAAAAATATAGCACACATAATTTTGACATGGGAAACACCAAACATACCTATCTCTCCTTCACAGCCTGATAAAGCAAGACTGAGATTTACTTTTCGCTTTTGCTGCCTGGAAGGGAGGCGGGGAGAAGGGCAGGTTCAGCGCCACATCCAATCCAGCTTTGGCAGGGCTGTTCCAGCTGCCTGCATGAGCAAGTGACATAACTGAAGGAGGCGGAGACGCAGCCTTTTATGGGTAGATTGGACCAATCCCATGCCTCTTCTTGGCCAGGCTCCAACAGCTTCTCTTTCTCACCCAACCTAGCAGCTGCTTATTGGACCACATGGAGCAGCCCGGGCAGCAATTCTCACCAGCTTGACTTTTTGGAAGGCCAAGGGAGGCTGGGAGTGTGCAGGGTAGCAAAAGTAGCTAGCTCGCAGAAGTGCAAGTGCAGGCCCCCATGGCTCAGGCTTCTGACGGAAAGAAGAGGGCTTCATTGGGACAGCGGGAAGATGCCCCAGCCAAGGCTCCCAGACCCCAGGGGCTTTCCCACAAACAAGCAATGAACAGATGTCTTGCAGGAGGTCATGCAGTAATGCATGGTAACGCACCAAGATGCTTGGGACCGAGACCCCTAGTTTCCAGCTGCAGAGGCAACACATAGCAGCTAAGTTACCAATTGGGGTTTTTTACAGCAGCATATGGGGGAATGGGAAGACTGGACTCCATCCAAGGCACCCATTGGGGGGTTGGCTATGCTTCCCCTGGCAACAGAATGAATGGTGAGGCAGATGGCCAGGTTGAGTTGGCTCACATCAGTGGCCAGCTCATATGCCACTGGGGATGGGACCTGCAGCTGGAGAGGGTTCCAACCCTCACTCTTCTCCTTGGGGGTACTTGCACCCAGAGCCAGCACTGCACTCATTGGGGTGGGGTGGGTCAGTTACATGAGACCCTCTGCCATTAGCGCTGAGGTACCACATCCCTCCATGAACTGTGCTAATGATATTTTCTTCCAGGGCATTACCAGAGCCCTCATGAAGCTTTCCCAGTTCATGGGTCACTTCAGCATGGGAGGTTCCCTGTCCCTCAACTGTGTTCCAGATGGGGCTCTGAATCAGGGGAGGCAGGGCATTGGCCTGTGTGTGTGTAGGAGGGGCCTTGAAAAACTGGTCCATTGGCAAGGGATCAGCTTGATGCTTCCATCAGAGAATGCCGTCGCCAGTGGAAACACATGTCAAGGACAGTGCCCCTGCTGTCGATCCCTCAGCAGCTCGTCTTCCAGTGAGTCTTCCTCAGATGAGGACACCACCCACATTGGTGGTTCTTACTGAAGAATGGGAGAGGATGTTCCTGGGTTGCCCTGCTAGTTAGCTAGACATAGAGCAGTGGTGGTGAACCTTTGGCACTCCAGATGTTATGGACTACAATTCCCATCAGCCCTTGCCAGCATAGCCAATTGGCCATGGTGGCAGGGGCTGATGGGGATTGTAGTCCATAACATCTGGAGTGCCAAAGGTTCGCCACCACTGACATAGAAGGTCTATCTCTGGCTGCGGGCCCGGGTCCCAAAGGCCATCCCATGCCTGCATAATCAGAGAGAGTAAGGTCAGAGCTCCCCCAGGATCCCATCTCCCACACAAGTTGAGGGAGCATGCCTTAGATGGCTATTGTGTTGATGTTTTCTCCTTCCTTAAGCCTGATGGGTTCCATGGGGCCCCAGGAAAATCTTCCACCAATGCATCCAGGAAGAAGGAAGCAGAGCACACCTTTGATAATTGGATACAGGGTTATGGACAGTATCTGATCTCTGTAGCCTACAGTGACGTAGGTAGAGGTTTTTTATGGTTGGGTTCAGTGACTGAGGGCTTTCCGGCTGTTCCATTCCATGCATTGTTTCAAGCAAGCCGGACATGTAATGGGAGGGGTTTGAACCCAAGAACCCCCTCCCCTTACCTATGTCCCTGTCAATGGGCATTGGCATCTTGTGGCCCATATATTGTAACATCTTGCAGGCACGTTCCATAGAAGGGGATGTTGCCACAATTAATTAAGATGAGGGTTTTAAGGAGTGCGTGTCTCATGATGAAACCACACATGACCAAGTCTTGGTTGTCATGGTTCACCCATATGCAAAGTCTCATAGTGACCCTGCAAAACATCATTTTCCTGTTAAAAGGGATGTTTCCCAGCTTGTCTGTTGGGAGTTCAAAGCTGGATGGAGCATTTGCCAGAGGTGGACTGTTTTATGCATTGAGCATTCAGCTTAGAGAGAGTGATCTGCCTGTGGAAAAGCGTGTGTTACTGGCTAGCCACATGGCATTGGACTTCGATTCTCTGATTTGCTGGCTGCCAGGGATAGCCATTTTCTGGTCACAGCTAATAGAGCATTGGGTGTGATGTGGGGCATTGGCCCCTGAGAGAGTGGATCTGGAGGACTTCCACATTTTGTGGAATTGCTGGGGGGGCAGGTGCGTCACCTACCAGGACATCTCATTTCGCATGCCAGCTCTGTATCAGAAGGACGACATCCATCTATCAGAATGGGGCATGGACCTATGGCTTCACAGCATTAGATCTGCACTGCATGACTGGTTGTTGGTTTAGGAAGTTTGGTGGGAACAAGGTGGAACCCTCGCTCTTTGGTGAGTTGCACATGGGGACTGATCTGTTCAGGGGAGTTGGAACCTGTGTGCCTGCCTTTCCTATTTTTGGGGGTCTCCATAAGAGGCATTGTGGTTGGAGCAAGCCTGGGAATTGCATACCAAGGTCGGGGCTGGTTGTGGCTTGTGCCCCCTGACAACAAGAGGAGTTTATTCAGAGCCCAGAGCCCAGATAGCTCCCTTTATCTTGCTGCTCTGGTTTTTCCCTCAGCATCCAGGCTTTGGGGCAGATTATCACTGGGGGACAGCAGGTGTGCTACCCAGTGTTCAGATCCATCCCCTATGCTGCACCTCTGCTTCCTTAGCCAGCATATCAATAAACAGGCTGTGGCCAAATTATATTCCACAAAAATTCGTTGTCTGCATCTTATTTTTTTTTATACTCTCGATCTCCCTCTCCCCTCCTCAGGTGACAAAATACAGCAAACTCCCCCCCCCACAAGCTTTATCTAGTAATTATGCTGCCAGAAGCTAAAACAACTAAATTAAAGTTACTGTCTGTGTCTCCCACTGCATACAACTTGACATCTTTGGACATCTACTCAGGAAGCTTCAGCTCTCCTTCCTTTTCATTTGTCATATTCTCACCCAACTAACAGCCACAGCTTCTGCCTAACCATCAGCTGTGACTCCCCTCTGAGGCCTGGGGTCTCCCTCTCCCCTCCCCCTCTCCTAGCAGCAGCCTAATTGGTGGAATTAAGTGTACTGCAGAACAAGCCATCTCTGCTGGATAATCAAGCCTCCCCTGCCTCCTAGCAGCAGCCTAATTGGGAGAATCAGCCACATAGAATGAGTTATCCATGCTAAGCAATTGAGCCTCTCCTACCTCCTAGCAACAGCTCAGTCAGGGGGATGGGCACAAACACTATGGAGCTGGCCCTGTTGCCAGCTTGTGAACTGCAAAAGCAGTAACACTTTTGACCAATTGTTCTCCAGTCCTGCTCTATAACACTTAGTGATCTTTTGCAGTTCTTGGAAACAACTAATCCAAATAAAATATTTTTACTATATCCTGAAATATTTTTTTACTATATCCATGTATCTTCCCCTATGTAATCAAGATAACAGCAACATTTAAAAGTCAAGGTGAAGCTAGTAAAACTATAAAATGTTTAAACAATGTGCTAATTGGGTGGTTTTGTACATTGCTATTTTGCTTGTAAAATTACTTTATAGTATGAATTCAGAAATGCTGAGTAATGTCATAAAATGCTGATTTTTCCTTGTCAGGTGTGCAGTTGTCCTCACTTCCTGATATATTTGATTAAGAGGATATCAGTAACAGAACACACCATGGCTTCATCCTGGATGGGAAGGCAAGGCAATAACAGTAGCTCATCAGACCAAGTTCACGGACTGACAGGTGTTTGTGGTTAGAATTTCATTACCTCTCTCACAGTAGTCTGCTTGTCTCAGTGACTGCCTCTAAAAAGGAAAGCAAAATTCTTCCATTCTCCAAACCTGGAATTTTTTCTCAGAGAAATAAGAACAGAATGAAACAGTTTGGAGAACTGAAGAACTGTACTCCTCTATGCAGGTTTCATATTTGACCGACCCCCCCCCCCCGACCACCTCATTTCTAATTCCTACTCCACAGTCTATACAGGTATGACTAGCCCTAGGGATTCTATGTTTAAAGTTCACAAGAGGTCAACCAAGATGATCAATGGGTTAGAGCACCTTTCCTATGAGTCTGGGTCTTTTTAAGCTAGAAAAGGGCATCTAAGGGGACATGACTGAAAATGTTAAAACTATTAATGGGATGGAAAAAGTAGATAGGGCTTTTTTTTCTCCCATAATACTGGAAATTGGGGGTATCCAGTGACATTGATGGGCAACAAGTACAGGACAGGGAAAAGAAAATACGTCTAGTAAATGAGTAATTACACTGTAGAATTCACTATTGGTAGATGTAGTAATGACCACAAGCATTTTTAAAAGGGAGTTAGGTAGCTTCATGGAATATAGGCCCATCAATGATACTAGCCATGGGTAGTAAAGTGAACCTCCAAATGCAGAGGCTGATACCCAGTTCTAGGAGTCTACATCAAGAGAGGGCATTAGCCTCTGTACCTTGTTTGTTGGCCCTTCATTGCCTGCTGTGTGGAACAGGATGCTGGACTAGATATACCACTGGTTTGATTGAGTAATACTACTCTTTTGCTCTTAACTGCTTAGGCAGCTGATTGTAGCAACTAGAAGAAATTTAGCTTATAACTGAAATCAACAATCTGTGCCCAAAATAGTGCCTTGATTACGAAAGACATGGTATGCCATGTTAATGGACAGGATATTGATTTCTAAATAAAAAGGAGTTTACAAGACAGATGCACAGAACCTTTTTTGTCCAACACTCATTCCATTTTATTGAGAACTGGAACAAAAAAGTTTCCTGAGAAACTTTTTAAGAAAGAGGTGTTAAATTTGGTGGGAACTTTTAATTTAATTTGTATACCATTGTTTTTCTCATAAGGGACTTTGGCAAGTGCTGCATTCAGGTGTCTAAAGTAAGTGGGATATGACCAGCATTGTAACCTGTTGTAATTTCATCTACTCCGCAATGTTAATAGTAGAAGACTTGTCATGATAGTTAAAGTGTCCATATCCTATCCAGCATGAGTCAGCATGAGACTGAGCTGACAAACCGGTTCTTACCTGTTCCAAGTGACCTTTAACATGATTGGTTGAGTCTTGTATAAAAGCACTTGTATGATACTGGTTCAGTGTTCCTTTGGGAAACAGGTGTTAGGCGAAGCACTTTGATTGTCTGCTGATTATTCTTCGTTGTATATAGTTACTTGTACATAGAGCAACTGAATGATAAAAGCCTTCTTATGAATGACAAAGCTGTGTGGAGTTTACTTCGTGAAGGTGGGAGTGTTGCTGTACAAGACCACTAGTTCTACTCTAAGTAGCCCCGCTCAAATTCTGCTATCAGGTTATGGGCCCAGGCGGTGTGGTCTACCTGTGAGTAAGGCGGTGGTTCCTGTGTGTTCCTGTGTGTTCCTGTGAGCTGTGGTGTGGCTGTCCAGTACAGAGTCTACGATGGCGGTCACAGCAGCCGGCATGCCGTTTGAACGCCTTAATGAGGACAACTACTTGTCGTGGGCGTGTAAGATGCAGTCCTATCTTATTCGGGAAGATTTGTGGTCTGTGGTGGAGACAACCCCGGCTGCTGCCGACGCGGCGGGTCGACGCGCTGATCAAAAAGCCCGTGCCTCCATAATTCTAGCCGTGGAGAACTCCCAGCTTCTGTATGTTCGGGACACTGTGAATGCGAAAGAATGTTGGGAGGCGCTCAAGGCCATATATCAGCAAGATACAGCAGGGTCTAAAATGCTGATTGCGAGACGGCTATATAACTGCAAGCTGAAAGCTGGTGAGTGCGTTTCTACTCATTTGCAGCTAATGAGGTCCCTATTCGTCCAATTGGAAGACCGTGGGATGGTTTTTCCAGAGTCCCATAAATCTTATATCATCTTATCATCACTTGATCAAAGTTGGGATCAGCTGGTTTACAGTTTACAAAGTGTGAAAGAAGCAGACCTCACACTTTCCTTCGTGACTTCTAAGCTGCTTGAAGGTCAGCAACAGAGGGAATTTCAGCAGGAGAGCCGTGCTGTTGGAGCTGCCCCTATGAGACGACAACGCTCTGAGGTGAAGGTTTCATCAGAGACGGTGCCTGTGAAAGCCTATTCTGTCCGGAGATGTTACTGCTGTGGGTCTGTAAATCACATCGCCAAACACTGTCCAGACGCCGGCAATAAAAGGCAGATGAAAGGACAGAAGGGGCGAAACGGAAGATTTACAGCCCAGAACAAGCCTGACCTGTATGACGCAGCTATGTTGGTGTCTAGTGCTGTGGAGAAAAAGCAAAGCAGCTGGTTGATGGATAGTGCCTGCACGGCACATTGTGTAAACGACAGAAGTTTGCTTTGTGATGAAACTGCTGCTACCATTTCCCACGTAAGCCTTGCTGATGGTTCATCATCAGAGGTGTCTTTACAAGGAACTGTGTATGTACCTGCTTTTGGTCTAAATATTCAAAATGTGTTACTAGTCCCCCACCTAGACTTTAATTTGTTAAGTGTTCCATGCCTTGTTCAGGAGGGGTATAAAGTCACATTTAATAATGACATGTGTTATGTGAACAGAAATAATGTGTTGTGTGCAAAGGGACAACTAAGGGATATGTTGTACCACATGATTCCCAAAGGTACTAGTGGGAGTGTAAAACAACTATCCAGTCTGTCTAATAAGCCTTTACACGACAACTGTGTGCACGAGTTACACCGTGTACTAGGTCATGCAGGGTGGTCCACTATAAAGCAGTTAGCTAAGGTGTGTGACATACAAGTAAAACCCTGTAAACATTACCTGGAGTGTTCTGTTTGTAGTGGCTGCAAAGTCAAAGCCTTTCCTGTTGCTAAAGTAAGCAATAGACAAACAGACAGACCTTTTGCTTTGGTCCATTCTGACCTTGCTGGACCTTTCCCAGCCAGCCAAGGGGGTGCACGTTACATCATGTTGATTGTGGATGATTATAGTAGGTACTCTTATTGTCTACTGTTAAAATCCAAAGCAGAAGCCTGTGAGAGGTTCCAGGACTGGGTTGCCATGGTTGAAAGAAACCACCCCTATAAGGTAGCGAGGCTACAAACAGATCGCGGGGGAGAGTACATGAGTAAAGCCTTTCAATCCTGGTTGGCAAAGAAGGGGATTGTGCACAGAACAACTAACCCTTTTACACCTCAGGAGAATGGGGTATCAGAGAGACGCTTGGGAGTTTTGCAGGTGATGCGTGACTGTATGCTTGAGGATGCAAAACTACCCTTTCACTATTGGGGAGAGGCTGTCTGTGCTGCCACTCACGTAATTAATCGTCTCTGGAGTTCCAGTATTCAGGAAACACCCCATTACATGTTGTTTGGCAAGAAACCCTCTTTGAAACACCTGAGAAGGTTTGGGAGCTTTGCCAATGTCTTGATACCAAGTGCACAAAGAACTAAAGGTAAACCCAGGTATCAAAGATTAAGATTTACAGGTTATTCAGAAAACACTAAAGGTTATAGATTTAGTCTGAATTTTGGCAGAATTGTGGTCTCTAGAAGTGCCAACTTTGAGAGACACACAGGTTAGAACATGTTCATTCTAATTCAGAGGTTTTTCTGCCTGCCTTAACTGGAACAGCCTGCAGGTGCAGCAATCAGTAGCCAGAGCGCACCATCCTCCTCTACTCAAGGTCACATTCCTAGAGTGAAGAGAGAGAGAGAGGACAGCAGTAGTTCAGACTCAGAGAAAGAAGAGGAAAAACGCAAGTGTGTTGATTTTCCCCGCAGGTCCAACAGGAGAAAATAAAGGAGTGCCATACAAAGGTTTGGTGTTACTCAGGTTGTTAGGATCTGTCAAACATGGGTAGAGCCTCAAAGTTTCCAGGAGATGGTAACTAGACCTCCTGAGGAACAAGAATTGTGGAATGCTGCTATGGATGATGAATTTGAATCCTTAGTGAAACAAAATGTTTTGAAATTGTAGACTTACCACAAGACCAGAAAAGTGGTTGGATCACGTTGGGTGTACAAGAAGAAATCATTGCCCAATGGGGATAGCTTGTACAAAGCTTGTTTGGTTGCCCAGGGCTACGGGCAAACCTATCTAGAAAATTATGAGCAAACATATTCGCCTACTGCTAAGGCTGAGTCTATGAGACTGGTGCTAGCTATAGCAATGCAAAGGGAATGGAAAATGCGTCACTTTGACTTCCAGTGTGCATATTTACACGCTCCTCTGGCAGAGGATGTGTACATGAAACCAGCACCTGGATATGCAGTTGAAAAAAAGGCAAGGTGTACAAATTATGTAAATCGCTGCACGGCCTCATGGCAGGCAGCTAGAAATTGGAATCAGTGTTTGCATGATGGTTTGTGTAAATCTAGGTTTCCAACGAAGTGTTCGGGATCCTTATTATTGTATACCACAGGTGAAGGCCAAGAGCAAGTCATCATAATTGTTTACGTAGATGACATGTGTGTTACTGCCTTAACTGATGCTCAAATCACTGATGTCTATGACAGTTTGAGGAAGTCATTTCAGGTGAAAGATTTAGGCTACCTGAAAACCTATCTAGGTATTAGCATAACTAAAACAGCAGAAGGAACCTTGCTGCTAAGTCAGAAAGACAAAATTGAAGAGCTCATAGTGAGTACTGGCTTAGAGAAAGCTAAAGTAGCAAAACACCTATGTCTACTGAGTTTACTAAAGGAAAGAAAGATTCTGATGTTTCTTTTGATAATCCTGAATTATATCGTTCTGTCATTGGAAGTTTGGCCCATTTGGCAAACTGGACAAGACCAGATATAATGTTTGCTGTTAGCTAGTTAAGCAGACTTGTGTCTAAACCCACACTCACGTGCTTGGCAAGGAGTGAAACGTGTCGCTCGTTATTTAAAAGGTACACAGCATTTTGCTTGGTGATAGCTCCAAACAAAACCCAAGTGTTAACAGCTGCAGCAGATAGTTCTTTTGCAGATGATTCTGAAAGTAAGTCCTGCACAGGTTATCTTATTAAATATGCTGATGTTCTTGTTGTATGGAGATCGAGAAAACAGACAACAACTGCCTTGTCAACATCTGAGGCAGAGTATTGTGCGTTATCTGAGACATGCACAGAGTTGCAATGGATGAAGCAATTGCTATCTGACTTAAAGGTCAAATGTGTAGAACCTGTAGTCATTCAAGATGATTCACAAACTTGTATAAGTTTAGCTGAAACTGAAAGCATGAGAACAAGAACAAAATACATTGGTGTTAGGTACCAAAATGTAAAGCAAATGGTGCAAAATAAAACAATTTCTTTGTCTTATATTGAAAGTGAAAACAATCAAGCTGACTTGTTTACTAAAGCAGTACCAGAACTGAAGTTTGAACGTATGTTGCCTTTGTTAGGTATTGTCAATGTTCTTATGTAACTTTTCTTTGTAAATATTTGTAATTGTATGTAATGACTGCTTCCTAGGATATGAGAAGGGGTGTCATGATAGTTAAAGTGTCCATATCCTATCCAGCATGAGTCAGCATGAGACTGAGCTGACAAACCGGTTCTTACCTGTTCCAAGTGACCTTTAACATGATTGGTTGAGTCTTGTATAAAAGCACTTGTATGATACTGGTTCAGTGTTCCTTTGGGAAACAGGTGTTAGGCGAAGCACTTTGATTGTCTGCTGATTATTCTTCGTTGTATATAGTTACTTGTACATAGAGCAACTGAATGATAAAAGCCTTCTTATGAATGACAAAGCTGTGTGGAGTTTACTTCGTGAAGGTGGGAGTGTTGCTGTACAAGACCACTAGTTCTACTCTAAGTAGCCCCGCTCAAATTCTGCTATCAAGACTCTGGTTGGGCATTTGGCCATCTGTGGCTGAAACACCCACTAAAGGTCAAAGCAGACATCTGAATAGCATAGATCTCTGTAACAGGCAAACTGCACATGCACATAAACTCAGTTTGGATCAGAGGCATACACAGAGAGCTGAAACATTTTGCCCCTTCAACCCTGACTCAGTTTGGGCTCCCCTATTTTTATTTTTATTTATTTATTTATTTATTTATTAAACTTTTATACCGCCCCATCCTCTAGGGGCTCTGGGCGGTGTACAGCATAAAACATGGTAAAACAAGTCACTAAAATCTTTAAAACAGCGGTAACAAACATTAATAGTAATCCATAAAATAGCTTAAAACTCATAAAACAGCAAAAAACCATAATACATAATAAAAGGCGTCCGACCTCAATTTAAAACCTACCCCCATGGGGGGGGGATGGCAGGACCCCTCAATATGAGGGGACCCTGATGTAACTGCCCTAGGGGCAGGGCAGTAAGGGGGCACCATATCAGCAGCTGGACACTCCAAAGGCCCGGTGGAACAACACAGTCTTACAGGCCCTGCGGAACTCACCCAGGTCCCGCAGGGCCCGGACAGCTGGAGGAAAGGTGTTCCACCAGGCCGGGGCCAGTGCCGTAAAGGTCCTGGCCCGCGTGGAGGCCAGCCGCATCATAGAGGGGCCGGGGGCCACCAGTAAGTTGGCCTCTGCAGAGCCCATGAGGCCGAAGTTGGGACATATGGGGTGATGCGGTCCCGAAGGTACGAGGGTCCCAGGCCGCGCAAAGCCTTAAAGGTCAAAACCCACACCTTGAAGATGATTCGAATTCAACCGAGCCAATGCAGCTGTTGCAACACAGGCTGGATGTGTTCTCTGAAGGCGCCTCCTGTGAGCAGGCGTGCTGCCGCATGTTGGACCAGTTTTAACTTCCGAATCAAACGCAAGGGAAGGCCGGCGTACAGCGAGTTACAATAGTCCAGCCTGGAGGTGACCGTTGCATGGATCACAGTGGCCAGATCCGCCTGGGAGAGGAAGGGAGCCAACCGCCGGGCCTGGCGAAGATGGAAAAATGCAGTCCGGGTTTCAGGGCCACCTGGGTCTCCATTGAGAGAGACGAATCCAGGTGGACCCCCAGACTGCGAACAGAGGGGGTCGGCGCCAATGAGACCCCCTCCCACACCGGCGGCTGGAAATCCCTAACCTCACCCCTGCGGTCTAGCCAGAGGATCTCCGTCTTCGATGGATTCAGTTGCAACCTGCTCTGCTGCAACCAACCAGCTACCGCCTCCAAACAATGCTGGAGAGCCGCAGGGGCGGCAACCGCTCCCCCCTCCATCAACGGAATGAGCTGAGTGTCATCAGCATATTGATGACAGATCAGCCCAAAGCTCCGCACCAACTGAGCAAGTGGTCGCATATAGATGTTAAATAATAGCGAGGATAGCAGCGCTCCCTGCGGTACTCCGCACTGAAGTGGGCACCTCCGGGAGGCTTCACCCCCGCACCACACTTGCTGACTCCGGTCCCGGAGAAACAAGGCAATCCACTGCAGGACAGTGCCCTGTATCCCAGAAGCGGCCAGGCGGTGGGTCAAAGGTGCGTGATCGACCATATCAAACGCTTCGGTAAGACCTAACAATACCAACAGCGCCGATCCGCCGGTCGAAGTTGCATCACGGGCGTGTCTGTGATGGCGACAAGAGCGGTCTCCGTCCCAGGCCCAGCACGGAAGCCGGGCTGGAAGGGGTCGAAAAGCGATCGTCATCCAGGAAACCCTGAAGCTGCTCCAACACCACTCTGTCAAGGACCTTCCCCAGAAGCGAAAGCATCGAGACGGAGCGGTAATTGGCCAGATCACCTGGATCTAACGATGGTCTTTTCAAGAGTGGGCGGACCACTGCCTCCTTCAACCCATCCGGAAAGACCCCTTGCTCAAGGGAGCCATTGATGATGTTCAACAGATGGGGTCGTAGCTCCGCCCGGCAAGCTTTTATAAGCCAGGAGGGGCACGGATCCAGAGGACAGGTAGTAGGTCTAACAGCAGCCAAGGCCCTGTCAACAGCGGCTTCGGAGAGAACTGGGCCAAACTTGGGCCCGAAGACGGCAAGGGAGCCTCCAGTTCACTAATTGTAGATAACGTGGCGGGAAGGTCCCGGCGAAGCAACGTGACTTTATCTGCAAAAAAGCTCATGAATGCCTCACAGCTAATAGCCAATCGATGATTTGTAGACCCTTCTGATAAGGAGGTCAAAGACCAAATTATGCGAAATAATTGCGCCGGGCGGGAGCTAGCAGACGCAAGAGAGGAGGAGAAGAAAGCCCTCTTCGCCTCCTTCGTTGCCATCTCATAGGCCTTCATAAACGTCCTATAAGATGTTCGCGCAGCGCCGTCGCGAGATTTCCGCCACACTCGCTCTAGTCGTCTAAGCATCCGTTTCATATGGCGCAGCTCCTCGGTATACCAAGGAGCCTGCCGAACACGGGGGCGAAGAGGACGCCGGGGAGCAACAATCTCGATGGCATCGGAGAGCCGGGAGTTCCAGTCCTCCACCTGCTCATCGAGTGTGCCGGCGGGTTTTTATTTGCATTTTAAAGAAGAAAAATCAACAATATTTACAAACCCATTTTTTTTCATTAGAATGATCACAACAGTGCAGGAATCCAGTCTCAATTAGTGAAACCAAGCATGGTTTGCTTATTTATTCCATTTGTACTCTACCTCTCTCTCCAAATGAGGACCCAAAGCGGTTTATATCAATATCCTGTCTTCCATTTTATCTTTACAACAACCTTGTAAGGTAGAAGAAGAGAAGATTGGATTTATACCACACCTTTCTCTCCTGTAAAGAGACTCAATGTGGCTTACAAACTCCTTTCCCTTCTTCTCCCCACAGCAGACACCTTGTGAGGTAGGTGGGGCTGAGAGAGTTCCAAAGAACTGTGACTAGTCCAAGATCACCCAGCAAGAATGTAGGAGTGTGCAGACACACATGGTTCACCAGATAAGCCTCAGCCACTCGGGTGGAGGAGTGGGGAATCAAACATGGTTCTCCAGATTAGAATCCATGTGCTCTTAACCACTACACCATGCTGGCTCTCTAGGTACAGTTGACTGAGACAGTGTGATTGGCCCAAGGTCACTCAGTAAGCTTCCGTGGCTAGGAATTAAATTATTTTCATAACAGTTGGTAATAGTGACTGCTGTCAATTTGCCAAACAGCAGCTGTGTATTCTGCCTCACAGTGCAACAGTAGGGGAAAGCTCTCCCTGTTGAAGATCTTCTTGACATATGTTTCATATGGCAGCCATACTGGTCTGCAGTAGAACAGTTGGATCTGAGTCCATTAGCACCTTAGAGACCAACAAAAATTTCAGGATGTAAGCTTTCAAGAATCAAAGCTCCCTGAGCAGCTCTGAAACTCTTGTTGGTCTCTGAGGTTCTCCTGGACTCAAATCTAACCGTTCTTGACATATAACTCTGACAGATGCACTGCTCAGTTAGGGGTAAAAGGGAAAGTTGTTTGTTTACAGTTGTCATTTCCTGCCTGAAAACCATGTCTGTTGCATGTTCTCTGCTTGTCTCAGGAATTATCTCTCATACCAAAGAATAACGATGTACCTGGATCTGCTACAGAGCATCAATTCATAAAACTTTCCTGGGAAGGATATTTCAAAGTGTGTGTATGTGTGTTCAGTTATATATTTAATTCATTTACACCCCACCTTGCTCTCAAATGGGGACCCAAAATGGCTTACATTATTATCCTGTCCCCCATTTTATCTTCACAGCAACCCTGTAAAGTCGGGTAGACTGAAAGGGGGTGACTGGCCTAAGATCACTCACCAAGCTTCCATGACATGAGTGAGGATTTTGGTCTTTCAGATACTAGTTCAACATTCTTAACCACTACATCACTATGTGTTAATGGCATAAATATGGGAGACAGCTCTAGCTATTTACATCGGACATCATTTCTCAGTTGTATCCTTTGCTGAAAAACTCCTGCCATTTCTAAGGTTGGCTAACAGCTTGCTTCATTCTACAAGTTGCCGTGAATGGCTGTTGTTCCTTGATTGTTTCCAAAAGGACTGAGCTTATTTACCCTTAGTTCAAGACGACCAGCTATCAAGTTGCTCTGAAATGTTCCACTATTTTAATCATACTCTTACATCATAAGGCTTGGTCTCTTAACCTTTTGGTTTGTCATGTTTCACTGACATTTGTACTTTTTGTCTATTATATGTGTCCCCACTGTCATTTTTTCTATTATCTACTGCAATGGAAAATCAATGTGTTGTGGTTACTGATGGATCTGTCTGTCTCTACTAGATCCATTGTGCTGACAGTCAGGCTTAACTTTTCCTTCTGTTCTCAGTTCTGGATGTTGGACTTGCTTTTCATTTTATTGCAATCATTCTGAGACATCCATACTATTATATGTTAAGCAATGAATAATGAAGGAGAGACTATGTGGTTCTGACATGTTTATTCCCCATAGAGATGTAGAAAGAAAGCACATATACAACATACACACTGTTTGGCCTTCTGCATTCCCTGTAATGGTTTACGGCTACATCTAAAAGGCTGAGTTAGTCCCAAAAAACTACACTGGAAATAATTAAGTATTTGTCATTTATATTTATTTATTTTATTTATATTTTAGATTTCTAGGCCGCCTCTTCCCCGAAGGGCTTCACACAATTTAATGTTTGCTCTAGGTCTTGAAGATAGAGAGCTTTGTTGTTTTTGTTATTGTTGTAAATAAGTATCTTATACTTAAACACATAAGTGTTTGTTTGTACACAGTTTTTATAACACACCATGTGCGAAAAACACATTTGTAAAACTGTTGGATCCTGCTGCTGCATCTCAGCTCTGTACTTCTTCTGAGCCCATCACGTAAACATATTATATATAGATCCCATGGAATGCAAAGGTTTTCTTTTCTGAATGAAACCTTTACTTGCTCTACTCTGACCTTAGTTTTATATTGATTTGCTGAATGAGATATTCCCGTCATTGGAAGTAGTCCAAAGTAGCTCAGGCAATACTAATCAGGTAAGCATTTGGTATATTCATTCTTGTTCATCTGTTTTCACTCTACTCCAATTAGCACAATCAATTTCTAGACAGTTTTCTTAAAGAGAATACTGCTTCCAGATTGGATTGGTCAACAAATGTGAGAGAATTACTACTTCATTAGCTGTGGTATTGCAGTGGTATTGCATCTATATTCAAAGCAGAGATTTTGATTTGCATCCTTACGAGCATTATTAATACTTCAATAGCCTAACCCTGACTGGGGCAAGGGCAGCTCTGCTCTAGCACTGCCCTGCCCCCTCCGGAGAGCTTTCCTACAACATGGGAAGCCCAAAAAGTTAAAAACAAAAAAAACCCTCATGAGTTTTCCCCCAGTTTTCTCCTCTTTTTTCTACTTTCTGCACCGCTGCAAACCTCTTTGGAGGCAGCAGGGCTGCAACTGTCTCCAGCCGCTGCCGAAATACCACCCTTCTGGATTGGGTTGTATGTTGATAATGGCTTGAATCTAGCTTTTCTACTAAAGGAGCTTTTTGTTTGCATTATTTTTAGTCTCTATAGTCCTAGTTATAGTGCATTGTTGACTGGTTGTTTTACACTGTGTGATTGCCCTGTTTTATATTCTGAAATCTGATTGCAGTCTCAGTGAGAAAGGCAGGCTGTAAATAAAACAAATAAATGAATAAGTAAGCAACACATGAAGCTTTAGAAGTGTATTTAAAACACACAGGTGATTTTTTTTAAAAAAATGAGTCTACCAGTTGATCCCCAGATTACTGCAGCAGAGGCCCTTGTGGGTCCTTAACATCAGATTTGTGCACATATTTTGACCCCCTGGATAAAGGTGTTTATATAAACTTCTAAGACTCCCCAAGAAAGAGAAATGGAATGAAATTTTCCTCTGTGCCAGATAGTAATTTATCTTCTAACCAAGCTTTAATTCATATTTTCACAATTAATTAACCACCAACCTAATCATTATACACATAAGGCATTTAAATTGATCTATGGAGACTGATGAGGGAAGAATAATGCTTTGAAGATCCATTTCAAATTAGTTATTAGATTAAAGAATATTCTACAAGGGCATTTGTTTGATGACCTCTACTGATGACTTAAGGAAAGACATGTCTGTTTAGATAAAGAGGAGACAAAAGGAGTGTGACTTATCACTGGCAAGAATGTTCTATTGAATCACAAGGATTAATTCTCAAACAGTGTATCCCCTTTTTGTGTAGCTGTTTGAGATAACATAGAATTGGAAGATCAATAAACAGACTGGCATTTTGAAGATACTACTCAATGATAACATTTTTGCTGTGGTTGCCTGTTTAGTTTCTGTGGGTGAATTAGCATCATAAATAGTTGGAAAAGCTTTCCAGAATAAACTTTATTGTGGGGCTTGTCTCTTGATTCCTCGATCTCTAAATCTCACATCATCTGGCTGTTTGATTTCTTAAGAACAAAAATAGAAGACTTAACCTGCACGACCATTTTAGATTAATCAAAATGAACTGATTTGGTTGGCACTGGTTGTTTTTCCTTTTTATTAACACTGGGGTGGGTGTGGGGAGACATGTAGAAGATAAAAAAATGGAATAAACAAGAAATATCAATGAAACATGAATTGCTTATGTTGCTTGTCTTACATCTTCCAGCGATATTTCATCCATCATTGTCAAGAATATATATTCAGTACAAACAAAATAAGGAACTACCTCAGGGATTCTTGGGTTTTTAATTTTTTTTATTTTTTTGCTTTCCTGCTAATACAAAAGGAAGGAAGATTAATTTTGCCCAACTTCATTGTAATCCCATCTCATGTGGCATTTTGCCTATGTCGGTCCTATAATCCCTAATTTGGAGCAGGATTTCAATGGGAATCTTTTTCCCACTTGCAGCAGCAGACAAGCTGGTAAGAGGCAGCCATTTTTTTTGGAATGATCAACCATGTTTAATTAAACTTTTAATGTAATGTTGTGCATGGTGAATACTGCCACTGCACTGATGTTCAGTTTTAAATGGGAAGGAAATATTAAAGGTGATCAAAAAGAAGATTAACATGATAATGATTGGTATTTAAAACATGGTAAAATGGGATGAGCTCAGAGTTCAATTTATCAGTAAAGTAGGACCAGATCTAAATCAGTGACCCAGTGTTGTGCCTGTTGGCATCATTGTTCCCTCCAACACCTTTCTTGGCACCCAACAAATGTTTTTAGAAAGTTGGCTGAGCCAAGTGAGGCTCCTGACCAATAGGGATTCTGACTGACCACTGGAGATCTGATCAGCTGAGTAGATTAAATTAACATAGTTGTGGTGACAATTGCTAGGACAGTGTCAGTTTGGCCTCTCACTCCTCTTTCCAAGAGTATTTTTTAGAATTACTCCTCTTATCCCCTGCACTAGGACTTTCATTGTATGTGTGTGGCTCCACTTCACCATTTTGTGGTTGTGCCCACCACCCTGTATCAAAAGTGTGCTCATAGGTTCAGAAAGGCTGGGGAGCCTGTTTCTAAATCAAAGTTGAAACAGCAGGAGAGCTATTCAGCCATGAAGCTGTGGCAGATTCTGCATGGGCCAAAAACAGCGGTGTGAAAACGGTTCAAAGGGGTTTAAAACGGTGTAAATGGGTTTACACCATTTTATACCATTTTTACACAGCTGATTTTGGCCCATGTGGAATCCGCCTGAAACTGACTACATAGAAATGGTCAGAAAGAGATGTTACACCAGTAAAGTCATGCTGCCAGCAAAGTACAAGCTGATACCAAAACCAGAACTAGGTGAAAGGCCAAGAATTCCGTGCATGGAAATCCTGGTGGTTTTTTTCCCCTTTCAAAAGAGTGCCTTTTCTGTTTGAAGTTGATGGATGGATGGAATGTCAAGGTTATACTTGTTCAGTCTTAGGAACACCACAGAAAAACAAGGGAGAATGTATCTTCGCCATATGTTGGCTATTGAGGGCTTTATGAGTTCATTGAATGGATCTCAGTGAACCGAAGTAAAGACAGATATTAAAATATAATGCAATTTGTCCCAGTCTGATTTAAACAATTTTTGCAGATTCTGCACCTGAAACGTCTGGACAGGTTTTTTTGTGAGGTAGTTGTCCCTGCTTAGGCCACTACACATTTACCTTTAGCATAAAGCCAAAGGACAGCCAGCTTCCAATCACAGCATCCTCTTTTATCTGCCACCATTCTTTCAGCTTTCATACAGATATACGCAGGGGCATGGGACAGATGGGTGACCAGGATTGTTGACTGCCATTGCTGTTTCCATTATCTAAATCCTGAAATTAATTTTAAAATATTCTCATGCACAACAAATAGCTTCTACAACAAGAGACAACAAATATCTGGAAAGAAACTTTGGTGGCTGCTCTCCCTTTTTCATACTGTCCCATTAACTATTAACTTACCTGGTGATAATCTGAATTTTCTTTCTGTGATTCTAGTGATAAATAACATCATTGCATGAAAACAGCTCTAAATGATCTGATTGTATATGCACGTGCAAACATTAGATAAATATTACAGTCATGACAATTTACTGGGTTCACAATCTGTGCTTTCTTTGGCAGCACATATACTAAAAAAATTGGAATGACATAACTGGTCATTCTCATTTATCTGAACCCTTTTCTCTTTTCCAGAATCCTTATCCACTGTTCAATAAACTTATTTCTTGCACAGTTCGTAATATACAGCATGGATTAGAACACATGATACACTCACAATAATTCTGTTAGGAAAGTGGAAATAAATGCTTTTAATAAATAAAACTTACCTAAAGGCATCTAGTAATGGCTGGTGCAAAATTAACCTTTGGTATCCAGTATTCAAAGCCAGTATTACATGCCTTGTTCCATATAGCCTAGTGGTAGAGTTCATACTTTGCATGTACAAAGAATCTCCAGTAAAAGGCTGAGACCTTGGACAGTTGCCACCAGTTAATGTAGATATCATGGACTAATGGTCTAATTCAGTAGAAGGAAACTTTAGGTGTTCATCATATGCAATACTATGCACATTCCTTGGAAGGAAGTCTTGTTACACTTAAGTGTCCCAATCACTTAAAACAGAAATGGATCAATAAATAAAGAAGTTAAAAACAAACAAACAAACCACCCTGCACAGGGCTTCCTCCAGCTGCTTAGTTTGCCCTTGTTTAATATTAGCACTGTTGCCGCTCTTATGTATTCATAGATAGTTGATCCATGTTTCAAAGATGAGAGATTTAAAATATATTATGCATTCTTTATCTGGCTCTGAGTTATACCTACATCATGTTGACTGCATATTTAGAAAGGCAACATGTTGCATACATACTGATAAAATCTCAACACCAAGCCAGGATGCATTACTTGACAGCAGCCGTAATAAAACAAGGTTTCTACTCAGCATTTTTTTCCTTTAGAAGCATATATTCTACATTTTGATTGAAGTCCTTTCATGAATAATACCTTGCATTGTTTGAGAAAAATATCTTAATATAGCTTGAAACAAGGTCACAAGCAGAACAAATCCATCTCAATGCCCCAAAAAGTTCATGGAATCCTTGTGGCAGTGGAAAACCAGTATTTGAAGCTGGGATCAAGGCAGTGTTCCCCTGGAAGATCATTCTGCAGTCTCATTAACTGAATTTTAAGAATTGGTTCCAATTTTGACCATGGACCTTTACACTTGTAAAAGTCAGTCATTTCTGCCATTGAATGATCTTGATATAGGCATAATCATTATATATCTTGTTGACATCGGTAACAAAATGGCAACTTTCAGAATACAGCTGATAAAAAACCTAGAGCATCCTAATTAGTAGTTTAAACAACTTTCACATTGATTAATCCAATCAATGGACACAAATGAGAATAAATTTATGTTTTCTATGCAGCTATTACCAGATGTTTGTCAAAGAAGAGAACTAAAAAATAGTAAGTTACAGTGATAGACCTATAATAAATTATTCCATCTTAATACCCATTTTGTAATCATTAAAGTCTAATGAGAGCCTATCAAGAGAATCAAAAAGGACAGTACATCATAGATGCTAGAAAATGTGGTTTCAATAAGACCCTTGAGGATGTAAGTGCTAGGCAAGAAAAATGCCACTTCTTGATTTATTGGAGAGCTTTGCTTTGCTAAGTGCCTAATATTGCATCTATTATAATGTATGTGCTGTCATGCCTTATTGATTAAATTAAAAGTTCATCATAAATTAAATTTAATATTTTAAGAAACAAATTGAACAATTAGTTTGTTTCTAATTATTGTCAAAAGCAGCTGGTACAAATAGGCATAGATGTCGGACTCATCAACAAACAATGAGGAAGTTTTATCAAGTGAATAGTATAATTGTAGTTGGATACAGATCAGTAGAATTCTAGCTTCTAACGCACTATTTCCCAGTAGGAAAAGTAGATTGTTTATGAACAGTATAAACAGGTGGTAGTGAATGACCCATTAGAAAATGCCAGCTGGAATCCTTACATACTGGGATAAGAATTTTATTTCTGATTGCTCCGTAAAGGCAGATGTCAAAGGAAATTGCCCTTCTAAGAAAAATCCGAAGACCTCTTTGGAATAACAGCATCTATGAGTTACCAGCATAGTTGAGAATGATGTTTAAAAGAATCCAGGATTTGTGCTGCAATCATTTGGTTCTAGTGGATTAATGTTGTGAACTAGGAATATGAGGTTTTGGATTTGGAAATATTTAGAATTCACCAAGTGATTTCATATTCAGAATATTTCCAAATCAAATTTTATAGTTTCAGATATTTATAATATCATTGACTCTTTCAGAGAACAGGCTAAGACTGCTTAGAAGTTAAACATATTCCTTGGGTAGCCTGGCAAGAAGGATGAAGGAGGTGGGAACTGAATGACTCCCTGATTGGTGTGACCGTAGATCTATCAAGGGACTGGTGACAGCAAAACCTTGTGATGGATAGCTGTCTGTATTTATGGAATCCTAATGCAGGCACAAACAGAACCTGCTTTCACAACAGGAAAGAGATTACAGCTTCTTTATAATCCTCCTCATGTTTCCATCTATATTGACTGGACTGAGAAGAAATCTTGTTGTGGAGGTCTGACCAGGTGGCAGTAGGAGTTGCAGTAGGAGTGGTGGCAGTAGGAGTGGTGTTCTGTTCAGTAGCCAGTATGCCCAGTGCACCAAGCAGGCAACATTTTCAGTCCACACCACTCATACCTGGAGCTTGGACTGATGAAAAAAAGTGACTTTCATTAAGGTCAGCTTCCTCCAGCTAGGATTCCCTAAATTATGTTTTGAGTAGCTATGAGAAGCATACTCCAGTCCCTACTCGAAAGTTATTTGCCTACTTGCCCATTGCTTCAGTCTGTCTGCCAGTGCTGTCAAGAGTATTTCCCTGCCTCTGTCACCATTGTGCCATGTCCAGTGCTGCCTTCATGACACTCCCTCCACTCAGGGTTCAGATGTCATCGCCTAATGCTCACATTCTGATGCCCAGTAATTTTGGCTGTTGCTGTGTACTTACCACATCTGCTTATCTGCTTGACCATGGTAAAAGCACTGGGAAAGGATCAGGGCTTGGTTTTTAATGAAAAATAGCTGTTTCCTGTTTTTAATGGAATTCTGGATATTCAGCTGACTGCTATTAAAATAATTATGATATGTAGAACAAAGTGCTCAGTACATAGGGGGGATGTGAATGGGAAAACTAAGAGGTAAAGCAGGTTACAGGATAACCAGATCAGGCAGTAGGCTGAAAAGCAGACAGCTAAGGCAGTGAGGAATGAAAACAGAATGAAACCTGACAACAGAGACAAGTAGGAAAGAGCTGTGGGGTCAGAGGGAAAAAGCCAAGAAAACTTGGGAGTTAGAGAACTATCACCTGAGGGGAAAAGGTAATGTTTGTATTTTTATTTGGTTGTATAAATTTGATCTCTAGGCCATCCTTCCCGAGCCCAGGGTGTGGGAGTGTGAAGTTCCCTATGTCAGGTATCTAATTGCCCTGGGAAGGTTGCATATTTTTTCCACTGTCCTAAAGAACAGTTAACATACCCAAAATGTACAGGCCGCTCTTTAATAGCTTAGCTCTGTTACAGCACCAGTTCCACAGTTCAGCGGCGAAGCTCCCAGGGGGCAGGTGTGTGTGCGACGCACCGGGTGCACGAATTTGGGTCACGTGGGGGTGCAAAATCCCCCTGGCCCCTTCCCCTTTACCCCACCCCCCAGGGCGCCCCCCCTCACTTACTTTAGAAAACCGAGCAGGTTGGAGAACAGGCCTTCCTGTTCTGATGGGAACTACATTTCCCAGGGTCTCCTGGGAAATGAAGTTCCCACCAGAAGAGGAAGGCCTGTTCTGCAGCCTGCTCAGTTTTCTAAAGTAAGTGGGAGTGGGGGAAACCACCAGAACAGGAAGGCCTGTTCTCCAACCTGCTCGGTTTCCTAAAGTAAGTGGGAGTGGGGGGGGCGCTGCCGGCGTGGGGGGGTGCTAAGGGGCGCCACGGGGGAGCGCCACGGGGGGGGCGAAAAAGCCAGAGTGTGCACCGGGTGCACTCTGGCCCAGCTACGCCTCTGCCACAGTTTAACCAACACCTTGTAGCCTAGCCAGTTCACCTTTTTTCACTATTATCTGCTCCCACCTAGTGCTGGGCCACATTCCGAGCTTGAGCACCTTTCCCAGAAGCTTGCACACCTGTTCTAGCCACAGCACCTTTCAGTAGGGTTAAACGTTCCTTCTAGCTGCCTTCTTGACCACAAATGGCACCTTTTGAGCCTCCAGAAAGCTTGGTACTCTCTATTCACCAAAGATTCTAGCTGTCTATTACACCTTCCCTGCTGACAGCCCATCTTCTCTCCTAATATTTTCAACAGGAGCCTGTTATCCCTCTTCAGCAGGACATTCCTAGTTCCTAGTTCCCTGCTCCCACACCTGATCAAGCCCTTCCTTCCATGGAGGCCTTTGCCTCAGTCCTTTCTCCACTTGGAGCTAGTACTGGTTGGCATTCTACCAGGCTGCTCCTCCCTTGGTGTTGTCATCCAACCTGGCTTTCTGCAAATGGGCTGCTGCTTTCCTCAGAGCTGTGCCCCAACTCCACCCATTTTCTCTGAGGGTAAGGCAATCCTAGAGTGTGACGGGGTGTGGGCTAAATTTTGCATACCAATTTGAAATAACCAGCTAAATCTTAATTTCTTCAGTTGTTTAATACACTTGCTGAATACATTATATGAGATGGCAGAAAGATATTAAGGAATGTTTGTGTGAACATTTACTTGGGCCGTTTCCGCATGAAGGAGGAAGCGGCCGGGTCGGCGTTTACGACGCCGACCCGACGACGCTGGGACCGTCCAACCCGGCATGTCCCCGGGCCTCCGGCGCGTCGCCGAGGCCTGGGGACACACCCCCTGCCCTGCGCTGCTGGAGCAGGCGCGCAGGGCCAGGGGGGCGTGTCACCAGGCCTCGGCGACGCACCGGAGGCCCGGGGACAAGGTAAGTGCAGGGTGGGGGAGGCGTCACGAAGCCGCTGCCGTTTGCTCGGCAGCGGCTTCGAGGCGGCGTTTCCCCAACAAGAGCGCTTCCAAGCGCTCTGGGGAAACGCCGGCTTCGCGACGGGCGGGCAGCGCGAGGGCGGCGCGGCTGCGATACAGCTGCGCCCCCTGTGCGAATGGCGGCCTGGAGACGGCGTTTTTACCGTTTCCAGGCCGCCATTAATTGCCCGTGCGGAAACGGCATATGTCAGTTGCTGTATTTCCATGCAATATCTAGTTTATTCAATTGCATACTGTTATCACTTCAGATGGAAAAGTCAGCAGGGAAATGTCTGGAAGAGATTATGCTCAAATGTGTTGCGCCTGATATTAAATTCTCCAGGTAGGTGACTAGGTTTGACATTGACCTGGTCATGTGGTTTTGACACTCTGCTTTGTGCATCAAGTGGGAAGAATTAACCATTAAATGAAACTTCAAAAACAAAACTATCATATTATGATTAATAAAAGAAAACCTCAGTTGACAAGATCTGTGAAAATCAGATAGATGATTGACATTCATTGTGATTGGAGTAAATAAAGCCGGAACTCACGTATTTACTATCAAAACAGGATAGAAATGGCAGCCTGTCTGTGAATTGTTTTGAAGTACTTGGATATAATTGCTGAACACTTTGAACAAAATAAAGAACTATGACTGTACAAGTGTTCCTCTTTAAGGATCTTTATGACATAAACTCAGCAAAGAAAGCCTTTATGACATGGGACGCCTTGTTTCTTGTTTTGTTCACACATGATGTCTGCATGATGTAATGTTACAAGACATCAGACTTCAAACATGATGCCTGCATGATGTAATGTTACATGACGTTTAATGTTATAAGACATCAAGCTGCTTCGAGTATAGCCTGAAGTGGCCCCTGTGCCTGTGACTTTTAATATCAAGGAAGGTATCGGCATATAGAATCTTGAAACTCCCTAAACACCCATGACATCCTGTATGTAATCACCTTTACCTCTTTTCTATAGAGCTGTACAGGCTGTGGTTTAGCTGTGTTCCTTGTCAGCACTGGGCCTGAAGCTACATACCATTTCAGGGACCCTTTCAGCATATCTGCTGTGGCTTACTTACCATCACCCTGTTTTGAATTTGCTTCGGAAGTTAGCAGTAGAATGCAACTCTGACTGCCACTGTCCCTCAACTTAAACATGTTGGCTTCGTCGGTACATCTGGTTGTCATTGTTTTGATATAAAGCAACCCGAAGAAGAACCTACAAGGACCAACACATTTAAAAATGGAAGAAAAGAGGTGGAAGGAAGGTTCTGCAGGAACATGGAGCACTGTTATATTTGTGCCAGCCTGGTGACAAGAGGATTCCAATCACTTTTTTGCCCCAACGAGCACACAGGTGGGCCCAACAAAATGCATAGTAAAAGCAGGTTGAGTAAGAAATATCTAAAGATAAAAACTAATGACAATATTTTGTTTTTAATTTATTTTAATAGATACAAACAGAACAGAATAAAGAAGAATAAGATAAAAGAAATTTATTTATTTTATTTATATTTATTTATTTATTAGGTTTATAAACCGCCCTCCCCCGAAGGGCTCAGCAAATTAAAGCAACTATTGCAATTACATTCTGAGACAAAGAAAAATATGCATATAATATACTAAACATTGAGATAATAAGCAATGAACTATAAATGATAACAGTTATGAATAGTAAATGGCAATATAATAATGGGCACTAAATAGTGATTATTATAATAATCTTAACAGAAATCAAAAGACACCTTATATATTTAATAAACCCAATAGTGATGTTAAATGATACTGTAATGTAAATTATAATGAAACAGGATAGATAGAACTTGCAGTGGTGATTGTTATTATTCATTTCTAAAAATACTTCCCAACTATTGAATCGAGTTCATCTGTTATGATAATCTACCCATAATACATTTAACTGTTTCTGCTCCTTTTAACTTGTATTCAATACACTATTTCAAGAATGTTATTAGTAATTCATATATATCCCTCTCATTTTTTTAGGAATAATAAAAATAATATATTTTCCAGTTATCTTCAAATTCTTTAATTGGTCTTTTATTCACACAGTTAAGTTAATTTTGCCATCACTGCATATTCAGCTACTTTATTATTCCAGTATTCCTGGGACTGAGCCTCTTGCTTTCTAGTTTGCTGTGAAAACTACTCTAGCTGCTGTCATCACATATCTAAACAATTTTTCCAAAATGTTTGGATTTTTTGGCAAAATGCCCAACAGCTTCCAGAGTAAATTTCATTTTCAAAATTTTGCATGCATTTCATTCCAATATTTTCTGTTTTTTGCATGTCCATCACATATAATAATAGGTCCACTACTTTGAATTTCCAAAAAAACCTTTATCATTACTATCTATCCTCTCAATATCATTTGGAGTAATATACCATCGAAAAAAGATTTTATACAAATTTTCTCTTAATGTAGCCTTCATCTAAAAGGGTTTCCATTGTTGAAGATATATTTCTTCCTCAAAAATTTGCAACCATCTTAACATGACTTATAAGTTCATCTTAATAAATGCTCTTTTTGTTGTGTTATCACCTTTTCAAATTCAGTCAATTCTCTTATTATGCCTCTTCTTGTGTGAATGGTTTTTTTTAAATCTTGAAACTAGTTGAAAATAAAGTCACCATTGTACTTTTTGCCTTCATCCTTCACCTTACCAAGACGTATTATCTCTTTGAGTGTTTATCATATCTCCATATGTTATGAAATCACTATTTTCCCTCACATGCTTATCATAGTATGCCTCTATGGGGGGTAATTAACGAGGATATTGGAGGACTTATTCTTCTGCAAGTGGATTCCCAAATTCTAAATAGTTCATCTCTGATTACATGGCTTCTTTGTACTGTATTTTTGTTGATTTTTAGCTAATTAACAATTACGAAGACCTTCTTCCAGTATTTGAATGAAGGTAAAAAAACTGGAATGCATCAAGACAGGCTGTGAGATATTCAGAAGAGAAAGGTTACTAAAAGAAAAAGAGGGCAGTTGCAAGAGGTCTGAAGAAAACATGCAGCTTTCATCTTCTTCAAATCAGAGTGGAACAATACCTATCCTTGAATCCTTTTTCTGGAAAGAAAAAGTTAATATAATATGTAACTCGGTGAGCAATGAACCTCAGTGAGTAACAGTGCCACCCTAACCAGAGTTAGAATGGACTTCACCCTAACCAGAGTTAGAATGGACTTCAATGGTCTTAGAAGAGTATAATTGTGCTTAAGACTTCACTGTAAATTCAGCACAGTGATTATTTTAAAAAGAATGAATCCTGTATCAAGCTTGCAATCTTAAAACAACAACAACTACTACTACTACTACTACTACTACTACTACTACTACTACTACTACTACTACTACTACTACTACTACTACTACTATTGGCTCCCTAACCTCAGGATCACATACCACTGTCATTTGCAGTACGCTTTAAGCTGTGCCTAAAATATCCACCATCTAAGCCCAGAATGTTGCTTATAACTCCATGAAGAACATGAGAAAGATAAAAAGAGCACAATAATTTGACATCAAATAGGATTCTGTATTTTTTACACGAGAAGTACAGTGTCAATGCCTGAAATGTTATGCTCACCTTTGAATGCTTGCACTGGATTCCATTTTATTAACAGAAACAAAGGATTAAGGCACTGGCTCTATATGTCTAATGCACTTCACTTTGGACATACAGCCTTTTCTTGTGGCTGCATTTTCTTGTTTCTTTGAATGATTTAGTAACAGCAGTTAATGATGCAAAATGGGTTTCAATGGTGATTTTACTAGCCAAATGAATCACTGGCTGATAAGGGAAATCAGCAGCCCTCTGACGCGCACTAAATTGCTAAATGGCCAATTCAGCATATCTCAGAGGAGAAGTTAACAGTAGGAGGTACTCAGGGTAGAAAAATAAAGCAACATGTCTACTTTACAGTCAGAACAGGTTTTAAATGTGTTAAAATATGACCTCTGTTTTCTGTTCTCAAGTTGTTTTCCAAAGGATTTGATTCTGATTTCTTAGCACTGAGCAACCGTTTTTCTTTTGCCAACATAAAGTTTTGAAATTGATTTTTTGCATGTTAGTTTTCTGTAATGTTATTCCTTTCACTATTATTTCAGCACCTGAACATGACTGACCTGCTTTGTAATTAGCAATAATATAGCCTGCTTTTGACCGCTGTTTGAAAGTTATGCAATTTATTTATTGGAGAAATAATACAAGCTAAACAACATCTTGTTATAGTATGACAAGGGAACTAACACCAGTGGAATGCATTACTCTTAGGGTAGTCATCTTATAATGACCCTTGGTATTTCATTTTAATTCATTTATAAAGAATAAACAGATTGGTCAAGTTCTTGTGAAGCCCTTTATTAGGCAAGTACCGGTTCTATTTACTGCTGCACTGGGTATCATTTTATGGAGCACAGCATGTTTTGAGTTTTGAATAAATTTTACCCTGGTGACAACTTAATAGATATCTCAATAGGATATTAGATGTGAATTTATTTATGCCAGTAGTGGACAAAAATGATAACTCATTTATTATGAGGCACAAGTACAGCTGTGAGGTTGGAGATGGAATGGAAGAGGAAATGAAGTTTCTCGTAAACTCAGTTGTTAAAAGACTGAAACAAGGAGTTACACAAGAAAGAAAAATAATAATTTGTCTTTTCAATAACATGGGTGAGCAGAGAGGCCTAGTGGTAAATAAAGCAGTTCTGTGAATTGCTGTACCATAGAAACAGTGCATATGAGAAAGTGCTAGGAAGTACAAGATTGCCTCATATTGCTGATAAGTGGGATCAGCACAGGTTCAGGTTTACTACAGTAAAGGTGCCAATGAATTGGCTCCTCCTTAATCTGAGAAGCTTTATGGCACTCAGAAAAAGCAACACCACTTGACTTAGTTTAATTTTGTTCCTGGGCTGTGGTCCAGTTTTCTAAGGTAATGGTAGTCAGAGCAGAATTGGTAATCAGAGAGGAAATTCCGGATCGTCTTCAAGGTATTGGTGTTGACCTTTAAGGCCCTTAGTGGCTTTGGGCCTTCACGTCTGTGAGACCGTCTTACCCCATATGTCCCCGCATTAGTCCTCTAAGCTGCGCCATGAGCCAATTTGTTGAAGTAGTCCCCTGTCCCCTCACAATGCTGGGTTGAGCCTCTACCTGGGCTAGGGCCTTTGCTACAGCCTCTGTCCCGGCCTCAGTGGAATGTTTCACCATTCAGCTGTCCAGGCCCTGTGGGACCTTGGTGAGTTCCACAGGGCCTGTAAGACCAAGTTATTCCACCAGGCCTTTGAGGATGCCAGCCGCAGACTGCCTGCCCCCCCGCTGAAGCCCCCGCAACAGTTTTGCCATCTCTGGCATTGCCTGATTGCTGACTCCATCTATCTTTGGGCAATCTGGTCCTCCTGGCCTTTGGTTTGGGTGCCATCTGTGCCTGTATCTGTATCTGTAGTTTTATATGAATTCACTGTTATAATGTATTTTAATGTTTTATTGGTATTTTGTATTTATGATATTTGTATTGTATCTGTTTTATGTTTCATTGTACACCGCCAGGAGCACTTCGGGGGTTGGGTGGTCTATCAAGACTTATTATTATTATTATTATTATTATTATTATTATTATTATTATTATTATTATTATTATTATTATTGATACAAAACAGTTACACACAGCAAGCAAGATCAATATGCTGGATTTTGTATTACATCACACGCCGGACACTTCCCAAGCATCTAGGACTGTGTGATGTATCGACGAATAATGCATGCAGAGCCGAGTAGGGTGGCCTTTTGCAGCTGACATATGGTGATTTTGTCAGTGCCAATTGTTTTTAAGTGCCGTTCAAGATCTTTAGGCACTGCACCCAGTGTGCCGATCACCACTGGGACCACCTTTACTGGTTTGTGCCAGAGTCTTAGTAGTTCAACTCTTAAATCCTCGGGGATCGTGTAAAAGTTTTTCCAGTTGCTTCATCATCAATCCTGCTGTCACCAGGAATTGCAACATCAACTATCCACACTTTCTTTTTTTTCCCACAATGCGTGAGGTCAGGGGTATTGTGATCCAAAACTTTGTCAGTCTGAATCAGGAAGTCCCAGAGTAGTTTTACGGTGTTCATTTTCAGTGACCTTTTCAGGTTTGTGATTCCACCAGTTCTTTGTCACAGGCAGATGGTAGGTTGTGGCACAAGTTCCAGTGAATCATCTGAGCAACCAGTATTATGCCTCTGCTTATGTAGGAACCGCCTGGCGCTGATCTTCTTGCAGCAGCTAAAGTATGTGATCTATTGTTTCGCTCTAGCTTCCTTGCAGAGTCTGCACTTGGGATCATGTAGTTGACTTTTCAATTCTGGCTTTGATGGCGCGTTTGTTCGAATTATTGTTCTTGGGCTGCAAGAATCAAGCTTCTCAGTCTCAACTTTTTCAAAGTTCCATTTGGTGAGCCACAACCAGGTTTTTTTCCTTGTCAATTTTGTCCCTCAATTTTTTTCTAGGAACTGTCCATGGAGAGCCTTCTTTTGCCAGTTTTCTCTTCTGCTTTGCAGCAGTATTTTACGGTATTCACTCTTTGTCTTTGTAACTTTGAGCAGTTTTCTGCTGTTGACTTCCATCAATGTTGGTTCTTCACTGTTTTTTTCACATAATCTGCCAGGTGCATGTTTCTCTTCTTCCACCTGCTGTTTCCTCTTAATTTGCAGAAGCCCTCTACCTCCCTGATTTTCTGGGTAGGTAAAGTCTGTCAACATCACTACGCTGGGTTATTACTGAGTAGTGGATTGTCATCAGTTTTCTTGTTTTTTTCTCAACGATCATCCAGCTCTGCTTGCGCCCAGCCCCACAATTCCAAGCAGTGTATCTGATGACGGGTGGCGTGGCCCAGGTGTTGATAGCCTTGACTGGAAGTATTCCCGCCGTTTACCCTTACTCTTCAAAATTTTTCTGACCCTTTGGACATAATTATTCTCTCGCTGACCACATTTTTTTTCACATGTCCATGCTTGATGTTGTCCAGCCGTAGGTATTCTCTGTGGTATTTATAGGATTCAGGTTGATTGCTCCTTATGGTTTTTTCCATTGGAGGCATCTCTTCTATGCCTCTACCGCCAGTAATTTTCCCTTTCTTTCAATGCACCCACTGTGGCACATTTGTCCAAGCCGAACTCCATATTACTAATGTCATTTTGCTGCTGAAGACTCTGACTGTGTTGGTCAGTGACTGAATTTCAGTTTCTGATTTTCCATAAAGCTTAATATCATCCATGTACAGCAAGTGGAACTAGAGATTTTTTGGTGAATTTCGGTAGTTTGATAGCCCAGGTTTGTTTTTTGCAGAGATTGTTGACAGTGGGATCATTGCAATGATGAACAACAATGGTGGCTTAAGCGAGTCACCCTGGAAAATTCCTCTCTTGATGTTGACAGTTCAAAGTAGCTTTGGCTGCCCAACAACAACTCAGTTTTCCAGTGTTTCATTTGCATTTTGAGGTAAACTTGCTAATATTTTCACAACAAACCCCAATGATATCCAGACATTTGATGATCCAACTGTGTGGCCAGCGATTTTAGTCCAGATGCTTTTTTTTGTAATCAATCCATCGCTTGTATACATAGGTTTTGTTTTAAGGCTTTTGTAGTTCTCCAGTATCATTTCTATCAATCAGAAGCTGATCTTTGGTGCCCCCCTACTTCTTCTTTTTATTACCTTTTTGTTGCGACTGGCTTAGAAATGTTATTTTGCCTCCAAGTACCTTTGGATTTGATCAAAGCAATTATGCCTTGCCGTCAGCAGTTTGAACATACTGTAGGCAAACACGCTATTGGCCTGTAGTTTCCTGTGGGTATTGTCCTTTTGCTGAATCTTTCTATATCAAATATGTTTTTTTCCAGTTACCATCCATTTCACTGATGTTTCCAGTTCGCGTTACTTCATTGAATTGTTCGGCCATTTTTGAGTGCGGAGCTGGTCAGATATTTGAGCCAAAATCCATGCAACTGATCATTGCCAGGTGATGTCCAATTTTTGACTTTTCTTCACTCTTTTACTGATCGATTTCTGCTGTTATTTCCAAGGTTTCTCATCTTGTTCTTTGAAAATTTCTTTTCAAAAGTCTTTTTTTATCCACCCAGCATTTTTTGTTGTAGCAACTTTTTCTGTTTCCCACAAATCTTTCCAAGAATGTATTTGTAGTTGTTTTTTCTGGTTTTTCATTCTGCACAGCCGCCTCGCTGATTCAGACTCTGGTAGAACCGCCTTTGATCTGGATTAGAGAAAAGTTGATTTTTGTTTTGTACCTGGATGACTCCTAGCTTCATATCGATTCGAACTTTTCTGGCCGTTGCTGTGGAGTTTGTTTGTTTCACAATTTCAAGCGCTTCTTCAATTTTTTCTTGTGTTTCAGCCAAGTATTTTTTAATCAGGTTATTCTTTTTATTTTGACATTTTTTTCAGTTTTTGTTCCTTTCTTCCGTTCTTCAGATTGCTTGCATCCTGATGCATTGGGTTCTTGGATTTTTTAACTCCAACCCTGATTTTCCATTTTGGTTTTCCAGTCATTTTTTTTTTTTTTTTTTTCTTTTGGCGGGTTTCCAGCTTTTGTATCCCCAATTCAACATTGTGTTACAATCCTTACCGCTGTACATCGGTATGCAAGCTTATTAGTTTCTTCCATTGATGTTATCTGGATAGTTGTAGAGTGCAGCATCTCACATCTTCCATTAGAGGTGCCAGACGTTTTCTTGGTACCGTTTTCCAATGTTGGCAGTCTCTTTGCACCCTTTCTTCCCTTGATGCAGCATAGGTCAAATTTTTTCTCTTTAAGTTCTTTGTTGCCTTGTGGTCCACTGTACCAGGTGTAATACGTAAAATGACCATAGGTTTTTTTCAGCGCAAAATTTCTGCAATTTTCTTCTTCTGGCTCAAAAATGTTCAGCGGACTCCAGATATTGTTAGAACTCCTACAATTGTCTCCCCACAGTTACTTGCCTGTTCTACTGTTCTTACGATTTTTTCCAGATTTCTTCAAGTTCGATTTCACTCGAACACCTTGTTTCCTAGGCTATAGAATCGCTTCTTGGTCAGCAAGTTCCAGTTCAGTTACAGTTGAATCTGGATATTCGAAGTTCCCACTACAGCCGGTACATCCGCTTTTGGTATGCCACGCTTTAGGTTCCGATTTATGGTAGCTTAGTTCATGTCAGTTCACATTCTCTGACATTGAAAATTTCTGCCGCTTTAGAAGTTGTTTTGTTTCCAGTTGCCCTGCAGGCCTATTACACCCTGGATTTGCTCAGCAATGGGTCCTGGTTCCTGTAGCTCATCAATGTCGACGGATACCCAGGTTCACCAGCACCCGCCACGGTCCTTATTATTCCGGGCGCACGACCGAGTTTTCAGTATGTAGACTTCTCTTTTGAGTTTGTTTCCACCATATTTTAATGGGTTAGGCGCATCTTTAGTCCCTTCTCCTCAATTGAGACCACTCTGGCATGAGTTGAACCTGCCGGTAGTTTGCACTACCGCCAGCACAGCTCTCATCATCACAGAAACGTAGTTAAGCCCCCCGCCAACGACAAGGCGGCACCTGGTGGGGGGATTATTATTATTATTATTATTATTATTATTATTATTATTATTATTATTATTATTATTATTATTATTATTATTATTATTATTATTATTATTGTTGTTGTTGTTGTTGTTGTTGTTGTTGTTGTTGTTGTTGTTGTTGTTGTTGTTGTTATTATTCAGAAGCTTATGACAATGCACCATGCCTTACACCCACACAGTGATACTGATAGATTATACCTTCCCCGGAGATCTGGAGGCAGGGGCTTACTGCAAGTACAGCAAACAGTGGAAGAAGAGAAGCATGCACTGGCCGATTATGTGAAGGAAAGTCATGAAAGGCATTGATTGAAGTGAAGAACAGACATTTGCTGCAAACCCAGAAAACCAGAAACAAGAATACAGAAAAATGTGATTAAAATACCGAGGACTAAGAGAAAGCCGCTACAACAAAGAGCACTGCACGGCCAATTTCTGGAGAGAAATCAAAGACAAGGATTGGATAAATCTAAAAAGACCTACAATATGGTGGAACAACTGGAACTCTGAAAAAGGAAACTGAATCCCTGGATTTTAGCGCCACCCAAAGAGCAAGCGCTTTCATCAGAACAAATTGATCAAGAGCCAAAATGGAAAAATCCTCAGATGCATGCAAAATGCAAGATTATTGCAAGGGAAGCTGATGGGAAATCTGTAGATCATGTCCTCAAGCTGCTGCAGAAAGATTTCGCCCAGGACTGAGTACAAACAGAGACACAACTCAGTAGCCAAGATGATCCACTGGAATTTTTGCAAGAGAATTACAACATAAGAACAGCTTAAGAACTGGGTGGGAACATTGTCCAGAGAAAGTAATGGAAAGATGAGAGAAGGTCAAGATCCTGTGGGACTTTCGGATCCAGTAAATGGACAAAGTGTTGAAACCACAATACGACCAGACTAGAAAAACCGTGATGTACGAGGGACAAGAGAAAGGGACCATCATCGACATAGCAGACCCCGGTGACAGCAGGGTCATTGAAAAAGAACATGAGAAGGTCACTAGATACCGCTATTTGAAAATCGAGCTTCAACATCTATGGCACAAACCAGCTGAGGTCGTCCCAGTGGTAATCGGCACGCTGGGCTCCATCCCAAAAAACATTAGGGCAGCACTCCAAACATCTTCTAATTGACAAAATCAACATCCTGTCAAATTAGGAGGCAGCCCGCTGGGATCCGCATTTAATACTCACAGCTGATACACATTACAACTTCCCTAGGCCTCCTGGGCGAGGCTCAATTGTAATGAAGAAGGCCAACAACTCCAGCTAAAGATCTGGCAACTGTGAAATCTACAACAACAACAACAACAACAACAATCTTCAGATGATGCAAAATGCAGATTGTGCAAAGAAGCTGATGAAACTGTAGATCATGTCCTCAGCTGCTACAAAAAGATTGCCCAGACTGAGTACATACAGAGACACAACTCTGTGGCCAAGATGATCCACTTTCTCTGGAACAGAGGTAGGGAACCCTCTTGGTTTTCCAGATAGCTCAGGAACTCCAGCACTCCTATCAGTTTTGTCAGCATGGCCAATTGGCCATGCTGGTAGGGGCTGATGGGAATTGTAGTTCCTGAACATCTGGAGAGCCGCAGGTTCCCTACCCCTGCACTGGAATTTATGCAAGAATTATAACATAAGAACAACTAAGAATTGGTGGGAACAATGTCCAGAGAAAGTAATGGAAAATGAGAAGGTCAAGATCCTGTGGGACTTTCAAATCCAAATGGACAAAGCATTGAAACACAATACACCAGACATCACTGTGATGTCTGTGACAAGAAAGTGACCATCTTCGACATAGCAGTCCCCGGTGACAGAAGGGTCATTGAAAAAGAACACAAGAAGGTCACTAGATACCGCGATTTGAAAATCGAGCTTCAGTGTCTATTTATTTATTTATTTGTTTATTTATTTATTTATTTATTTATTTATTTATTTATTTATTTATTTATTTATATACTGCCCTCCCCGAAGGCTCAGGGTGGTGTCCATCAATGAAACAATTAAAAACATCACAAAACATCATAAACATCAAAATGCATAAAATACTAAAACCACTGATGGCTAAGCACTCCCCTCTTTTATGGCCCCTCAGGCCAGGTGTTCTTTAAAAAAATGGCGGAGTTGACATAATCCCATGGCTGAGTTGACATAATCCTGGTCACAATAGGCTTCATGAATAGGTTTGCAGGCAGGCTCCGGAAACTTTGTAAATCCCACAGGGCCCTGATCTCACCTGGAAGCCTGTTCCACCAGGTAGGGGCCAGAGCCCTTGTAGAGGCCAGCCGGATCGCCTTGGTGCCAGGAATCACCAGTAGGTCCACCTCTGATGAGCGGAGGGGCCTAGAAGGGCGGTATAGGGAGAGACGGTCCCTTAGATATGCAGGGCCAAGGCCGCGAATGGCTTTAAAGGTCAATACCAAAACTTTAAACATGACCCGGTACTCGATTGGCAGCCAGTGCAGTTGGTACAGGACCGGCGTAATCCGGTCCCTAGTTGTTGCTCCGGAGAGGAGCCTGGCTGCCGCATTCTGTACGAGTTTCAATTTCCGGATCATGGCTAAAGGTAAGCCTGTGTAGAGCGAGTTACAGTAGTCTAATCTCGGGGTGACCGTGGCATGGATCACCATGGCCAGATCGGAACGGGAGAGATACGGGGCCAGTTGCCTTGCCTGCCGCAGATGATAAAAAGCTGCCTGAGCTGTCTGGGTGACCTGGCCCACCAATGATAAAGATGGATCTAGAGTCACCCCCAGGCTCTTGGCAGACTAAGTTAACTTTAACGTCTCGCCACAGCAAGCATAGAGCAGGTGCAAAGGCCACGGACACACTCCTAATGGCCCACCATTAAGGGAACCTCCATCTCTTGAGTAGGGTTCCAACTTCTGCGCCGACTTGCACTCAACCAACCAGCCACAGCGTCAAGACAATGCTGGAGAGCGTCAGGGACCGAGATCGGGCTGCCCTCCATTGTGAACAAGAGCTGGGTGTCATCAGCATACTGATGACACCGTAGCCCAAAACTCCGAACCAGACTCGCCAGGGGGTGCATGTAGATATTAAAAAGCATCGGGGAGAGTATCGCTCCTTGCGGTACCCCACATGTAATGGGGCGACGCTTGGAGATCTCACCCCCCGATGCCACCTGCTGTCCCCAATCTCGGAGGAATGAGATCAGCCAATTTAAGGCTGAGTCTCGAACCCCGATATCAGCGAGGCGGTGGACCAAAAGGTCGTGATCTCCCATATCGAACGCTGCGGTGAGATCTAACAACACCAACAGCGCCGAACCGCCTCTATCCAAGTGCAGTCGGAGATCGTCCACAACAGCAATCAACACCGTCTCGGTCCCATGACCAGCGCGGAAGCCAGACTGGAAGGGATCCAATATGTTTGTGTCATCCAGGAATCGCTGGAGGTGTGCCACCACTGCTCACTCAATTACCTTGCCCAAGAATGGTAAATTAGAAACTGGGCAGTAATTGGCCGGATCTCCTGGATCTAAATGCGGTCTTTTTAAGAGCGGGCGGACCACTGCCTCTTTAAGCCGACTAGCTTAAACAAACTAGCTGAGGTCATCCCAGTGGTAATCGGCACGCTCGGCACCATCCCAAAAACACTAGGGCAGCGCTTGAAACATCTTCGAATTGACAAAATTAACATCTGTCAAATTCAGAAGGCAGCCCTGCTGGGATCCGCACAAATACTACGCTGATGCATTACAACTTCCTAGGCCTCTGGGTGAGACTCGAATTGTAATGAAGGCCAACAACCAGCTAAAGATCTGGCAGCTGTGAAATCTACAATAATAATAATAATAATAATAATAATAATAATAATAATAATAATAATAATAATAATAATAATAATAATAATAATAATAATAGTTGTTGTTGTTGTTGTTGTTATTATTATTTTATTTATTTATTTATTCAATTTCTATATTATCATTATTGTTATTATTATTATTTATTAGGTTTATAGACCGCCCTCCCCCGAAGGGCTCAGGGCGGTGAACAGTATAAAAAGAGCACAAATTAAAATGATATAAATAATAATAAATTTCTTTTCTTTTCATTCTTAGATCTGAAAGACTCTGGATTACATGCACAGACCCAAACTGTTAGTGACTAAAAGAACAGACCAAACTGTTTTTTCAGTAATTGTTTAAGTCAATTTTTTTTGTTTTCCACTCTACTGTGATATAAAGAAAAGAGAATGGTGTCACAGAAGGGGCAGGCCTCAGAATGTGATCCTTCTTATGACAAGATTATAAATCTGTTCCCACTTTCATCTGTGAATACTGGAATATGGTGTCTGATGTTTATAAGCTCCTGAGGAAGCCAACCAGGACCTCATGAGAAGGAGACAATAACAAACAGATAGGTCTTGTCTGATTTGGCCATGCCATCACATTGAGTATCAATGGTAAGGGTGGAAAAATATATTTCAGTGGCCCTGACCAATGGATCTGAAAAGCATCCTCTAGGGAGTGTGGACCTGCCCTTCCCTTCGTGCATTATCAGGGACACATGGCATTCATCGCCATAGCAAGCAAATCTACATCTAGATCCCCTCCAAGCATCAAATGCTGGCTGGAAGTACTTCCCTGCTAGTTTCCACTTGTGCTGGGTCTCACATGTCCTGCTCAAGTAATCTTATTAGGTCATCTTTCAGCCTTAACTGGTCGTTTTTTCCAGGGGGAGGCAACTAAAGGAGCTTCGGAGTCAACTCCCTTTCTGGAAGGGAGTGATTTCTGTAAGGGAGTCTTCTCCTCCTTGCCTATTTCAGAGAGTTATCCTGTACCCATGTGAGCAGTGAGCCTTAGGGAAAACTTTATGGGAAGAATGTCACCCTTCAAGGATGTTACGGCCTTAACAGGAGTAAGGGTTTTATTAAAGGGATTCTCCACCAGCTGCTAAAAAGTGTAACAGCACACATATAGTTTTTAAAAGTAGATCAATGGGGAATGAACACTCACGTTGGCAGCGAGAGGGGCCGAGAGGAGATCTTTTAGACTGTATCTACAGGGAAGGAATTCTAGCAATGGATATTCCACAGAGAAGCAAGAGTCCAAATTGAATTTGATAGCACATATAAATTTGTTTTAAAATACACACACACCAGTAAGACACAAGAGGCACATACATTCAAGTTCCTGAGATATAGAAAGGTGTTAAAAATATAGGTGGAGATAGAAATGGAGGGGGGGTTTTCAGGGAAATCACGTTACCTAGAATTCAGCTGAAAGAAGATCTTGCAGAAGGCAAAGGTTCAGATGACCAGCATCTGAATCCAGGCGAAGGACTGATGCTCTGGAGTGTCTCAGCCAACCAGACCAAGAGAGGCACAGGTCAGAATTGAGCACATGTGTTGGGGTGAACTGACCTCTTATACTCTTTTGCCCAGGAAGAGGCGGAACTAGTGAGTTATAAGTTTCCTTTTTCTAAATTCTCTGGAATTTCCCATGCTGGGCTTGCTGGGTGCTGAGGTCATTTAGTCATCTCATCTACTGCTAACCCGGGACAATGGGGCCAATTGCTCCTAGATTAAGTCAGGAAGCACAGAATGGCTTTATGCAAAGTAACTCTGATTTTGGGCTGAGACATTAGACTGGGGAAAGGTGGGTGCTTTAGGAAAATTCATAACAATGGGAAGAGGAGATGCAGAGAAGCAACCATCTGTTGATGACTTGGTTTCCAGAAGAGATAGGGAAATGACAGTATCTGATCCATATTCTTTGTTAACAGTATCTTTGCAAGGTGAGGTAATCAAGCATTCTAGTGACTCAAATGAGGCCTCCAAGTTATGCTGGAGTAACTCATGATCTTAGCTTTTGTTAAAGTAGTTTTGACCTTTTGACATGCTGCTACCTACAACCCATAGGAGTGCTTTTGGCAACTAGCTTTTGCCAATATGATTTTAAAGCAGAAATATATATAAATAATATTCTTGGGGTCCTTTGGGTCGTTACAAGGAGGACTGAAGTGCTCTCAAAGGAAGCTATGCTGACCATTTCCTAGCCTTCTCAGGCAGTGCTGAGACTTGCCGCAGGGAGTAGTTGATGGTGGAAGATCAAGTTCTGGCATCCTGGAATGGCCTTGGGTGTGGTTGTCAAATGCTGACAGGATGGAGACTTTAAAGGCACGAATTTTACCACAGCATGAGGCAGCATGGATATTTTTAAGGACTAAACCTGAAACAAATAAAAATGAAAAACCAAACTGTTCTAACTGATTGCTCTAAAGGAAAGTAAAACTAGACCAAGAGTCATCCAAAAACTAAGCCAAGAACAACTCACCAGGCCCAACCTAAAAGGCCCAGCCTAAAAACACAACCACTTCAGGTGACAGCAAAAAAAGATCTGGAGGAAGAGAGTGGACCCTCGCACCAGGTAACATGATTCAAGGTGGGAAAAGTATCTTGCCCAGGTTCATGACTGGGGGACAGAAGCACTCATCTAATGACTAGAAGCTCTTAAAATGCTAACTAAAATGCTCCATGGCAGGTCTGTGCAAGCGCAGTCCCACATATGGGAGCATATAAAAGCCTGCAAATTTACTTGGGGCCCAGTTCAGCCATGGTGGTCAGCTTGCAAAGCACAGGTTCAATCCTTGACCATCTGCCCAGTGGAGTATCTCAAGCAGAAATACTTCCTGTAATCCTGTAGACCATGCTCAGTAATGCTGCTAAACAGGTTCACATATTACCAAGTGCATGCAAAAATATTTTGTGCCCATAGACTGGAATTCAGTGGCATTGTAATATTGTACAAAGCTGATGACAAAATTGGTTTATAGTCCAGCCTACTGTAAGCAGAGAAAGACATTCCATACACCAATGAATATGAAGTATGAAGTATGAAATCTGAGTCTGGATGCCAGGTCTATCACCCATTGACAACAGAGCTGAAATAACCTGAAACAAACCTGAAATTTTGGGAGCACCTTCCTTTGTTTGGAGTATTTGTAATTCAAAATAAAAGAGGGAATTTTGTTGTTTCAGACTTGTTATATGTGAATGTGTACCCCCATACAGAATGTTTATACTGATAGAGTATACGGGAAACGAGAAGGGGGGGGGATCCTTTTTTCACTTTCTTTGCTCCATTCATAGTTTATCAGCCAGCACCATTCTAGTGCTTGAATGACAGGGAAGCCAGCCATCATTCATTCCCCTATCTATCTAATGCATTTTAATTTTGCCCTTCTTACAGGAAGTTCAGGGTGGTGTGCAGGGATCTTCCCTTCCCTCTTTATTTTCACAGCAATTCTATAAAGTGAGATTGACTGAAATAATGTGCTTTCCCCACATTCACCATGCAAGCTTCAACACAGTTAACTGGATTATCTTCCAGTACTCTAGTAAGATCAGTTTTTATTTCATTGTTTATGTTTTGTTAGATGAACCATTCCACATTTGAGATTTTAAAGGGTTTTCATGTGCATGCTCTCTAGACTCAGTGAGGTGAATTCTACCCCTATTCTGCTTCACTGAGCAAAATTTGAAGCCATCCCTTCATATAAGGAGCCTTCATCCAACTTAAGCAGCTCTTCTTCCAACACAGGAACCATTTCAGTTGGAGGGCAGCTGCTTAGATTGGAATTACCCTAGTCATTCATAATCTTTACTAGCAGTCATAATTTGTCAGTTACTATTACAATGTCTTTTTGTATTTGACTTGATGCTTCAAACACTCTTCAGGTCTCAACAAGGTTGTTATTATAGTAGCTATTGTTTCCACTCACAGTGCAGGAGTTTTTTTCCTTCTAAAGTTTTTTTAATCTACCCAATTTTGTGATTTTATGTAAAATACTGTCAAGTCACAGCCAACTTAATGGAAACCCCAGCCAAGGGGCTTTCAAGCAGAGGTAGTTTGCCATTGCCTTCCTCTGCAGAGTCTTCCTTGGAGGTTTCCCTTCCGAGTACTGAGCCTGCTTAGCTTCCGAGATTTGAGGAGATCAGGCTATATGATGCCACCACCCTTCTCCTACTGGATTTTATGCTTTGACATATAGAGCAAAATGGCTCCAATATACACAGGAGGGTTTGTTGTTAATGTTATATCCAGATTTTTGGGGGAGGGGGAGTGCTTCAATGACTTGAATGGTATGGTGAAGGCAGTGCCACCCACCTCCTAAGCGGATTCAGGTGGCACAGAAAGGAGAGAAATTTTTAAAAAAACCTCCTCCTGTTTTCCAAATCACCCCATGGGGAAATAGGCTTATGTCACACCTTTGTGAAAAATAAGTCTGCAGGCTTGGAAGGCAGTATTCCTGGGTTGGAACACCAGTGGAACCTCTGTGAATGCCCCCAATCTGCCCCCCATGCTGGTGTCCACTCAGATGCCAGTGTAGCTACCCAGCGACATCCACTTCTGGGTTGGGCTGCTGCAGAGCTTTGCTCCTTATGCCAGAGGAGGGGATAAATGGACCAGCAGGGCCCTCCACCACACCCAAGCACTGTCCCACCAATCTGGATTGGGCTGTTAATTTAACAAGTGGGGGGCTTAGCCCTTTTCCTGAGCTCCAGTTGCCCATTCAAATGGCTCCAAGATACTTTCAAAGCAAATCTTCCCAGTCAGGCTTCATTACCAGAAGTAAGAATTTCTGGGACCAAACCAGATGTTTGTTAGGTATGGACGGTTTCAGAGGACAAAAGTGGATATGAAAAGATCTCCCTCCCCCATAAGCATGCCTCTGCTTATGTTATCTTAACAAGCACTGACTTGCATTCTCAAAGGGAGCGTGCAGTGCTCACCTGCTGGTGCATCCATTTTATACAGATCTTAACATTTTTTGCTCAATTGTACAAAATATTCTAAAATTGCATACATAAAAGTCCAGAGTTAAGACCCACTGAATTGTGCACATGACACACAAGAATTTAAACCCTTTGCTGTGCTTGAAAAACAAAGACCTTAAAGTCCTTGCACTTTGTGTATAAAATTAATTTTCTGAACAGTTACAAATAAATAAGATTTTTTAATGCAGGCCTTAAAATTAATTATTAAATGGATCCTTTGAAGAACATTATCAGCTTGCTTCATGCCCTGTCTTTATTTCAGATTATCTTAATAAGAAAATAATGATACTGACTTTTCAGACTTCCAGTTGTTTCTCATTAAGTAAACATTTTTTCATGAGAAAGGGATTGAAGAAATATGCTGAATTTTGATGTAATTGCAATTTCCATGCATTTTCCATGGCACTAAGGGTCATAAGATTGGCTTGGCTGAAAACAATATTTATCTTTGTTATACCAAAACACCACCCCCAACCACCCTCCTGCTTTCTCTTTAACTGACACTCTGCATGATGATTTGCATTTATATCTGCATCCCTGAGGTCCAGAGCTTTATAGGACTTTGCGGTAGGGAAGAATTGGTGACACGTCTTAATATTATAACAATAATCTACTTTCTACTTTCAATAATCTACTTTTATGGACTGGTAACTGGTTTAAAAATGAGACCACAAAGACTTGGAAAACATGGACAGTTTTCACAGTGGGGAAAGCTGAGCACAGGGGTTTGTATTTAATTTATTAATAAATGACTGAGGGTGAACAGTGAAGTAGCAAAGTTTGCAGATTACACCAAATCAAAACAGCCTCACAGGCAAAATATGCCATAGGGCAGCCTGCTGAATCAACAAGAACAGACCAACTAAAAGTGCTAGAACTGTACGACTGGATATATCCAATGTGATAAATTGCCTGATATTTCCAGTGTCAGGGTGAACCAGCAATCTCTGATTTTGTGAAAGCCACTCCCCTAACCAATTTCTAATTCTGATATTTTCACTCCTGATAATATCAGAATTGGCAATTGTGTTGGGAAGGCCTAGAGCAGTGATGGTGAACCTTTTCGAGACCGAGTGCCCAAATTGCAACCCAAAATCCACTTATTTATCGCAAAGTGCCAACGTGGCAATTTAACCTGAATAACCCCCTCGAGCAGGGGCCAGCCTGCTGTAGCCTCCAGCAAGTCCCACATGCGCCGCTCTGCGCCTCTCTACCATCTCTGCCCCACCCCAGGGCCGCAGCCACCTGGAGCACAGGCACCAGGCCTACCAGCTGAGTCCTCCCTGCTCGCAGCCCCAAGTTACTTGCATGCATCAAGTCCAGCAGCCCAGGCCAGCCTAGATGTGTGTGTGTGGGGTGTGTGTGTGATTTCTCTCCCACATGACGAACTCTGTGCGCACGTGCCCACAGAGAAGGCTCTGAGTGCCACCTCTGGCACCCGTGCCATAGGTTCGCCACCACTGGCCTAGAGTGAGAGAAAAAAACCCCTTCTCCTAGCCCACTAGCTGGTCTGTAACGTACTGTGCTTGAAAAACAAAGTGCAAATTCCTTAAAGCATCAAGGGCCATTTTTTTCTAAGAACATTAGATCCAGCCTCCATAAAATAATGGCCATTTAAAGTCTAAAGAGCCGATATGCTTAAGAGCCAATATCCTCTACTTTCTTTCCTGTTCCTGCTGCCTCTGGAGTGGGGAAACCACTTACAAATTTTCATTTTTATTTCCTTCAAAATGGGCATGGATGGCGTTTTCAGTAAATTGGGAGTATTGTTCTAATATTTGCTAAAATAAAAAAAATTCCCTATAAAACTTTTGAAAAGATAACAACATTCCAAATATATAATGAAAACAGTAATCATACAGTCTGGAAAACCTTCCTGACTTTCCAAATAAAACAATATTTTTTGAATTGTACACCCTAAAAATTGCCTCTTTCTCCTTCTTGAAGAGAGATTTTACTTAATTCCCCACTGTTGTGCTGTTGTGTGGCACATTTTGCTTGTGAAGGTCTCCCAGTCCTCAAGACAAACAGCAGACAGTTTTAGGAAGAGGAAGATGGGGAAAGATCCACTCCACATTGTTACATTAACTCTACTGGTGTAGTGAGGTGTTGTGTGGTTTCTGGGCTGTATGGCCATGTAGCATTTTCTCCTGATGTTTTGCCTGCATCTGTGGCTGGCATCTTCAGTGGATCTGAAGGATCTTCTGGTGTAACTCCATGTAATTATCGCCTTTTCACAATGGCTGAAAAATCACTGAATGGTTTCAGAACCTTCCTGTGGATGCAATATCAAGAATCTTCCAGCATTTTAGATTAACAAAGTTGTGGTGACAAAAGTATGGTGAACCAGAACCCATTTTGACAGTTGCTGCTTTTGTATAATTCTGCAAACTGCTTCACAGCTAAAACACCTGAACAAATTTGCTAAATTGCTAACAAGTAAGCTAGTTTAGATTTAAAAACAGAGGCATTAAATATATTTTCTTGATCACAAAACCTGAAAGAAATGTGATCCATCAACAAGAATATCCCAGATGTTTTCTTATTTATTGATCATCAAAGGTCTTTGCCCATGTCACTTATTTTATTTTTAAAAACACACAAATATACACTTACTATCTGTCATATTTTATAGATATGGACTTTCTGCATCATCTCATTGATTTTTGTGCATTAAATAAATAAGCAGAGATATGATGAAATAGTCATGACCATGACCTGTTTCCTTTTGGAAAGAACATTCTAATAGTTGAATTTTATAACTTTACATCTTGAACCTTTACAGCTTAGCAGGTTGCTTACTCTGCCTGACAAATAATGGTCAAATAAAATATATCACTTTCATTTGTGTTTTACCTTCAGGAAATGGCATATACATTTGGGCCATGTTAGGAAAAGAACACATCAGACTCTGCATCAGATGAATTGGGGCGGAGACAGGGGAGTAGAAAGGATCGGTGATCTGCTTTCTTCTAAATGCCAGTGTGTCATGAACATCATCATCTCCTTTTAGTTTTGTGCAAATGTCCAATGCTACATTTATAAACCAGTTCTAAAACTTCATGATTTGGGGTGTTTGTCAAACTTGTTGCTTGGGAGTTGAAAACACAAAAATAATTCTCTGAACCTGCAAACCCTGGACTAGTTATTGTTTTCTCTTTGCATTGATAGCTATATTTTAGAGGACTTTCATTATTGAATCAGCTGTTTAGAAAATCTTGCACTTATATGATCTCTGTAGGTTGCTTTTTCCTTTATTTATTTATTTATTTATTTATTTATTTGTCTGTCTGTCTGTCTGTCTGTCTGTCTATCTGTCTGTCTGTCTGTTTATTTATTTATTTATTTATTTATTATTCCACTTATATACCGCCCTCCCCCGGAGGGCTCAGGAGGGCTCCTTAAGTATTATAACAATAGAGAAGTGGGGACCCACAAAATTTGTGCAGGGGGATCTCATTCTTTTTGTTCCTGCTCCCTTGATGGGCCACCATCTTGAGTCCCCTGCAGAGGTGCCTCCTGTTTGGCAAATGCAGCTGATGTGGCAGCTCCAAATCTCTCTTTCTTTTCCCTGCCTGCCCAAATTCTATTCCCCCACAGCAGGCCACCAGTTGCCAGCCAGCCTCCTCATTTTTAGTACCACTTCATGACAACCTGCCTGGCTGAGGTTGTTTGAGAGGGGCTGTGGCCAGTCATGTAGGTATAATGGGGACATCCAGGGACAAATGTGTGCCTCCTGGTGAGCCCCCACACTTCTGACCCACACAACCGCACTTCTGGCTGGTCCATGAAGCCCAGGCTGCAGCTTCCGAGGCCTGTCACCTGGCCTGGGTCTGGGCCTGGGCTGCCCCCCTGGCAGGCCTCAGAGGTTGGATCCTGGGCTGCAAGGACCAGCTGGGTTGGAAATGGACCCTGCTAAGGTTTCAGCTGTTGTTCAGTGGCCTGCCCCCCAAACCCGCCAACAGCTGCATATTTGTGGGTTCTATCACATTGAAGGTTCCTTCCAGCACTTTGAATTTAACCTGGAGAGCAACCAGTAACCACTGCAGAGTTCTCAAAACACACATAATTTGGGTCAGATAGCCAGCCCCAGCTAGGAAGCAGGCTGTGCTGATGTATTGTGCACTAATTTATTTATTTTTAGTTGTATTTAAGGGCAGCACCATGAGTAGGTCTTGCATACCCACAGACTTTTCCTTGTTACTGAGTAGCCTGTCTGTTCAAAAAAGACTGGGATTAGAAAGCTGGCTTTTCAAGTCAAAGGATAATAGCTCCAGGTTGGCATGAGCCCAGAATCCCTCTCTTTAGAAATTAAACAGTGAATGTTGGTAGGCACTGCAGCTGAAGTTCTTTTATTTTATGCTAGTTCCTTTTCCAGGATAGATTCTTTTCTCCACTTGCTAAACCAGAGTATCCATTTGAACAAGCAGCTTGTGATTGATTTGTTGTTGCTGACACAATGAATAAATTTGAAGTAGGATGAAAATAGCCTAGTAAGAATGATTCAAATATCACCTGTTGTCCTGGGTGAACGAGCATTTATTTACTTCTTTCTGTTTTTCACAGCATACTTGGTGACCTTTAAGGGAATGGTGGGGACCGCATACATGCCAACGTTTAAGAAATTATGTTCTGGCTATTTGGAAGCAAAAGTAAGGGATAAACAAGTGGTATGGAGAGAAAATGACTGGATAACAATTTGGCTGGTTATAAATTCATTGATGAAGGCACATGTCTAAGAAGCTTGTGGTTTTCTTTCATTACTGAAACCATATAGTCAAATGGAAACTTCTTTTACGTTTACCAAGGCAGACTTGGCTTATTGTTTTTATGTCCTAACATTAAAAGTAAGTGTGCTTGTTTTTTTCAGAAAGCAAATGCATTTGGATGCTGAAAACAGATATCTTGTGGGCAGCAATTCACATCATACCTAATTGAACACAGTGTATAGCAATGCTTTTCCCACCTGTGTGCATGCCCTCTGGGCTTTGCATGTAAACAGTAAACAAGGTACATTGCACAGTGGTGATTACCTCATTCCAATAGGGTACACAAACTAAACCAAACTCTCAGTAATAAACTAGTCTCTAGGGTTCTTAATTCTGCTGTTTCACTGACTGTTAGGAGTTTCTTAACATGTACCACTATTTTATTTTATTCGTATTACTTAAAGTTTGTCTTTCTCACATGGAATCTGATATATTCAGTAATACTGTTTTTATTTTATTTTTAAAAGACTTGAGTCTGAGATATATGTATGATTCTGCAGTTCAATATTTTGAAAATTTACAGTGCAATTTTAGGCAAGCCTGTTTAGAGGTAACTCCCATTTATCTCAGTGGGCATACTCCTAAGTAAGCGTGCATAGGATTGCAGCCTTAGACTAGGAAATCTGAGAATCCCTGAAGACTCCTTTGAGACAATTAAAAATTCATTGGGTGCTCAGGCCAGTGAAAAGTGTGGCCTGAAAAGATAAAGAAATAAAAATAAAGCTTTAATTTTATGGGCACCATCTTAAGATCATTTTGCTCTGTTGGGAACCTTGTCTGTAATCAAGGTCACATTGATACTATTAACTACATTATGTCATTTTCTTGTATGCTGTTAAAGACATCAGAGGGATGCCTTCTCTGTAAAGGAGCAGGATCACTGGGATGTCTTTTCTCATCATGTGTTCTCTTTTTATTGCCCTTTTATCTGCCTCTCTTTTTGGTTTCTTCTTGGAGCGATCTTCCATCAATGGGGAATAGAACTCTTGTGTGGGGGAGACTGTGGGTCATAAACTTCCCTGCGAGATGTGGAGGTATCAGGGTGATATTGTTAGATGGACCATGCATCTCAAAGGCACTTACAAGAAAGAATTAAAACCCTATTGACAGAATGCTCAAGAGTGTGATTATTCCAAGATCCTTCTGGGCATGCTGCAGATCTTCCTGCAGAAGGAAGGATAGTGTTTCCTTTGTGGGTTTGTTTTCGGATTCTGTGGGTCCCTGGCATGATGTGATTTAAGGAAGTCATGCTGACATCAGTATGCATTGGTTGGTTGCTTACATGTGTGGCTCACATGGTATCATTGATGACATGTCTCTCACCATGTTTAAACTCAAATACACAGAAAAGGCACAATAGGATCTCATTTCACTGGTGTCTACCAAGGTTTTTCTCCTAGGGTTGCCAGCCTCCTTCTTAAGTCTAGCAATCTCCTGGTATTACAAGTGACCGCCTTGAAAAAAAGGGTGCTTTGGAGGGTGGACCATATGATACTATACCCTACTGGTTCCCCCAAGGCCCAAATACCCAGGAATTTCCCAACCCACAGTTGGCAGTCCTGTGCTGTGCCCAGCTCACTGCCACAATGACTTTATTTCACCAAGATTATTGCCTAGCTCTATTCTCAGTGCAGAAGCAGATTCATGTTAGTAAAATGGTTTAAACTGGTGACAGGGCATAAGGACTTCTCTCTGTATAGTCATGGTGTATAGTCAAATGTTCTTCTATATATAATATGAGGGTGTGTGTGGCCTTTTTTAACAAAACAAACAAAATGGCAGTGATTACAATTCCATATACCACTGAAGGCAGATGGAATCCAACTTGAGGGTCATGATCCCTCAGCTGAAGATCATCAGTTCTATCAGGTTGCCATTACTGCTGCAATCCAATCATTACACAAAATGTTCCTAATTATTGCCAATGTGATATAACAGGCAGAGTGTCAGAACTGGGGTCCAGTTCCTGCTCAGGAAGGGTAGACTTAATGATTCAGAAGCCCTGATCCAGCATGGCTCCAGAATCACTGTTGCAGACCTACCACCCACAATCCAGCTGCCTGCCATGCTTACCTCCTTCCAATAGGTTCTAATCAGGGGTAGCCTTTTGAGGCAGACAGGAACCACTGCCACCATAAGATGGCTGCCTAAGCCCCCACAAGGAAAACATGAGATGCTGGTTGCACCTCTCAACAGGGTAGGGTCATGGACAGTCAGGCACTCCCCCCCGCCCGCAACATAGGGCTGAGGGCAGCTGCTGCTGTTGCCTGTTGGTTAAGACTCTTCTGCTCAGTCATGTAGTTTATGGGTTACTAACATAAATGTAATCTCCTCTGTGCCACTGGGATTACTCCATACTTAAAAACTGTTCTTTGGTTATTTAGAAAGGGTCTCCTGTTCTAAACTAATCTAGGTTATAGTTGAAGTCCATCACAAATATTGACACTAGACTAACCAAAAAAAGTGTAAATTCAGGGCAAGCCAGGAAGACAAAAAATAACGTATATATAAAACTCAGAACTTTGCTTCAGCAGAAGCTTTCCCCCTCTTCTTAAAATGACAGCATTCTTCTGTAATTTCCATTTATTCATAATCAAGAAAACAGAAAAAAAGAAATACTGATTGATTCCCAAGGTGACTTGGGACCCTGGTTGATCCAGATGGCCATTCATTTTAATAGATGACTAGCAATCCTGCTCTGAACCACTTTACTTGGTAAACTTGGGACTGCAGTGAAAAATCTAGATCTTGCTCTATAACTTGCTACAAAGACATGACTAGTTTTCCAGCTGCCCATTCAAAAGAGGTTGTGAATATTAAATCCAGATAATTTTGAGGTTAAAAAATTATTCCTGTTTTCTGGGCAAGGTCTACCCCATATCACTCTGTGTGTGTGTGTGTGTGTGTGTGTGTGTGTGTGTGTGTGTGTGTGTGTGTGTGTGTGTGTGTGTGTGTGTGTGTGTGTGTGTGTGTGTGTAAAATGCCATCAAGTCATAGCCAACGTGTGGCAGTCCCATGAAGGGGCTTTCAAAATTAGTGAAGAGCAGAGATGGTTTGCCATGGCCTTTCTTGGCAGAGCATTCCTTAAGGATCTTCCTTCTAAGAACCCACCCTGCTTAGCTTCCGAGAACTGATGAGATCGGGCTATACCATGCTGCCCCCCCCCCCATCATTAAGTCATAATTTGTAACTGAGAGTAAGAGAGAAGGAGATTTTTTTAAACACAGGTAATGGGTAGAAATGCTTTCTTACCACAACAAAATATTATTTTTCATCAGCCCTATAAAAAGTTTCCATTTGGGCTAATTTTTTTCCAATGAACCTAATAGAAATGGATTAAACTGCAGGGGAGATGAGAACATAAATTTGATTCCTTTCATTCCATGTAATATTAAGGTTTGTATTCTTTCTCACTGTAATAACCTCTAGACTTCAGCAAAATTGAAAACCTTTAAATAGCCTTTCACAACCTTTCGCTGTAGTAATGAAGTTTTAAGTGCTCACTGGGGATTTTTCCAGTTCAGAAATATCTAAGCTGGAGCAGGTATTAAAATCTAATGTTTACTTCAACTCTTTTACAGCCTAATGGGTTTTTCTGACAGTTTAATTTTTAAAAGGTTGGGTTTCATTTATTAATATACTATCCTCACCCTGGAAATCTTTCTTCTTTAAGGGGTCTAGTGGGAACCTTTCAGTAAAACCTTAGCATAGGATCTGAAGGACCAGAGAAACAGAAAAGAAAAATGTGCAAAAAGCTACCTAAAGTTGCAGCAAAGGGGATGGGGGGAGGGATCATGATTTATACTCCACAGGAGGTGAAAAACAAATTAAAGATGTGGGTTCCCTGTGAGCACTTAATTAGAAGTATGTGAGTCACTGGACTTAGCACCATTTTTAACAGCTCAAAGGACCATGTAGGAGATCTGCCTGTACACAGAGCTGTGGATGGTTTGAGGTTTTTTATGTTTTTTATTTTACATTTTCTACTGTAGATAATAAAGGGAGTATAAGTAGGGGAAGAAAAAAATGCAGGGTGAATGTATATTCATTGTACAAATGCAACATATTCATAGAAGCGTACTTTGGCAAAAAACTATTCAACCCCCCATCCCCCCAAAAAAGAAGCCCTGGCAAACAAGCCTTGCAGAGCCATGAAGATCTCAAGGAGGGGGCCCTCTCATCTCTTCAGGGAGCCATTCTACAGGCCCATTCTGCACAGTCCAGGGAAGCAGCTGCATATAAGATGCGGTGGAGTCCCGGGACCATTCACACGCTCCCGTGCAAGCAGTCCCAGAGCAGCCATGGCCCATGGAGGCACCTTTGCATGAAGGCACCTCCGTTTTGTTTGTAAACTTCCCTTCCCTTCCCTGTAGAGCTCTGCAGGGATGGGAAACATGCTTCCTGCCCCCCAACCCCAGAGGCATTGCCATGGCCATGGGGGGCAGGGTGTCCCCTTGTCCCTGTAGTGCTCCACAGGGGAAGGGAAGTTTACAAACAAAACAGAGACACCGTCATGCAAAGGTGCCTCCATGGGCTGTGGCCGCTCCAGGACCACTTGCACGGGAGTGTGTGAATGGTCCCGGGACTCCACCGCATCATATATGCCGGTGTGCAGCTGCTTCCCTGGACTGTGCAGAACGGGCCTGTGGAATGGCTCCCTGAAGAGATGAGAGGGGCCCCCTACTTGAGATCTTCATGGCTCTGCAAGGCTTATTTGCTTGGGTTTCTTTTTTTCAAGGATGGGGGGTTGAATAGTAGGCATCTTTTCAGAGGTGGAGAGGAGAGGGATTTGGGGGATGCTATTTTATCGTTGGTTTTAGCTGGGGATGTTTTACCATTATTGTAAGCCAACTTGAACGAAAAGGAAAGGTGGGATATAAGTGTTTTAATGAATAAAAATAATAAACAAAATCAGCCAATCATGCTCTAGGCAATTATCTTTTTCTGGCCAAGGTCGTTCTGCTGAATTATTCCAATCTGGCAATCTCAGTTTGGTATAAATGGGCAGGTGAGTTTCCAACTTTACAATTTTTTCAAGGCACCTGCTACTGCTGATTTTAACCAGAACTACTACTAAAAGTTCCCATTCTTCCATGATAGATGTAATATCACCATTTTTAAAAAAAGTACCTAGGGCAGTGATCCCACTCATTCCATTGGGCTATAATTCTAAACCTGAGGCAGTAGTACTACTGTATAAGAGATGAAAAACTCATTACAATTGTTCCCTGCCTCCAATGGTCTTCAAAATACCATTCACTTTGTTCAGTTTCTTTTACCCCACTCTGCCCTGGCTTCTCCATATTCATTTGATCATTAGTTTTTAGAAAGTGTCACCAAGTCACAGCCAACCTATGACAACCCATATGGTTTTCAAGCCAAAAGACAAATAGGGTGGTTTCCTATTGCCTGACTTGGATTCTTACTACTAATCTTACTACTAATATACCCACTCCACCTGCTGCTTGCTGGGTGGTCAAGGCTAGATAGTAGAGGAAATCTAATTATAATCTAACCTGGATGTGATCAGAGAATGGATCATTGGGTTATTTAACAATTTTCAAGGAAGACCCATTGCCAATAAATCAGCTGAAGATTATAAAGGCCACAGAGGAGACACGAGCCTTCAGTCAGAGGCCAGGATCTAGCAACACTCCCATGTTACAAACCTGGTCCATAATGAGGAGTGCAACTCTCCCACCCCAGACAGGCTAATCCTGCCATTGTTGCATGCCTTTGTAATTGACCAACAGCATCTCAGTCTTGCCTTGCAGAACTCTCTGTCAGCTGACACCTTTGGAACAGAACTAGGTAGCCAGTAGGACCCAAGTAGAGAATTCTAGAACAAAGACAGTCCAGGAAATGGTGGATGAATGCACAAATCTCCTGTCATCTTTATCCTGAACAGGGTATAGCTAGCTTCTCCAGAAAGATACCATGGTCAATGGTAGTGAAAGTTCCTTAGAGACTCTAGTGCAAGTCATTTATCTTTTATCTTTTACATCTTTAAATGTTTTTGCACTGCCCTGAGCTTGACTTTGGTCGGGGAGGGTGAGATATAAATTTAATAAAATAAAATAAAAACATTAAAATCTTAGCTGAAATCTCCAGTTTCATCATCCCTTGGGATCTAGAATTGTTTGAAACATTAAGAAGTGTACTATAGGGCAAACTGTGGCAATGGCATTGGTGAAGCTGCTGAGTTCTTAGAATCACTAATAAACTCGAAAAGAAAAATGGTTATGGACAAAGGCAGTTTTATTAAGTGATGATGGAGAGCCTGCCTTCTAAGCTCTGCAGAACTAAGTTTGTCCAACCCCTGTGCATTTCCATGCTAAAACAATATCTTGAAGCTCTTTTCCTTTCTTTTTTCTTTGCTACAGCATTGTTTAACTGTTCTGAGTGGCAGTGACTACAAAGCCACAGGGAAATTCTTCAAAGGTCTGGCACAATCTGGAGCCTTGGTGTGCTTTGATGAATTTAATCATATAGAGCTGGAGGTAATTGTAGTACCAGCATCTTGGCAAAGCTGGCATTCAATGAAAATTACAAGCTTGACAACTTCATTAACTGTGCTGACATTAAACAATACTGACTGAAACTTACAGTTAAGTGGGGAGAGAAATAAAAAATGTAGCTTGTTTTAATCAGACTTAACTGGTAGCCCCTGTTAAATCTGTCCATGTGGGGCTTTTCACCTGTCACCATTTTTTCCTACAGTACATCTAGTGGGAGAGATATTCAGCTGCAGCCCTTCGAATGAAGTGACAAAGAGAGAATTGTGAAAAGACGTATTTTGTTCATGACAGATGAACCCCAAGATCTCTCGTTTTTGGGAATGAAACTTGCCATTCACTGTCTTGAAAAGATGAGAGTTTGCTTTCATCTAGAGAATGCCTACAATCTGAAAAAAGAGCTATTCTAATACTGGATTCTTTTCCTAGCAAAAGTGCAAAGATTGATGCTCCAATAAATGAGAACTCTCCCCTTCCTCCGCATTCAATTCAGAAATGGGAACTCTAATTGACAACATTTCTCGATTGCACAAGCATAATTAAATGTCCATACAAGAAACTGAAGCAACTGTATCTTGTTATACGACCTGGGATAAACCAGTAGATCTTTCAAACCATTCTCCATTTTCTACTGTTTATTTTCTTTTCAAAACACAGGCAATCTTGCTGGAAAGTGTTGACACCAAATCAGATTTTAACTGATCACTTACACCTGAGTAACCTGCATTAGCTACGAAAGGAGCTTTAAAAATGTATTTGAACTATTTCCATTATTTATTCTAAGACTATTTCATAGATACATTCAAGTGTTGAACATGTTCAACACAAAATTCATTACAGCCCTAATTAGTGTAGCTTAATAGAGCGGGGATCATGTTATTTTTATACTTTGATTGAAAGCATAGTAATCTCTTCATGGCAACAATTCTAATTCTAGGATATCTCTGAATACTGCATATCCATGCACATGTAACTCTGGAATTCTCCCTATCTCTGGAGGTCTAGGTCGCATACACAGCTAGAGTGGTGTTTTTCCACCTTTGCCAGGTCAGTTGGTCCCCTACCTTGACTATACTGATTTAACCATAGTGATCAATGTGACAGTCACCTCCAGGCTGGATGAGTGTAACTTGCTCTACGCAGACCTACCCTTGATTTTGATCTGGAAGTTAAAGCTGATTCAACATGCAGCCAGTCAGGCTCTCCACTCGAGTTTATTAAATCGGATGCACTTGTTAGCATGGCCTTCATCCCCTGCCTTATGAAATATTGGATTTTCATATCATTTCTTACACTGTGTGCTATAAAATGCCAGTTTCCATGTTTGTATGGGTGGATAGCAGAGTGTCCAAGCTGAAAGCAAGCCTAAGGCAAAAGGTTTGTTTGCAAGATTAAATCAGTGAATGAGTTACTTCAGTCAATAGAATCTGGAAGCCTCATGGACCATGGACATATCTTGATTATCTCACCCCGCTAAGCTGTTGTGACACAATGGATCCCAGAGAACTCCCTTATACTAGATGTTGCATTTAATCTATCTTTGAGAAACCATTTCCTCAACAATTGCTTCTTCCCTGCATTTCCTCCACCTTTCAGATACAATCACCCTAACAATTGATCCCTTCCTGATCCAATCAAAGCCTCAGCCAAATTGAATACCTAGGCAGAGTCCTTTAGAAGACTCTCTATTCAAAAGCCCATCAAAGGCTTTCCTGATGTAATCAAGGACCAATGGACTCAATTATCCTGGGAAGTAGAAACAATAGATAGAGCTATTAATTAGCTCAAGCCAGCAATCCCAGCATGGGAAGTCCCAACAGATACAGGAAAATGAAACTGAAAATTACTTGTTCCCGCCCTTACCTGTGCAAAAGTATAAAAGTACTGTGCACCTCAGAGCCAGCGCTCTTTACTGGCTAAACCTCTCTTGGTCTAGTTGGTTTGAGACATGATATCATCTTTCGCTTTGGATCCCTATAGGAATCCTTGCCTTCTCCAAGATCTTCTCTGCAGAATTTAGGTAACGTTTAAGTACCTGCTCCCTCTCCCAACTCTATCATCCAAATCTATCCCTCTCCTCCCTTTTTATATCACTTAGGAACTGTGTGTATGCTTCTCCATATCTTACTGTGTGATTGTTTGCAACCAAAATTTATATAAAAGTATTTTAAACTACAATTTGGTATCTTGGGCATTCTCTGTGGAACGTTTCAAAAGTCAATTCTGGTATAGCTGTCTAAAATATCCCACCTAGCCTGCCTCTCGCACTGCCGAGCCAAGTTATTCCCCATTGCTACTTTGAAAAATATATTCATAACTGTTAAGCTAGGTAACACAATGGTTGCCAGTCAAATTCTGGATTATGTTCAAAGGATTATTTTTAACTTTTAAAGCCTTGAATGGTGTGGGACCCTCATATCTTAGGGACCACATATCCCCATGTTGTGCACAGATGACACTCCATTCCTCTGTCTGGATCTTACTGGTGGTCCCTGGTCCCTAAGGCTGGTCTCAAACAAAGCCAAGGCTTTCTTAGCCCTGGTTTCAGCCTGGTGAAATTCTCTGTCAGCTGACATCAGAGCCCTGGGGGATCTACCCTCATAACTGCTATTTCCTGTAGGGCAATTGATCTTGGTCATCTGGAGATCAGTTGTTAATTCCAGGATATCTCCAGGCCCCACCTGGAAGTTGGCAACTCCCCCTATAAAGTCCAGTCTTTCTCTGGTGGATACTAGCTGAGCCTCACCTTCCCCATGGCAGAGACTAGAATGGTTTTCTTGAGGGAACAGCAACTGAGGCCAAGGAAAAGATGCTCTAGCAAAGCCCCTTGACAAGGATAAGGCTGCCTGGCCTGGCCTCAGATCCTCTTGAAAATGACTTACTGCTAATCAGATGCTTTGCCATTCTGCCCTCAGACTTTTCTTCTGAAGCATCAAGAGCTGCCACAAATAGAGATCCTACACCAAGCTCAAATGTCACATTAGTGGGGGGCACCATTTTGGGGAGGCAGCCATCCTTTTCCACTAATTCTCTTCCAGCAGAAAAGAGGAAAGCAATGCGGCCTCCATGTTGCCCTGCCCCGAAGCACCAACAAACATGCAAGCTGAAATCCCATCCCTTTTTTAAACTGAGGAAACCTATAATGAGGGCAGGGGATAAAACCTGAGCTTGGTTGGAAAGAGAAAGTTGGCTGCCAGTTGAGGGGGAAGTATATCTATATATTGAGAGGGGGAAGCAGGAGGGGGGAGTGGGACTGATCAGGGTCCAGGAAGCTGTACAAAGGGGGTGGGAGGAAGAGCCTTTGCAGACTCCCCGCAAGGCTCCGGATAGCCAGTGCAGGAACGGGCATGCCCCCATTTCCTGCCCGCCCCCAGCTCCAATTGTTGTGTGGTACCTGAGAAAAAAACAAAAAAACAACCAGGGGGAAAAACAAAACAAAAAAGAAGAGCTAGGGCAATCAGCTTGGCACAGTGGCTCCTCCTCCAGCCTGCAACCAGCAGCTGCAAAGGGCAGAGATGTGGCTGAATTGGCCTGGCCCATGTGGCCTCCCCACAGTCAGCACTCATTAGCAGTGTTCTCCTGCGGGCAGGTGGTGGTGTGGGGAATGTGGGCAGAAAAAGGAGGAGGGGCAGCATTAGGTCGATGGTGGGGCCTGGCCAAACTTAACTTGCAGCGTCTCTCTAAGAGCAGCATGTGTCTTTTCTGCAACAGTCTGCATGCTGCCCATGCTGCCACCATGCTGTCATGCTGCCTCTGTGGGTCCAGCACTCCAGGAGGAGGTGTGGGAGAAGGAGCCCAGCTTTATGTAACCTTTCCTGGTCTTGTCCTCACAGGAAAAGGAGATGTGACAGCGAGGCTTTGCCATTGCCTGGAGATGTCCCAGGCACCCATACAGCCCACCACAATCCCTCTGTTGGCTATAATTCCCAAGCTACATCTGGTGATTCTTCCTCATTTGCTGAGTGCAGGAGAAAATGTTCTGAAGTGCTGAATCCTATTGCAGCGGCCGGTAGCAGAGCCCAGTGGATGGGAGACGGAGGCTTAGGGGGAGCCCAGCAGGAGGCAGCAGGAAGTGCAATGCTCCAGCTCTTTGCTCCTGGGGTGGGGGAGAGGCAACATGCCCCTCACAGAGAGGCGAAGCTACAAGGGGGCTAGGGGGTGCACGTTGCACTGGGCGCGCACCTGAAGGCACAAAAATTCAGGTTAGTATTTTTGAATGTTGTATTTTTAGTATTTTTGCAGTTTTTGGCCCACAGGAAGCGCAATTTTTAGACTAGCAGCACCACAATTTCAGGAATTTTTTGGGAGACTCTCCTGATGATACTACCCAAGTTAGGTGAGGTTTGGTTCTGGGGGTCCAAAATTATGGTCTCCCAAAGGGGGTGCCCCCATCCCACATTGTTTCCAATGGGAGCTGATAGGCGATGGGGGCTACACTTTTGATGGTCCATAACTTTGGACCCTCTGAACCAAACATCACCAAACTTGGAGAGTCTTTTAAAGATACCCTGAAATTTTAGTACTGCTAGGCTAAAAACCGCACCCCCTGCAGGCCAAAAACTGGAAAAACAGAAAAAATACAAAAAACACAAACGGAGGGGGTGCAAAACTCAGATTTTTTCATCGGGCTCCATTTTTCCTAGCTACGCTTCTGCCTCACATGATGCACAAAAGGTGTGCTTGGGGCTTGATCCCCTTCTGCAGCCCCTCATGACACCTATGAGAAAGACTCATGATATCAGTCCTGCCCATTTGGCAGGATCCTTTGCACACAGCCATCAGCCATGTCAGATCTGTTCCATATGATTGAAGGCACATTTTATAAACACTCAGCCTGTGTAATCCTGGAGTTCAAGCGTATTTGGTAGCTTTCTCCCTGCTGCTCTAATTCCCCCTGCTTCCCCCTCCCTACCAGGCTGCTGCAGACTTAACATGGCATTCAGCAGACTAATTACTCCTCTAGAATTTGTCCACATGCTGTAGTGAAGCAGCCTGAGAGGCATAAAGAGATTCACTAAAGCATGGAAAGAAGATTCAGCCTGTCAAGAAACCACCTCTATCATGGGACAAGAAGGAGATATTGAGGAAATACCAGCTGTTTAGTGACAGACAATTAAACACGGATGTGTGCCAGCAGGCAGGATCACACAGTACAGTTGCCAACCTCCAGGTGCTAAAAAAACAACAACAGAAAGCAAAAGCAAAAACAAAAGCAAGGAGTCCTGTATGATAAAGGCAACTGATAGCTGACTTGTGATAGCTTATGCCAGCTATCAGTTGCCTTTATTACCCAGGATTCCTTGTTTTGTTTACAGTATACCATGTTTAACCTCCAGGTGGTAGCTGAAGATCTCCTGGGATTACAACTGATCTTCTGGTGACAGAGTAATTCACCTGGAGAAAGCGGCTGCTTTGGAAGGTAGATTCTATGGTATGTATCACTGAAGTCCATCCTTCCCCAAACCCACTTTCCTCAGGCCTCATTTTCAAAATCTCTGCTATTTCCCAATCTGGAGCGGTCAACTCTATCACAAGGTGAGGTTTTGGACCCTGTAAAACAATCCATGTTAACCCCTAACAAAATCTGACCCCTGTCATCACAATAACCCTGCTTGTTTGACAAAACTGGTTGTCTGATTCCACATCACTGTTATTTTCCTTATTCATTTGCAAAAGAACGCAGTGTTCTCCTACAGGCCCCTTCTGCACATGCAGAATAATGCACTTTCAATCCACTTTCAATGCACTTTGCAGCTGTGCGGAATAGCAAAATCCACTTGCAAACAATTGTGAAAGTGGATTGCCTGTGCAGAAGGGGCCAGGGTTCACTTCAGTCATCCAAACTGGTTTGGTCACACTCCCAGTAGTTCAGGTGGGGCTACAGACTATGTTGCATGACAGAAGGCTGCCTATTTAGAGGACCCTTTCTGTTCAGCCAGGAGCTATTTTCATAGCTCTGAGAGGGTTTAGGCCCATTCATGCAATTTCTTTAGCTTCTTCTACTCACCATCATGGAAGAGGAGACATTTACCAAGAAAACTCACTTTGGGCAATCCCTTAAAAAGAACAGGGAAAGAACTGTCAGATCTTCACACCCTGAGGACTCTGAACCTGGGGAAGGAACATCAAGGCATGGTCATTCAGTATGCCTGGATCCCCCTGTTCCACTGTTCCAAGTGCAGGAACCACAGGGAACACACCTCCTGAGTGCTGTGATTGGTTGCACTTCATTCAATCCATTTACGGGTGCAGTGTCGATTCCCATGGAGACAGAGAGATCAACTGGCAGCCAGACTCCTCAGTCTTCTCACCAGGGTATGAAGGTCCCAGGAGCCATGACAGGGTTGGGATCAGCACAGCATGGTTTTCAGTTCAACCAGCCTTCCTTGTAAACCTCCCCCAATTGCCAAAAACATGGCAAGCCTGCCATTTGTTCCCAGAAAATTTCAAATCCGAAGCAACAACTGGGCCTTGATGCAATGCCAGATGCCATGGAGAGCAGCTCCCTTCCCAGGAGGTATACTCCATATTGTACCTTGGTGATTGGGAGCAAGACAGGCTAGATCTATGGGAGACCTAACCAGCTTGGATGACTTCACTCCACTGAAGAGAAGACACTTTCAAAGTGTCCTTCTCTTCTATCCCCTCATTTCTTCAAACATAAAAAAGAACCAGCTGCATGATGCTGAAAACAATAACTTCATACAACAACAATATGCACAAATGAAATCTTTGACCATGGGGCACTCTACTCCTCTGCTCTTTGAGGATATTCCCAAAAGACCAAGCTTTTCTTCATTAGAACCCAGTTCAATTTAAATTTTAATTAGCATAGATGACTAGAATATTTACCATTCACTGTAATTTTGAAATAGAGTACATCAGTGATTGTGGATTTTTTCTTCTTCTAAAATGATTATGATTCTTTGCAATAATATCTACTGCTTAGAGCTAAAATTGGTCTGCATTATCTTGCATTACTTTGTTTGGAATCATTTTGCTACAGATCTTTTTATTTTAAATGTAAAAATGCTTGGTAAGGCAGAATAATTCCATTAATGGTATACAATTAAAGCTATTTCTCATATGTTATATACATGCGTTCAACAGTGCACAAGAGGATGCAAATGAATTTAATACAGACCCATGTCTCAGAATGTTGATTTCTTGTTATTTTTCTACCAAAGTAAAGTGCTCGCCAAAATTTTAAGAAATTATCATCTGACCACACAAAAATGATTGCTATATCGATACACACCTTTTGCGTAATGCAACTACCAATACCTTTTTTCAGTGAAGGGTTGAATGCCATTTAGAGCCCTCAGGGGAAGGGGCAGTATATAAATATGATAATAAATAAATAAATAAATTTATATAAAGGAATGTGTGTTTCAATCAGCTTCAGCCATTAACAGGGAAACTATTCATCATAGCATTATATATGACATCATGAAGATTCTGTAGAGACCATTCTTCATGATTTACTTCTAGTGGAACTTAACATTATATAAACTTTTCATAAATATTTGAACATTGCTGTTTTGTTTTTTGCTTAAAGGGAAAAAATACAATACCTGGCATTTTACTATATCATTTGTAAAATGGAAAAGACTGGGCTTATGTTTGATTTGAAATTGCAGACTCTGTTCAAGAAGGCCACAGTGCAGTCCAAAATGAAGTTACATCCTATGTTCATGGTGTCAGTGCACCTGAGAACTGTGTGAGTACTCTGGCCCAATCTCTTGTGTAAACAGAAAACCATGGGAAAACCCCCATTATGAAGCAAACACCCTAAAAGGAAGCAGTAAGTGCATAAAAGCCCAAAGGAAAAAAAATGGCCTGGGGATGCTGTTGTCAAGATTTAATTGAAGACAGGCCTTATTCATGACTGGGCTTTCAAGGTCTAGACACCCAACCATCTCAGTATTGAATATAGGAAAACCTGTGGCAAGGCAGTCAACTGCTTCAACTGACACATACTGAATGTCTTGTAGCACAGCAGTGGAAATGGTGTGCCAATAGTTGAATCTTGCAGGAAGTAGTGGATGAAATCTTGGTGCTGCTAGCCTAAAAACCGTGCGCCCTGCAGGCCAAAAACAGAAAACCCACTAAAATACCCCCCAAAACCACAAACGAACCCTGCATTTTTGGCACCCATCACAAGGGGGCACCCTGCGCAACTGCCCACTTTGCCCAATGGGCCTTACGCCCCTGTTCTTGGGGAAAAGCTACAAAACTGGGAAAAGCCACAATTTGATTGGCAAAGAATTACCAGTTCGATTTTAAAATTTACAAATTGTATTTATATAAATGAACAAACACCTTGTCTAGACACAAAGTGTGTCATGGGAAATATATGGGTGTTCTGTCACAAACAAGGAACCTTCTTTTCTGTTCTGCTTATTGTTTCTCTCCAGCCCCAGTATCCCCATTCCTACCTTTAGTGCTGGGAATTCACTTGATCAAGAATTTACTAGATATTATAACTAGGAAGGAATATCTTCTCTGTGAAAACATCTCCATCAATGAGTCCTGCACATTTTAGCCCACAACAAACCTGTTTCACAATTGCGTTTAGGTAAGACAACATTTTGCTGTTCTCTCTATGTTCAAAGAAAGGGCATTCTTTGAAAGATCTGTAATTGTAACAGAAGATAACCTACATCATTTTCTTGTTTTGAGGGTCATCATCATTCTGGTGGGTAACAAAAGAGCTAAGAATGTATTCTCTGCAAGTGCATGAATAGTGCTTGCCAATGATTTAAGGAAAAAAGACCACTTTGACTTTCACAATAAATCATTCAAACAGAAAGCCTATTGGTTTCTCCATATCCCTTGAATTTCTTTTCTTAATGTCCCTGAATAGGTAATTGGCTAATTTCTCTGTCTCTCTAACTTCTTTTCCTAATTGAAATAGGGTAATTAAGCAGTGCTGCCCTCTATCACAATTTCTCTTGACTGGAGCTTCAGAAATAAAATACACACAGTGAGACCTTCTCAAGACACGAATAAAGCAAGAGCTTGTTGTTGCCCTATCACTACCAGATATCTGGCTGCAGACTTCAATGGACATTAATGTAGTGGTGTTGATAATTTCTTCTGCAGAACAACTTTTCAGAATCTGCTATTGCTTTTTCCTGATGTCCTATTCGTCCTATTCTACACCTGGTCCTATTCAATACAGAAACATTGACCAGATCAATGCTACCAATCCTACAATTCCGTTAATCACAGAAAATGTAACAAATTCTATGACAGAAGGATATGTCCCCAGGTAGGGTTGCCAGTTAGTAGCAGGTAAACAATAGGAAGTAGAGATGGTGGAAATATGTATATGTGTTTGGGGGTGGGGAATGCGGTCAACTGATGTCAGTTCTAGGGCCAGTAGGTTTTGACATAAAGTTGCCCATGATTCTTACAGTGGACTGACATCACTTCCAGATTTTCCTTGGAATTGATGCCTCACCATTACCCACAAACAATTTTTAATTAGTTTTCTCTTGCTGGCTGCAGGAGTAGCAGTGGGAAATGGGAGCCAAGGGTGAGAGGGATCCCTAGCAAGAAAATGGCAGCCCTGTGCCCAGGCCACCTCCACAGCTAAAAAATCCAGATATCAGAGTTTTTTCCATGTAGGTGTCATTTAGCACATGTCTTGTGGTCTAAGTCTGCATTTGTCATAGAATCAGATTTTCTTGCCGCTCCCATGGTTGGATTCAGCTCGCCACTGTGTACGGAGCTCTAATTGTCACAGAAAAGTTCTTCTTCAGGGCATCTGGATAAGAGAGGTCCTTCAACGAAGTATCATCTTTTTTCTTTAACTCATTTGTTGCTCCAGTGACAAACACTGTAAATGCCTGCAGCCTTGGGGCAGGATTGCCAGGCAGATTTGAGCCATTTATGTATAAATTCAGATTTGGGAATTGGAAAATGAGTGTGCTGCTGAACTCCCAATGGGATCTTTACATAGAATTGGGATTACCAACTCCAGGTTTGGAACTACCTGGACACTTGAGCCTGAGAAGGTAGGTTTAGGAAGGGGATGGTATAATACTATACAGTGCACCTTCCAAAGTAGCCATTTTCTACAGGAGAAGTGGAATAAAATGTTTAAGTAAGTAAGTAAATAAGCTATCTATACAGTCTGGAGATCAGTTGTAATTCCATGAGATCTCCAGCCCCTACCTGGAGGCTGAAAACCTTATGTGGAATGAGAGGATACAGTTTGCTCATCTATAAAGTGTCACAAGACTTCTGCTACAACAGATGAACACATCTGCCTCCATGGCATACTGCATCCATGGAGTCATGTTCTAGGACAGAATACATGGTAGTTCATTGTGAAGTCCAATTGGACCCCATGAAAATAAGTCTATAGAAGATGCTTACAATGGACTGGAATTCTGACAGATGTACAATTTGCTCCATAGCAGTTACCGAAGTGAAAACTATTTGCTGAAGGTAGAAAGTTTCAAAGAGATGCATCATAGCCTACCATCAAACAACATGCGTGCCCTTTAGCATATACAATGAAATACCAATTGTCTTATCTGACACTAAAATCAAGTGTAGATACTTAATATTCATCAAGCAACTGGGCAATATCTGACATCAGACATTTGGGAGGAGACTTCTGTAGAGCAAATTCATTTCAGTTCTACTCTTAATTGACTGAAAACTTTTAAAAAGCATGACTTCTGACTAAAAGGTGCCATTTATAGCTTTAGAAACATCAACAATGTCTGTGGTGTGGAAGAAAATAATATCACAGCTCTTTAGAATGACAGGCATGTAAGGCTGAAACTGGAGAGAAAATCATGTGCTGGAGAACATTGAGCATCATTTCTGCAGCAACGGCCATGCAAAGTCTCTGCCTGTAACACTGTTTTTACCGTCCTTTTGCTGGCTTGTTTGGCCCATGCAGTTGCTGGAATTTTGCATATCTGGATCAAATTGAATCTATCTTTTTAAGTGAAAATAAATGCTGTGAAAATGTTTACATACCTTTTTAGCAATTTGCCTATATTGCTCCCTGAGAAAAGAAAATTCAAAAGCCATTTTGTTTTTGTAAGAAGAAGAAGAGTTTGGATTTAGATCCCCTCTTTCTCTACTGTAAGGAGACTCAAAGGAGCTTAAAAACTCCTTTCCATTCCACCCCCAACAAACACCCTGTGAGGTGGGTGGTGCTGAGAGAGCTCTGAAGAACTGTGAATAGCCCAAGGTCACCCAACTGGCATGTGTTGGAGAGCACAAGCTAATCTGGTTTACCATATAAGCCTCCATAGCTCAAGTGGCAGAGCAGGGAATCAAACCCAGTTCTCTAGATTAGAGTGTACCTGCTCTTAACCACTACACCCAGAATCAACCAGATAATTTTGGAAGATAGATGGCATAAGAACAGTTTAGGACAGGGGTCACCAAAGTGGTTAATATTGACCCCTGGGGGCCAATAGCACTATCCAAGGGGCCAATAAATGCCTAGGGGTCAAATAAACTCTGGGGTTGATAATGAGCTTTTTGGGTCAAAAGCTGATATTTGTATAAGAAAGAAAAATACATAAAATGATACAATAAATTTAAATTATAGCTTGATGCATGGCTGGTGTAATGTAGCCCTGATCAAACGTTACATATTGTTCTTATAAAATAATGAAATGTATTATTTATTTATTTATTTTACATGTCGGGGGGTTGATGAAAGATCAAGGATTCCATGAGGGGGATGATGGTCAAAAAGGTTTTGGGGGCCCTGGTTTAGGAGTACAAAATTTCACTTTCTCTTATTATGCTATTGGACTATCTTGGATCATGGACAGAGCAATCCTGAGGTTCTTATGCACTGCCACAACCAGCTGCAATGCAACCACGGTACCATGAGTGTGTTCCTGTAGGGTTTAATTATGCAGCAATTGGCAGGAAAATTTGGAGGGGGTGAGTCATCTTTGGGTGCAACAGTGATAGCGTCCCCAGTAAACATGCCACTGCATTACATGGAGGTGTTGTGGTGAGGCGGGGGGGGGGGGGGCTCTGATGGATAAGATACCCAGAGTTCTTGGGGCTAGTAGGCATGGGAGTAGAGCCAAGCATTCATCACAGTCCAGGAGTGAAGAAGGCCAGGACCAGGAAGGCTTGCTCACTGTCAGCAGCACCCCTGTCCTCTTTAAAGAGATAAAGCAAAGAAGGGATGTCATGGGCAGTGCATGAAGTACTAGGTGCCTTCTGCTCACTGGCAGCTGTGCCATACAGATGGTTGTGCATTCCTGCAACATTGTTTTCATGCCAACCCTGCACCACCCCTATTAGTGATGGAGCATAAGCTGAGTCCAGCAGGGCAGGGCATAGAGTAGGGGCCCAAAGTGCCTCCAAGAGATCCCCAAGCAGCCTGCCAATGTGCACCTGCTCCACCACAGTAGTGGGGAGAGATGGGCTAGGCCAGGGTTAATGCCATGTCCAGAACTCCAGCAAAGTGCCTGAACCCCCCATGTCAGCCAAAGCGTCAGCATCCATGCCACGTAGCCCCAGAGGATGAGGCTCACCTCTGGTTCTCTGCCCTCCCCAGTCTGTATGGCCTCAAGTATGCTGACATCTGAAGATGAGTGTAGTTGATGCATGTTCCCCCTCAGCTGCTAAACCTGAGGTCTCCAAGATGAACAGTTTCTGCAGGATGATAAACCCAGTTGCTGCAGTTTGCCTCATAGGTTTCAGGGTGCAGAGATGGTTCATAATACCAGCTGCAAACATCAGGGAAAAGATCTCTGGGTGTGCAGGGGGTGGGTGGTGGGTGGAAGACAGAGAGCAAAGTGTTTGCTCATGTGAGCTCCTGTTCCCTCTCACTACAGCACCACCAGCTGCCTTCAAAGTCAATTCATCTCTCTTGCTTCCTGCCTCTGTAGCCTGGTTGTTGTGATCCTCAACCCCATAGCTCTGCTCGATCTCCTCTTGCCTCACCAGAAGGGGGGTTGATCTGGGTTCTCTGCACCAGGGATGCCCGGCTTGGGGGCAGATGGGGGCTTCATGTCAGTGAAGTCTCCCTCTTCCCTGGGCCCCAAAATATGGGTCAGGCAGCTCTGGTTAGTGGCTGACCTAGAACACTCTCAGTCAGCTTTGAAGTTGGTTCCCCAATGGTGTCCTCTCTCTAAGAGTCATCAGCAGGGAAAAGAGGAGTAAGCAAATCCAGGGAGAGCAGGGAGGATTGGAACTGCAGAGAGAGGGCCCACACACAGGGGCTATGTGGCTGTAGACTCCCTGACACTCCCCACACAACACTTCTATGGATGGGATCACCACTTGACAGACATCCTCAGCTCCAGGCAGACCTTTGTCCACTACCTGTTAATAAGAAACACTCTGGGCAATGAAATTCACCATCTAGACCAGTGTTTCCCAACATTTTCAACGTCACGGTACCCTTGACCTCACTCTTCATATCTCACGGTACCCCTGCCATCCCCCCACCTTCCCCTCCCAGTGCCCCTGCTTGCCCCCCACCTTCTTCTCCCAAGTTGAAGGGAAACACTGTGGGGCAGGAAGTGGCTGCTGACCTTGTGGCAGGTCCTGCCAGCTCCATGTCCTTGCTGGCACCGGCGGAAGACACCACAAAAGTGAGGGGGGGCTCATAGCATTGCCACGGTAGCCCTGGGACATGCCCACGGCACCCCAGGGTACCATGGAACCCTGGTTGGGAATCACTGATCTAGACACTCTACTGACCCCCAGTCCCATTTCAAGTATCATGTCCCACCTGCAGGGACTAGCAACACTTGCCATCAGCAGGGCAGACAGGTTTCAGGGAGCCAGATCTCTCCATGGTGCAGTCCCATGCATCCACCTCACAAAGGGTGGGTGCTTCTAGCTCTGAGGGTCTTGGAGTGAAATAGAGACTTCTGGAATCAAGCATATCACCTACAGTAACTGAGTTTTCCACTTTTTACCATTTTCACCTAGGGCGTCAGTCAACAGCTTAATGTGCACAATGGCCACGGCACAGATCCTTTTTGCAAACAGCCCCTTACAAAAGTCAAACTATGTGGTTTTCTCTCCCTTCATTAGCACCCCCAAATGGGTCTGAGGTTGCTGGGAACCACTCAACCAGTGGTGGGATCCAAAAATTTTAATAACAGGTTTCGATGGTGGTGGGATTCAAACAGGGGCGCCGCCGCACACACGCACCTCCAGTCCCTATTGGGCAGGGAGGTTGCTTTAGTAACCCCTTCTCGGAGCTATCTCAGAAAAAATTAGAAACCACTTCTAGAGAAGTGGTGAGAACTGGTTGGATCTTACCTCTGCACTCAACCCATCATTTTCCAGTGCCAAAAGTCCACCATCCATGGGAGGCACTTTCTTTCATATTCTACTCCAACACTTAAACCACTATATCATGCCGTGTGTTAATGATATATATATATTTCACATCAATTTTTGTGTTTATTCTTTATGAAAATGGATCCATCTTCATTCATATTCTTGTTTTGTATGCAAACAAGTTCTTTCTGAAAAACAGATTACTCTCAACACTAAAGCTCCTTTTTGTCACACATTTGATTTGCTTTACATATTTTATGCACTCCTGCATAAAATATGGATACAAAAGCAATGTTATTTGCATGTAAACAAGTGTAAACATGAAAACAGTAAGACTTGGCATTTATACAGAACTTTTCTTAGATACCAGAAGCACTTCAGATAACACAATTCAGTCAGGTATGCCTGTGTGATTTTCTTCTCAATTACTGATGGGAAGCCTGAGTCAGATTTAAGGCTGCCCACAATGACCTCAGATTTGATCCACTGATTTTCCATCTAACCCAGTGGTGGCGAACCTATGGCATGGGTGCCAGAGGTGGCACTCAGAGCCCTCTCTGTGGGCACATGCAGAGTCCCCCCACACACATCTAGGCTGGCCTGGGCCACTGGGCTCGATTTTAGCATTAAACCTAAGGCTCATTCCGCACATGCAGAATAATGCACTTTCAAACTGCTTTCAGTGCTCTTTGAAGCTGTGCGGAATGGCAAAATCCACTTGCAAACGGTTGTGAAAGTGGTTTGAAAACGCATTATTTTGCGTGTGCGGAAGGGGCCTAAGACCTAGTTTTGGGGAAGCAATGTAGGAAACCCTGTTAAGCGCTGCTAAACCTCACTGATTTTCATGCGAAGAACTAAAGCGCAATTCTTTACCTGGGAGTAAGCTTGGTTGCTGGCAATCGGGCTTGCTTCTGAGTAAACCCTCCTAGGGTGATTCACCCATTGGAAGAGTTGCACGGTTGCTTCAAAGCAAGCCACCGACTGCCACCAAGCTTACTCCCAAGCAACGCACGCCTTGGAGCAAACCGATTTTTCTAAACTAAAACCTCAGTATTCAGGTTAAATTGCCGTGTTGGCACTTTGCGATAAATAAGTGGGTTTTGGGTTGCAATTTGGGCACTCGGTTTCAAAAAGGTTCGCCATCATTGATCTAACCCATGCTGCCAGTCTCAATTGCAACCAAATTCTACAATTTTGGGACCATTTTTTTTGTTTTGGAGTCTTTCCCCCCCATTATTCTCCCAAGTAGTAGCAGGAGAGGGATGGAAGGAAGGGAAAGAGAAGAAGAATGTTCTGGAGGGAAATGTTTTACACAGCATGTGCCTTTAAAATTTGAAAACATTGGCCCTTTCTGCATAGACACTTTGAAACTTTGAAATTTATAAATCAGTGGGAATACACAGGGGAAAACAGAAAACACCAGCAAGGAATTGTTTCAGGGATGTGAACAAAAATCACGCTATTTGAGGGGGGATCTAAAATGTTTTAAAAACACTTTAGGTAACTTGTGTGGAAACAGCTATTGTTTTCTATGCGAGGTCCTGGCCTCTGAACTCTGAAGGGAGGACAACTTCATAAAGTCAGTTTTGCTCTCTCTACCTCTCTCTACTGGGAGATCTTCTTCCCCTCTCCAGGTTACAACCCTCATTCTCAAAGAAAAAAGGCTCTTGCTCTTTGGCTTGTATTTCTGTGCACACCTTAAATACTTGTTAGCAGCAAAAGCAAAACAAACTCTGTGATATGTTATTCAGCTAATGCTAATCAACTAGCTATCAGGATCTTCTAAAATTCTCTCCTGCCACACTTAAAACTGTACTGGGAAACTGCAATTTGGCCCACTGGGATAAACTTAAGGGTAAGCATTGAAGTTTTAAAAAACAGCACCAGGAACCCCAACAGAACTCCAAGCACACATCTAGTTGGGGATCTTCATGGTTTCTGCACTCCTCGGCTGCTACTGTTTTTAATATCCATAATAAAGCTGCACCTCTATGCCCAATCCTTTTGTAGGCAAATTTTCCCTCATGGTTGCAGGCATGTCTACACTCCCTTCTTCCTACCAGGGAATGGTGCTGACACTCCCAAGGTTCTCAAACTCACTGCTGTTTCTGGGGCAGATCTGGGAGAACCAGGTTCACATGTCATTCTGTCTGAAAACACTGCCAGCCCTTGTGGACTGATAGAGTGCATGGCTGCTCAGTGCCATGTTGCATATCACACCTATCTCCAACAACACAGGTCTGTTTTTCTTTGCCATGTTCCCACATGTATTTCAGTAGGGACATTTACAGAACTCCTGCTCTGTTATAAGATTGTTCTGGGTGAATGTCAATATGGGATGCTAAACATCTGTTTGGAGGGTGGTCCTTTTTGGTCTCTTCCATTGAGAACTTCACACCCATCTCCTTAGCTCAGTCATCTTGCTATCTCCCAATGTAGAACTGCACAGAAACCATGAAGAAAAACAGTGTTGCACTTACTTGTAACTGCTGTTCATTGAATAGTCTTCTGTGCAGGCACACATCCCTCCCTCCTGCCCTGCTATGAACTCTGGAACTTAGTTTCTTGGTGTCTCCGGAGATGGCATGGGGAGAACTGAGGGAGTAGTGCCCCTCCTTCTGGTCATGTGATCGTTTTGTCAGGAAAGCGGCAGAAGGAGGAGGAGCACTCCTAGTCTGTTAGAAAGCTTGGATATCTGTTCTGAGGCTGGCCTATGCAAGTGTATTCCCCAATGTGTGCATGCACAGAAGACCACTCAATGAACGAGTTACAGCTAAGTGCAACACTGTTTTTCTTTTGGCTATATCTTTCACCCCAGCTTGATCCATAAACAAATGAGGACCTGATCCAGCATGGGGTAATATATGCCCATAATTATTTAAGATTGCTTATGATAGCATATAATTCTAAAAAGTTCATTTTCATGTGTCTGTGTGGGTGGAAACCATTAAATTAGAAACATAAACGTTTATTTTTTTTATCCCATATATTTTTATAGAATAGTTACTTTGCTATCTTTTTCACTCTCTGGTTTTATAGATGTAAAACACTGTGCATTAATTAGCTAAAATGACACTTTTCCCCATCCAAACACAGATGTCGGGTTGCTTGTAGGGTGACACAGCTTTTCAAAGAAAGTGAATAAAATATAAGTAAACACTGGAGAAAAAAAGAATATTGCCCTGTTTTTCACATTTACTGGAGTAACAAGTCTTTTGAATTGGTTTGCCTAGACATTTGTTTATTTGTTTGAACTAAATCCACCACACATGGGGCATGATTGGAGGGCATCTAGACTACTAGGTCACCTGCTATAATGGAAGGCCTCCTGATGGCAAGCTCCATTGCTCACCACTTCTCTGAGGAGAAAAATAAACAACAAAGTTGCTGATACCAGTACAAAAGTGACAAAAAGAAGTGACAAAGTGACAAATCTGTACAGAAGTGGCTAAGAAACACCGAAAACTCTTTTGCAGTGTTTCCAACAGCTACCCTTGTTACTTCCAAGTTGAATTCAGAAGTGATGTACAGACATCATGAACGTCACTAACATCTTGCCCACCTCCCATGTCCCCACCCTTAGCCTAGCAACCATAAGAGCATCTGATATTGCAACCTTCAGAAAATAAGAGGACAGACTCTGATCAGTGCCTAAATGGGAATCCTGAAAAGCGTGTATAATTTGCCTTGAGTCCCATCATGGAATACAGGCAGGATCTACATGAAAACTAACACCATGGTGACAGATGCTGATCTTCTGATTCCAGAAAGTATTTCATTTGGAAGAACATTTTAAAAAGCAATTTGTCATCTGGATTGAGTGACATTGTGTATCCACTAGTTATGAAGATCCCACCTTATATTGGTTTTATTTTAATTTTTAAAACATTTATACTCTGTGTTTTCAGAATACGCATTGTAGAACCATTTTTAACTTATTAACTATGCCTGTAGCATAGTTTTGATTGAGAATCAGGAGAAGGAAAGCAAAAGAAAAGTATGTTGCACCACTGAGTGTGATGGACTACCGTGGTGGTGAACCTATGGCACTCCAGATGTTCATGGACTATAAATCTCATCAGCCCCTGCCAGCATGGCCAATTGGCCAATTGGCCATGCTGGCAGGGGCTGATGGGAATTGTAGTCCATGAACATCTGGAATGCCATTGGTTTGTCACCACAGGACTAGAACAAGGATCCTGCAGAGTCCAAGCTCTCCATTAAGTGAATGACTCACTGTATTACTGGGGGCTCAGTTGTTAAATTAGGTAAAGGTAGAACCTTGATGAAAAAAATTATTGGATAAATAATTTTTGTTAAAGTGTAGCTTATGGCTTGGGGTTCAATTATTAGATTTTGCAGAGCTTATCAGATCTGCACTTGATAAGAGATCCAAATCAAGTTCTAGACACAGCTTTTTCTACAGCCAACAAAAGATGCCTCATAGGCATAACTCTGTAACAGGACAGTTTAGGAAGCCTATGAATGCTCATAGCTTCAACTAACTAGTTTGTCTGAGCAGTTTAAACCCACATGAAAAAATCAGGAGATGTCATAGTTGCTTTTAAAATGCCAACATTTAATATTCCTTCTTAAAATAGCACATTACTAATGAGAAAGTCAGTGCTATACTGTACACATAAATGTATCCTTTACATATTATTACATACAGTTAAACTCTTTGATGTTAATAAGGAGGCAAAGCTTGGTCTACTTTAAAGTGAATCCTGAATTTTCGGATCTTATCATTGTAAATTGGACACATTCCCATAAAAAAATAACCCAGGGTTCTATACCTGACATGGGTTTTAATTTGCAGCTATCCTGGCATGGTTTGCTTCATAAGAGACAGAAAATAGAGTGCTAAAATTCCACTGAAAAGGGAAAAAATCCAACTTGCCACAGTAAAGTCACTAGAAGTGATGGTAGCCTAATTGGCATGTTAGAATGTGAGTCATGCTCAGCAAATATAATTTGAAATGTCATGGTTTAAAGGAGAGCAGTGGCCAGTGAATAGAGGATGCTGAACAATTCCTCTGCCCACAATGCTTTCTCTCCCAAACTTCCTCCCCCAACCACATTTCCCACAACAAAGCTACGTTCTGCTCTTGAACCCTGTCTGGAAGAGAAAAGCAACAAGGGAATAAGTATTAGAGGTAGGATTATTATTTTATTTGTTGGCTGATTTTCCACTACTTGTCCATGGAAATTCACATTCATTCACATTAGTTGCTTGAAATGACAAATTTTACAATATGGCAACAGATTTCCCTATAAACTGCCAACTTCTCAACATTTGCCATTTGAGCTCACATTCTGATTGTCATGTGACCAGAAAGCCCATTTATTAGAAGGTCTGTTTGCAATTAGTAGGGACCTTATATCTGTCTCTCAGGCCGTTTCTGCACGGCCAAATAACAGCGCCCTAGGGATTGAAAAAACACCATCCCTAGGGTACTGTTCACACAGGAGGTGCTGCTGCATTGCAGCAGCACTGTCCTGGCCACCCCAGAGCAGTGCAAAGGTGCGGCTTTAAACCTTGCTCAATGAGCGAGGTTTTTGCAAAGCACTGTCTTCCCGCCAGCACCGTGCGAACCACACCGGTGGGATGACGACACTTTTCCTGTCGCCTCCACTGACCTTCCTGTCCAGCGTCGCTCTGGAGAGCTGCAGAGACCCACCCATGCTGCCCTCCGACCCCTGGAGGTTGGAGGTCTTGGAGGGCAGTGTGGGCGTGTCCGGAGGGCAGCATGGGTGGGTCCCTGAACCCCTCCAGAGGGATACTGGACAGAAAGGTCAGTGGAGGGGGCTGACCCAAAGGAGCAAGTCGCAGCCTCTCGCACGATAGCATGCGAACGGTCCCCGAGCCTCCACCGGCACAATTCACGCCGGTGGAGCTGTGTTTCCATGCATGTGCGGAAACAGCATTAGTCTTGAAGGGAGCAGTGAGAAATTGCATGAGGATGGGGGATGTTATGGCCCCTGACACCCCCAGAATATTATTTATATATGTTTTTGCTTTAAAAACATATTGGCCAAAAAGCCAGTTGCCAAAGCACTCCTCTGGGTGTAGGTAGTAGGGTTGGTAAATGGGAAAAAAATTCGGCCCCGGTTCGGATTCGGCTCCAGTTCGGGTGTATGGGGTCGGATCCCCCCATATCCAAGCCTGCCAGGCTCGGATACACCCGAATTTCCGAGATTCTCGGGTTCGTTTTTTTGCTGGTTTTCCCTATTTTGGCTTGCAGGGGGCGCATTTTTGAAGATATCGCCATGAAAATTGCAGGGTATCTTCAGAATACTGTTCTGATCATGCACTCCAAGTTTAGTGCAGTTTGGTTCAGGGGGGCCTACGTTATGGACCCTCAAAGATAGCCCCTATATTCCATTGTTTTCAATGGGAGTCAATGGAATATAGGGGCTATTTTTGAGGGTCCATAAAATGGGCCCCCATGAACCAAACTGCACCAAAGTTGGGGTGCATGATCAGAACAGTATTCCAAAGATACCCTGCAATTTTCATGCTGATACCTTCACAAATGCACCCCCTGCAGGCACCCCAGGATTTTTGCCCAAGATTCTGTGGTTTGCATTGAATTTTTTCAATTGCTTTCAATGGGTGGATTCCTGGGGTGCCTGCAGGGGGTGCATTTTTAAAGGTATCATCACCAAACTTTCAGGGTGCCTTCATGACACTGTTATGATCATGCACCCCATGTTTGGTGCAGTTTGGTTCAGGGGGGCCCAAGTTATGGACCCCCAAACGGGTTGCCCCTATCCCCCATTGTTTCCAATGGGAGCGAATAGAAGATAGGGGCTACATTTGAGGGTCCATAACTTGGGCTCCCCTGAACCAAACTGCACAAAGCTTGGGGTGCATGATCAGAACAGTGTCCTGAAGAAATCCTGAAAGTTTGGTGTCACTAGCTGGAAAACATTTTTTTGTAATTTTTTTTGTTGAACCTCCATGTACAAGAGCAGTGAGACAAACATTTTAAAGGTATTGGCACCAAACTTTCAGGGTATCATCAGAAGACTCTCATGATCACACCATACAGGTTGGGGGACTTTGCTTCATGGGGTTCAATGCTATGGGTCCCAAAAAGGGTAGGGTCCATCTCTACCCCATGAAGCAAAGTCCCCCAAACCTGTATGGTGTCATCCAGAGACTCTCTGAAGATACCCTGGTAGTTTGGAGACTGTGCCTTCATAAATCTGCACCCCATGGACACCCTCAGAAATTTCCCATTGACATCAATGCAACAAAGTCAATGCAGAACAGGGAATCTCAAAAATGAGGGGAACAGCACCTACCAGACCATGGCCACACAGCCCGGAAAAGCCTGCAAACCTTCACCTCTTAAAATGAAGCAACTGTGCAATACTCTTCAGAAGCTGGGGGTACAACTGTAGCTCTGTTGCTACTTCAAGCATGATGCCACACAGTCCACTCACAATATCAACGCCTAAAAGCAGCTGTAGCACAAAGGAATCCTACAATTTGGAAAAACCAATTTATACCGAAAATATCACAGTGCAAACACAGATTTCAACATTTCTGATTTCAACATTCCTTGGCCTAATCACAGAACTCTCTCCATTCCACCTACTTTTAAGGTGTCTGTGGTAGGGACTCGGGAGATTTTCGTTACAGATACAGAGAAACAGGGTATATGCATTTCGCCAAGTTCCTCTTCTGTACACATGACAGCTATTTAACAAAAGTCACACACTGTAACACCAGGAAAAAACAGTCTTTCTGCTTCAGTAATGCAAGGGGTGAACACCCTGCCCCCCCCCCCACATGCACATACACACCTAAGAATCCAGACAGCAAAGTGAAACACTGAAAATGCTCTACAATACCATACCATGCAAAACTTAAGTTACACGCACCCCAACAACTCAGCCTTTTGTGGCTTTACAGCCTTTGCCCCCCCCCCTCCAAATTCCAAGAGGAAAGCTATGTGCTTTCAACAGTTAGTAAAAGCAAAAAGTGCTTAAAGGCAAAAATTGGTTTGGTTGGTATGGTTTCACCCACCGAAATCCTACCTTTACTTGTCTTTTCTTCTCCTCTCCAGGCATGCAATAGCCCATTAAGGCAGGCTCTCCATGATACAGGAATTTCAAGGAAATGGGTCATCCTTGAAAAGTCTCTCCAAGCTCTCTGACACAAAATGGACTGGGAATAATCAATCACCAGTGGCCCAGTACAGTTTGTGGCCAGATGTGGTTTTTCAAAAATCCAAAAGGAGTTCCTTAAAGTAATCCAAGCAGTCTGGGCAAAATCTGTCCATATGGGGCTGCAAGCCCAGCCCCTTGTTCAAGTCAGGCTGAATTGAAGCCATCAGTATGGTGAAACATTAAGAAGACAAAGGAATAAGTAAATGGCCCCAAGGTCCTTCTTTGCAGACTTGGGCAGATCTGAATGTAGCAGCTGCAATGTATTGTTGAAGGCTTTCAGGGCCATATGCAACTGGTTGTGGTGGGTTTTCTGGGCTGTGTGGCCGTGGTCTGGTGGATCTTGTTCCTAATGTTTTGCCTGCATCTGTGGCTGGCATCTTCAGAAGTGTATCACAGAGGGAAGTCTGTTACACACTGTGTCCATAACTTTGGCCCCCCCTGAACCAAACTTCACCAGACTTGGGGAGAATCATCAGGACAGTCTCCATATGATACCCAGAAATTCTGGTGCCACTATCTCAAAAAATGCGCCCCTGACATGCCCCTGACATGCAACGCAAGAAATTTCCCCAGATTCTGTGCTCTGAGTGACTTCACTCCATTGCAGCCAAAAAATAGGAGGATCCATGAGGATCCATGTTTTAGAAGTACGTTTTTGAGCCACTGTGGCAGCACAGAGCATGGGAGGAGTGATTGTTGTGTTCAGACTGGTGTCAAAGGGCTTGATCTGTGATGTGCAGGTGATTTTGGGGTGACCAAGTGAAAAAACCAAGAGGATCTATGGGGATCCATGCTTTTCAAGCAGGTCTTTGTGTAACTGTGGCACCACAGAGCGTGGTATGTGTGATTGTTTTGTGCAGACTTGTGTCTAAGGCCTTGCACTGTGATGTGATTGTGTTTTAGGAGTTAGCACAAAAATCATGTGGATCCATGAGGATCCATGTTTTTGAAGCATATTTTTGCGCCACTGCATTTCCACAACGCGTGGGATCCATTATTATTTTGTGAAGACATGTGTCTAAGGATTTTTGCTATGATGTGGTGGTGATTTTGGGATAACTTAGTGAAAAAACCAGGAGGATCCATGAGGATCCATGCTTTTTAACCATGTTTTTGTGCTACTGTGGGGCCACAAAGCATGGTATGTGTGATTGTTTTGTGCAGACATATGTATAAGGACTTGTACTGTGATGTGGTGGTGATTTTGGGATGACAAAGTGAAAAAACCAGGTGGATCCTTGAGGATCCGTGCTTTTTAACCATGTTTTTGTGCCACTGTGGGGCCACGAAGCATGGTATGTGTGATTGTTTTGTGCAGACATGTGTCTAAGGACTTATACTGTGATGTGGCGGTGATTTTGGGGTGACCAAGTGAAAAAACCATGCAGCTCTGTGGGGATCCATGCTTTTTAACCATGTTTTTGTGCCACCGTGGGACCACGAAGCATGGCATATGTGATTGTTTTGTGCAGACATGTGTCTAAGGACTTGCGCCATGGTGTGGTGGTGATTTTGGGGTGACCAAGTGAAAAAATCATGAGGATTCATGGTTTTTAAGCAGGTCTTTGCACCACTGCGGTGCCACGGTTTGTGGGATTTCTCCCTTCCTCCCACACACCTTTCCTGCTTCAGGATGCCCCTGAAGCACACCAGAGATTCCCCAAAACAGAGCACACATCACACCCAAGAGCCACTCTGCAACGTAAGATATTTATTAGGGGGAGAGTCGTGATTTTTGCGGTGTTTTTAAAGCTTTTCAAGCCAAGTGTAGCTTTTTAGTTTTCAAGCAGCGTGGATTTGCAGTTTTGTGTTCAGTTTTCAAGCAGCTTTGAGCAGCTTTGGGGGCAAGGGTTGTGTGATTCGTGGTTTTGTTTTGTGTTTGTTTACTTTCACAAGCCATGTGACACTGAGTGCCTGGTTGCAGAGGCTATTTCATAAAAAAAACTTTAGGGCTCTCTTGGGGGCGGCTTAGAGATTTTGTGTGTGTGTTGGCAATGAGGATTGTGCATTTAATCATTATTTTCCAAAAAAAAAAGGAAGAGAAACTGAGAGTTTTACAAACTAGTCTGGTTGAAAGTGAAGTATTCTGGACTATAGCAAGGAGAACTTGAAGCTCCACCTAGAGATTGGCAAATTAGCTTCCAAGGGAACTTCAGATGTCTCTTTCTCCTTCTATTTGTTCTCGTGCTAGCTGAACCTTATACCCAATTGAGAAAATATACAGTAATGATAATGATAATGACTACAAGTCCTCAGCAGTCCAAATAATAACCCTGGAAACCTTTTGAAGTAAGAAAAACAGCGGGAGGGCAAAGTCCCCCTCTACTTGCATAGTGATCTCAATAAGAAATGGTCTCCTGCACTTACAGGGGGAAAATAAATGAGTGAGTGATTTTTTTTTCTTTTAACTGGGGAAAGTCTCGTGCTGTCGAGTGCCGGGCAGCAGAGACTTTTTCACTTTTAAAAAATAAACTTTACGAGCCCTCTGGGAAGGTTTAGGGTGTGTGTATGTGAGTGATTTTTATTTTAAATGGAAGGGAGCCTGCCCGTCCCGATACAAACAAACAAACTTTAAAGAGCCCTCTCCAGTCAGCTTAGACTATGTGTGTGTATATGAGTGAGTGAGTGATTTTTATTTCGAATGGAAGGGAGCCTGCCTGTGCCGATACAAACGAACAAACTTTAAAGCGCTCTCTCTGGTCAGCTGACTCTGTGTGTGTGTGTGGGCAGCAGAGCCTATTTCATTTAAAGGAAAAAACGTTAAGGGTAAGAAGAAGGGCTTTCTCAGCAGCCCGCAAACGGGGTATTCTTTTCTCTCTTTTTTTAATGGAATGAAGCCTCGTCCTGGCGCCACCGATACCGAGCGGCAGAGGCTATTTCATTCAAGAAAAAAAACTTTAAGGGGAAAGAGGGCTTTTTCGGCAGCACGCAAGGGGATGATTCTTTTCTCTCTTTTTAATTGAATGAAGCCTCGTGCTGGTGCCGAGTAGTAGTTCTTTTTTTAAAAAAAACCTTTAACTCTTTGCGGGCTCAGCTGGCTTGTGAAGCCTGAATATTTTCAGGGCTGATATGGGAGGGTGCCGCCGCCTGCCGCCGCCTGCTGCCGCCGCCGGAGGGGGTTGTTTGTCGGGCCCCCCGCCGCCGCCGCCTGCCGCCGCCGGAGAGGGTTGTTTGCCCCCCGCCGCCGCCGCCGCCTGCCGCTGCCAGAGGGGTTTGTTTGTCGCCCCCCCACCGCCGCCGCTGCCTGCCACCGCCGGAGGGGGTTGTTTGTCAACCCCCCCCGCCGCCGCTGCCTGCTTCCGCCGGAGGGGGTTGTTTGTCGCCCCCCCGCCGCCATCGCCTGCCGCCGCCAGAGGGGGTTGTTTGTCCCCCCCTGCCGCCGCCGCCTTCCCGATGGAAGGAAGCGGCTGGGGAGGGTGCTGCCGCCTGCCGCGGAGCCGCTTGCCTCCGCTTTACAGTTTTTTCCCCCAGCTGGCTCGGAGGAACCTCCGCTCGGGGGAAGGGCGCAATCCGAACCACGGGCATAGTTCATTGCGCATAGTTCAGAGGGGGCAAGTTCGGACCCTTGGGGGTCTGAAACCCTCCGAACTAGCGGATCCGATCCGCCAACCCTAGTAGGTAGCCGCATGGTCACATGACAACAAGCCAAAAGGTCAGAACTGCCTTAACAAAAGCTAAGTTAAGATAATGAGTTACTCCTAGCAGCTTGGAGGTCTCATTTGAGTTAATAGCATGCTTGATTACCACACCTTGCTATGGAAACTGTTAAAGACAAAGGATATGGACAGCCACCTTGCCATCAGATACTGCATTTCCTCCACCCACCCAGGTCAGCAACAAATACTTACTTCTCTGCATTTCCCTCCTTTGGAGTGATTCCCCTAAACCCCTCGCCTTGTCCTGGTCCAAAGGTCTCAGCTAAAATCTGAATGTCTTAGGCAGTAACCTTTAAAGGTTAATCTGCATGGAAGCCTTACAGCAGCTCCTCATTTAGACTAACAATGCAATTTTGGTCCTATTGTCACGGGGTTAGCAATAGGGGAGCTGACTCATCAAGATCAGCACCTCCTAACCCAGCACAGATGTGCAGAAACGAAACTTAATGTGATTGATTCCTTTTCCCACCAAGGAACGATCTACCCTATAAAGGTTTAGTTCACCTGCAACACCTTGCTCATTGCCAACTTGAACCTCCCTTGGTCTTGTTGGTGTGAGACACGAATTCGTCCTTCACTAGGGTTTCTGTGCTGGTGTGGAATCCCTGCCTTCTACTTTGTCTACTTCTGTGAAATCGTTAGGTAACGTATCACCCTGCAATTCCCAATTCCCTCTCTATCCTCCCATCTATATTTCAAACCTTTTATATACTAGAACTTGAATGTATGTGCTCTTGTGCCTTACTGTATGTGTGTGTTGTTGAACCAAAACTATATGAATAAGTTGAAACTTAATTTGGAATCTTGCGTTTCTCTGTGGAATATTCATTGCCAGAATTCCTTCCCCATATTATATAGTCTAAAAGATCCCCCTGGCCCCCCTCTCTCTGCCAACGTTGAGTGCTCATTCCCCTTTGCTACCTTTAAAAATTTTAATGTGTGCTGTTACACTCTTAGCAGCTGGTGGAGAATCCCTTTTATAAAACCCCTTCCCCTGTTAGGCCAGTAACAGGGAGAACAGAACAGAAGCATACTTCCAGTGGATGGGATGGATTAGTTGAGATTACGATGTTTATCCTTTGCCCCAAGCTTCTTCCCGCATAATGGAATACTGGGAGGGAGGAGATCAGAAGCCAGCTACTTCTGTTCTTCTTACCGTAAGTTTTCCCCGCATCCCAGCCATGCAGAGACCCAACAAGCAGTCTGGAGGGAGAGACTGGGAAGCCAACTTTCATGCAACTTCTGATTCTATGGCCTGCTTCCTTTCTTTTCTTGTCCCAGCCTTGCAGAGATGCAAGAAGAGACTTTGCTGGAAGAGAATAGAGATGAAATCAGGGGGATCAGCTGAAAGTTGATCTCTGTTCAAACATGGGACTTTTCAAAGTTAGGGGTCAGGAGAATTTTGAGAGATTCTGGAGTATCCATCTCTCTTTCCTGGTGTCATGCAACTGTGAAAATCAGACAATGAGGTACCAGAGTTACAATCATTACTAAAAATTGTCAAATTTCATGTTTAGCAATCTGCAGAGTTTTATTAAAATATTAGGCCGTTTCCGCACGGGCATTTAATGGCGGCCTGGAGACGGCAAAAACGCCGTCTCCAGGCCGCCATTCACACAGGGGGCGCAGCTGCATCGCAGCCACGCCGCCCTCGCGCCGCGAAGCCGGAGTTTCCCCAGAGCGCTTGGAAGCGCTCTTGTTGGGGAAACGCCACCTCGAAGCCGCTGCCTCCCCCACCCAGCACTTACCTTGTCCCCAGGCCTCCGGCGCGTCGCCGAGGCCTGGGGACATGCCCCCCTGCCCTGCGCTGCTGGAGCAGGCGCGCAGGGCCAGGGGGGCGTGTCCCCAGGCCTCAGCAACGCGCCGGAGGCCCGGGGACATGCCGGGTCGGCCGGGCGCCGGTGATCCGCGGCGCTGGCTGCCCGGCTCTTTCCAGGACCGTCCATGCGGACGGTCCCAGCGTCGTCGGGTCAGCGTCAGAAACGCCGACCCGGCCGTTTCCGCATTCGTGCGAAAACGGCCTTAAAGAGAGAGTATTCAATATGGATGTTGATTCATTAATTTCCAAGTGTACATCCCTGGTATGATTATATTTGTAGATTAGTACTGTGCCCAGTGCACGAGAGTGATATAAGGAAGCACAGTGGCCATGAAGTATCATGGGAAGTGCTGGAACCATACAACCCAGGAAAAGGTGCTTAGTATTTAGAAAGAGTCAACTGCAAGAGTTTGAATAAATAAGAGAGGATTACCGTAACTGAATGTGATTGGGGCAGACCCCTTAAGTGTTAAGGTGTAAGGATTTAGCTCCTTTGAACAGAAAATCATATCTTCTTACTGTTAAATTTGGCTCATACATGTCTGGTCTTTTATATGTGAGGGAAGAAAATGAAAGCCTGTACAAAGTATTAATTTTTGTCCTATATACATTTCTTCCAGTGTGCAATGACATACCTGAAAAGTCATAAAAACTATGAAATGAAGGATTGTCAGTTAAAAAAAATTAAGAGGCAGTTGTACTCTAGAAGTCAATTTTCAACTTCAATTGGCATATAAAAAATGCATAAAATATTCAAGATGCTATTTTCAAATCATTCAACCATCTTTTTCACATGAAAGACATGAATTTAGATCCACTTCGTGTTATGAATGCTGACCCAGGAGCAATTTCACTCTCTTGTTAAAAGATTTTTTTCAAAAAAGAAATCCTTCAGGCTCTGTTCAATGAGATTTTTTTAACACCAAGGTTGACAGCATTTCAAGAAGTTAAAGGATTTGGTCAAACTTAAATTTTTCTATCACAATGGGGTTTATATATATATAATTCCAAAGCAAAAAAAATGAAGGTGGTGATAAAAAGCCAAAGGCTGAGTATTCTTTCTATTGTTGTTTTCTTCTTTTTGATAGAAATTGAGAACATCAATAAGAAGTTCAGGCCTTCAGTGACCAGAATGCCAATGGAACTGATACAAATATCAGGAGCCTTTTGTCTCCAGGCCAACGGGGGACCAATAGTTATTACCACCTGATGGCCTCTCCCATATGTGAAATAAGGTTGTGATTTTCTTCAGCTCCTAGCAGCTACATGCCTCCTTCAGAAATACACACAATGAATAATCCAGCTGGAATTCTCACTGCTCAGCTGAGAGAACCTGAGCTGTGGTCAAATTATTTTTGCCATCCCTTGCTTAAAAAAAATAATTGTAATAAAAAAGTTGGAGTTGCTAAAATATTTCTCCATGTCTCAGAGGATCCAACAACACATTATGCTACAGCTATGTATATGATTAACTTGTAAAATCCTTTTTATTGCAGCGCATAGCTAAGATTGCCATTAACATGAATTTGGCAGGTGCTTTTCCTTTACAATGAACCTTGGAGATGAAGTGATTTCCAGGAAAGAACCCACCAACTCTTTTGCTTTTGATTCCCATACCTCAGATGTAGAAATTAAACTTTCATTTTAGGTGTTTTCTCTTTAAAAAATTGATTTGGTTTTGTTATATTTTTATTGACGCTTTTTATTGTAGCTGTTGAATTCTTTTTTTATTTTCATTAGTTTCAGTGGGAAACACATAAATATCTGAATAAAACAGAAGTCCAGTTCAGTTTTAAGACTATCATAATTTATTCCAGCATACAACCTAGTGCAAGATAATGTGATAAACAGATACAACAGAAAGTTACAGAGGTATAACTGAAGTAATTAACGTCTGTAAGAGGTAGAAGGGATCTCAAGGTAAATTTCCAGCTGACTCTTTATATCGTCTAATAGTGCTTAGGTATACTCTGCATTTCTTACAACCTAGTCGTGATACTGTAAGTGAACCAGGCTGACAAAACAATGCTTAAAGCGCCAAAGTAAAGTGTGGTAAGGTTTAGAAAGGGACAGACTACAGCTCCCATTGCTGACATTTGACAACAGTTTAAAATTAGACCTCCCAGAATTGAAATGGATTAATGCAAGCCCAAAGAAAATGTGGAGGACAGCTAGAATATTAATTCAAAATTAAAAATTCCAGTGAGCGGGACTTGTCCCACCCCAATCTCCACATGGAGATCAGGAACAGCACTAGCTGGGCTCACCCTGCCTCCATCTCCACATGGAGTTCAAGTGTGGGATCAGTTGGCTTCCAGCCTGCACCTTAAAGCTCAATCCAATCCTCACTGAGGCCAGGATCAACCTGAACATGGAGGCTGTCCACCCCTAGCTTTATATTGTTGACTGTGCCCCACCGCCAAGCTCCACCTTACTGGTATCCAACTGCACCCCTGCCCCAAACTCCACAAGAAATTCCAGATCAGGGAGCAGTTGTGAGGGAGGGCATGACCCTAAAATGCATCCCCAAGAAATGGTGCCTAGGGCTCCAGCCCCCACTATCACCCCCTAGCTACACAACTGCGTAAGTCCAAACCTCTGGCCATGGTGTTCCTGGCCTTAAAGGCCTTGCGGAAGCTGACTAAAGTTGACTCTACCTCCTGGCCTGCCTCCCTCCCTGCATTGTACCAATTTTGGATGCTAGCATTGCTCCAAGGTTGCAACCATGTTTGTGTTTTGCTGTCATGGAGCTGAGGGGTGCTTGGTCACTAGCACCTTTGCCCCTCCGCCAGCGAGGATGTCCTTTATGCTGGTAGTGGGGAGAAAACATGTTGGAACAGCCTGATGTCGTTCCTACAGTCCATTCACATACAGCCCATCTAGATTGGGCTGCCCACCTGCAGAATGGAAGGTGGGGCTTGTCAGGATGGATGAGAGGGGGGACTCGTCAGCCCCTACTCAATAGCTTTATATGCACATTTTCAGTTATCTAGTGATTTCTTCCAAAAATATAAAAGTGGACCAGATGAATTGCTGATTTGTCAATAACATTTTTTAGACTTGACCAAAAAACATATTCTTTAGAACCAGATACATGAAACTTTAAATAGCAATAATGCATTTGTTTTGATTTCTTTCAGTGAAAAACAGGGTTTTATTTTCTGGCAAGTTACAAAAATTATTCTGTTTCTGACAGACAGAAAAATTACAATCTGAGGAACAATTTACTCGGGATTTTTTCACTTTAGCCAGTTTGTTGTTTAAAATCAATTTCTATTTCATATGATATTGGAATGCTAGGGCCAAACATTTCATGATCCTCAAACTTGTTGTTTATTTTGAAATGTTCTGATTCAACCCTGGGCATTGAAGGCGGAAACAAATGGCAGCTCTTATAGGTGAATAGCTCAAAATGATTACCAGATTGCGCATATAAAATACTCTGTTTGATAAATGGCAATTTAATTACAGCTTATTTTATTATTTGTCAGTTCTTAACAGCTATTGGGAATGGAAATCAAAACACTGCAGAACTAAATGGTTTAAATACTGCAGACTAAGATGTTTTTTTGCAATAAACTGCTTTTGAATAATATGTGTTTCTGAATTGGTACACTTTGGCCCTTTCCACACTACAGATTTATTCCAGTATAAATATTTGAGGCTACTCCATATTCTATAAGTTTTCCACACTATCAAGCCCCGTAACACGGATCAGTCGGTTCACTTTCTAATTTATTCCACATACTCCACTTTTCCCCTGCCCCTGGATGTATGTACACTTTTTTCAAAAAACATGGTTTTACTCCAGATGTGCCAGGCTAGTGTGTTGTACCTTGGTGCTGCTCCACTTTCAACATGCCCGCCGAAGCGCTGATGAAATTCGACCTAGCCAATCAGAAGCCACTATTGAATTGGAGTTGCATGTGCAGATTTTTTGGTTTCGATCTGCTCTCACTCATCCTCTAACTGCTCCCGGCAGTCGGTCACGCTTCCCATTATCTCTGTGTTGCGAGAGCAAGAGATCTCGAGCACTCTTTGGATCAGCAGGAAGGGAACATGGCTCATTGTTATACCGCTTTATCAGGGGAGGCTGTCCATAAGAGGAGAGACCCCCCCCCCTTTGGACGCAACCAGCGTGTACTTTGGAGATGCTCTTGTAGAAGGAAGGGAATTCTCTGCTACAGTGGAGGGGCGGGGGACTATCTAAATACTATTGGCACTTTCCTTTTTTAAAAAATCTACCGCTCCCTCTTCCCCTCGCCTGCTGGCATCTGGGTGGGGCTGCGTTTGGGGGTCCGGCTGGGGAACCGGAGGGGGGTCAGGGAGAGGCTCATCTGTGCTGCACAGCCATGATGCACGTTGCAGAGCTGCAAATGGCCAAGAGTGCTGGGGAAAGCAGGCAAGGCAGGGCTGGGCTCGCAGGTGTGGGTGGCTGGGTGGAGGAGTTCCCCTGCACTGACCCGTCAGTGGCTGCTGGATCAGGATTGGATGCTGCAGAAGGGAATCATTGCACCCCCTGCCTGGATGCCTGGTGCATTGCGTAAAGGGGCATTGCGTAAAGGGTCGGGGTGCTGGGCGAGTACTTAATTTGATTTAAAATGAAGCTCAAATGCTTCTGACAGCTCCACCTCTAATCCTGAGCACGCTGGGACTGGTGGCAGGTCATCAAGCGTGGCACATGCTCTGTGGGAGCCCTTTAGTCAACTTGGAGAGGGCGATGTACAGTGGGGGCTGAATGATGCTGGAGAAGCATGACCTGCTACTCAAAACGCTCATGTTCAACCTTATATTGGTGCCAGCACTGCTGAGAAGGGGCTGCTTGGGTGTGGAAGAAACTGGACATCCTTTGCTGGGATCCTGGTGGGATCCTGGCTTACCCAGGTTTGTGGGTTAGAGCTTGTAGGGCATGGGTTTGTACAGCAAGGCTGTTTAGATTTTCTTTGTTTCATGCTGATGGTCAGTAAGCATGTGCACACACAAACACACATCCTGCCAAAGCTGCTAGTAAAAACACATTGTTTGTGATGGATGTCTTGTGCTCAGTTGTGGAGAGCCACTCCATTGTAAATTAAAAAGAACTTTCTACATGCTTTTGGGTTGCCAGCAGATCTGCTGGAAAATGCCCTTTTTTACAAAAAAAAGTTAAGGCTTAATGTGTGGGAATGCGGAGCACAAGCACATGATAGCAAATTGGAAGGAAGGTTTCCGAGATCTTGTTATACCCCCACGAGAAAGCATGAGATAACGGTACAATAGGAAGACAGGAGTGTCATCTTCTCATTGCCACGTCACGTGGCAAAGCATTAGAAAGTGCCTGCCCTGCCAGGGCACAATGGCCAATCAGGACATTGAGGACAATTCAAATTTGCGGTAGTGTGGAAATGTCGGCTTTCTTGCAGGACCGCTTACCTTCCATGGAATGTGTTTGAAGTGTGTAAGAAAAAATCTGCAACAAAAAGTTTTGGTTGCTGCTCCACATAGCATTAATTCACATCTGCTTTACATTTTTTGCAAGTGTGGAAAGGGCCTTCCATGGGGAAACTGCTGTGGTAATAACATATTCTATTATTGAATATATTTGTAATTATTGTTAATAATTTTCACAGTTAGGAAAACTGCACTTTATTTATGCTATGCATTGAGCTATTGAGGTTTCCGTAGTTGTGCGGGTGTCAGCTGAGAGCGTGATATTTAAGTGAGCGTATGCGTAGTTTCACCTTCTCTGCCTGACGTATTACTGTGGAAGCCATCCGTGTAAATAAACCTTTTTTTTTTACCTTGCTGCTTGCCTGATGATTGAGACATAACAATTTACACTATGAATATTTTAAAGTTATACTAATGAAACTAGCCTCTAAATCAGAAAAGGGTCATCCATTCCTCTTGAACCTCAATTGGAAACAGGTGTCTTGATACTTTCCTAACTAAAGCTTTCTGGAGTAATTTTAACATACAATGGTCAGTCTTGGATACAGATATTTCTTTCTGCTGTCTACTTCTGCTCCTAGCTAGGGAAAGGGAGACAACTGGAGAAAGATAGGTGAATTCTTGAACATCTTTTTGAGGCTATGCTTCTTGGTCTTTTTTTTTTTTTCATCTGAAGCATCTACTATCATCTCATCCTTTCCTTTATATGGACACTTACCAGTTCAGTTTGTACACAGTTCACCAACTTTAAGCAGCACAGAGTGTTTCAGCACCATTTAGCAAACTATATTTGAACTGTATTGTCGAAGGCTTTCACAGCCGGAATCACTTGGGTGCTGTGTGGTTTCCGGGCTGTATGGCCGTGTTCTAGCAGCATTCTCTCCTGACGTTTCGCCTGTGTCTGTGGCTGGCATCTTCAGAGGATCTGATGTTGGGAAAGCAAGTGGAGTATATATCTGTTGGAGTGTCCAGGGTGGGTGGGGAAACCTTGTCTGTGAGTAACAAAGGCGGCAACCAGGTCAATAGTTGAGGGCATCTGAATAGAAGTATGAGTAACAATGAAGACTACAGCCTGGGAGTAACCCTGTAGATAGCAAGGTCACTGTGTACGTCAGACTACACAGAGAAGCAATTGAAATCCATAAGCACATGGACAATTTTAACAGGAAGGAAGAAACTATGAAAATGAACAGAACTTGGCTGCCAGTGTTGAAAAATACTAGGGTCAAGACTGTGTCAAACCAGCTCCACACAAACACAGGATGACCATAGACAAAAGAAACAAAGGCCAGGATACTTCTATTCAGATGCTCCCACCAGTGACCTTGCTATCTACAGGGTTACTCCCAGGCTATAGTCTTCATTGTTACTCATACTTCTATTCAGATGCCCTCAACTATTGACCTGGTTGCCGCCTTTGTTACTCACAGACAAGGTTTCCCCACCCACCCTGGACACGCCAACAGATATATACTCCACTTGCTTTCCCAACATCAGATCCTCTGAAGATGCCAGCCACAGACGCAGGCGAAACGTCAGGAGAGAATGCTGCTAGAACACGGCCATACAGCCCGGAAACCACACAGCACCCATATATTTGAACTGTTTGCATATGTTTGACTGTGTCCTCCCAAAAGCCATGTATACATGTATGTATGACCTCAGACTGTTTTTCTTCGCTGTCCACTGTTTGCCATAATCTTCTAGTGCACTAAAAAAGGGGTTGGATCCATTCAATAACAACAAGATTCTTAGACCTGAGCAAACAGGGGTCAGGAGTGGCAGCACCACACACAATCATTGCATGACTCTTAACGCCCTACTATCTAAATATACAAGGAAGAATCACTTCAAACTTTATCTGGCCTTCCTCAATTTAAAGGGAGCGCTTGATTCAGTTTCAATAGAACTTCTTTGGCACAAATTGGAAAGACTAGGGATTGAAAACCAACTTCTTTTCCCTTTGAAATCCCTACATAAAGATACCACCCAGATTAAATGTGACAATGCCAGAAAACTGACTCCAAAAATTATAGTGAAAAAAGGAGTCAAACAAGGATGTGTCCTGGCACCAAAACTATTTAATCTTTTCAGCAACGATCTGGCAGAAACTCTGAGTGAGACAGGCACTCACAGCCCAACTCTAGGAAACAGGAAAGTGCACTTATTATTGTATGCAAATGACGCAATCCTGATATCAAGAACCCAGATTGGCTTGAAATGCCTTCTTAATAAGTGCCATGCATATTGTCCCCTAAATCATCTGGAAATCAACCCCACGAAGTCCAAAATTATGGTTTGTGCCAACACCTTTAAACCTTCTAACTGGTACCCTAATGGTAACAAATTTGAACAGGTTAAGAACCATAAATACCTAGAACTTAACTTCAACTATAAAGCCAATTGGGCAAGCCATTGAGACAGGGTATTGAAAAAGTGTCACACCCAAATGGAAGCGATATTAAAATTTCAGTTTTCCAAAGGGAAAGGCTATATACCAGCGGCACTCAAAGTATTCAAAGCCAAAGTTATTCAGCATTTTATGTATGGCGTACAATCTGGATAAAAGCTTGGAATAAGTCAGCTGAAAGAGTGCAATCTGTTCTTCTTTACAAAGTGTTTGGGGTTCTACACTCAGTTCCTTACTCAGTTTTATGTCTGGAAGCAGGACTGACTCTCTTAGAAACCAGAGCATAGCTAACTACTCTGAAATTCTAGCTAAGACTTTGCTCCAATACAGAAAAAGACAGCTTAATCCAACTCATGATGCAGTAGCATAGTGGTTAAGAGCAGGTGCATTCTAATCTGGAGGAATCAGGTTTGATTCTCCGCTCTGCTGCTTGAGCTGTGGAGGCTTATCTGGGGAACTTAGATATAACCTTACTGTAATCCCCCACCCCTGGCCCTGGCCCAATGTCTAGCCTGTACCTTTCTGCCCATAATTTATACCTTTATTGTTGTTACCGCGCTGCTCTTGGTAACTTTTACAAACTCCGAGGTACCCAGCTCTCGGCAGCGCCCAGGAACCCAAGCAAGACCCGACACGACGAGTATAAAAGGTTTTATTGAGATGCTGACCTAAGTGTCAGCACCTCCATTCCACAAGGCTACTGCGCTGCCTAGCAGCCTTACAACATCTTAAATACATTTTCTCCCATTGGGAGCCCGGGAGAACTCAAGACAGCCCACCACCATTCATTAACAAAATCCAAAACAACCAATCATGCATTTGCGATATGCAGGAACCAATCAGAGTTCGATAGGCATCTCCTTCTTGGGTTTCGCGCCAGAGTAGGGCGAGGCGATGACGTATGCCCTGGCGGGAGAATCACAAAGGGTCCTCCAGGTGTTCGGGGTCAGGAAACGGAGCTTGATGACGATGGCCCCTTATCTGCCTGCTGAGGGGATTTGGCAGGGCGAGGCGCTTTCCTCGAGATCTTCTTTTGTGTGCGTCCATCAGGGGCCTTTACATGTGAAAGGACAGGTTCAGGTGGGGCCGAGGTGGACTCCTGCCTTGAGCCAAGGAGGTTCCATGCAGTCACAGATACAGAGAAAATTATAAATCCTATTTCCTATCTAATACATTTGGCTTCTACCTAACAAACACAAAAATAAAACATAGTTTAATCCTTAGTCAGACAAAAGGTCCAGAAGTGGAACAGGTTTACTTCTGGCTCCGCTATCATTGTGAGTCTTTGAAGGTCCTCCTCTTGTCATCTCTATTTCAATTTCCAGCTCAGGGTTTATATTTCTTTTCTCTTTATCAAACTTTTGTCTTCCTTCAAACACCACAGGCAAACTAGCTACTCTTAAGCAAAATCAAGATCTTACATGGGAAACACAATTCCTGACATATTAAAAAAGCAACAACATAAAATAGCATTTTAATTATGACTCCTCTTTCCTAAATAGCAGACAGAGTTAGAGTGTTAAAAATTAGAGAATCGTAGTAATATGAAACAACATTGTACAGAACAAAAATACGTCTATCTCCCGTCCTTCCAAAAAGCACTGCATATATGATATGTTTGTTAGAGGAAAAGGAGAATAGCTATGAATGAAAGGGAGCAAAATCAAGATCAAGGGAGGAATAGTATCATCACGACCTTCTTTGAATCCTTCCTCAATAATAGACACTTACACAAGACTTGAACGCTGAGGTTGTCCCTGGAAAGGAAAATTACATTTTAAGTCTCGTATCTTTTTAACATAATTAGATAGTGTCACTATAAATACCAACTGAGATTTGTCTGATAGGAAAGCACAATTAAGATAACAGGAAAGGCAAAGGAAAGGTGAGAGACTATTAAATACACTCCCAGGAACAAAAAATAGTGTAGCCTGGGAAGCACAATCTTTTATAGTCAAGATAGGTAGAAAATTAGAATATAAATTCAAGGCCTGCCCCTGCGAAAAGTTTTGTTTTAAGTTCCGTGGAGTCTTCACAACATTCGGTATTGATCTCCTGGGGCTTCTTGCTGTAAAGTGGCTCTTGCTTTTCAGTTTCCCCATTAACCTTACTTGGGAGAGTTCCAGACCCCAGGATCCAGACTAGCAACTAATATAACACTTTTCACTAAAATAAATCACTATTTATAAATCCACGAAAAACAAATTAAAAACACCAGAAAAAATAACCTCGGCCCTCCCAGCCTTAGCATAAAGTTCCTGATTTGAAAAATTGTTACTTACAAGCTAAGCTTTTCCTTCCCCTTTCTCATGAAGAGAAATTATGTGCTGTGGCATTGGATTCCTCATTCCCTCTCCCATTCTTCTTGGAGACAGAGAAGGAAGTGATACTTTTTGTGACTGAGGATCTACTGTGGACATACTTAATTGGTGCTGCAGAAAACCATACAGGGTGCCTACGCAAAGTTTGACAGTGTTGTTAGTTATGTTGTTATATTGTCGTTATTATCATATCTTATAATAACCAGACCCTAGTCTAGGTTGATCTCATCAGATCTCAGAAGCTAAGCAAGGTCAGCCCTGACTAGTATTTGAATGGAAGACCATCAAGGAATATAAAGGTCATGAAGAGGAGGCAGGCAATAGCAAGCCATCTCTGAACATCTCTTGCCTTGAAAATCATAAATTACCATAAATCAGCTGTGATTTGATATTAAAAAGAAAACTAATGGTAAAATTGGTGCTTGATGCCATCATGAAAGCAACAATATCAGATCACCTATAAGCAAGGAAGATTTTATAACATACTCAGTAACTACCTAGGTATATTAAAATGCCTTAGTAAAATGGTCCAGTGAGGACTAAGCATGTTCCAGGAGGTATGAAACACTGTGAGTCTGTAACAGAGGAGAAATAGGGAATATGAAATAAACTGTATCATTGTCTTTTAGAGTTTATAGAATCCTGGCTGTGGGACTTGGATGTCTTGGGAGAAATATCCAAATCCTTTATTTATCCATCCCTCCAGTAGTGGGATTCAGCAGGTTCGCACCACTTCGGCAGAACTGGTTGTTAAAATGGTGCTTGTAAACAACCAGTTGTTAAATTATTTGAATGCCACCACCGGAACCGGTTGTTAAATTATTTGAATCCCATCACTGCATCCCTCCCAATTTGTTATAGGTTCCCTGCTTGATCTCCTTGATGACAAAGTTCATGGTTAAGTGCCTATGGGAGGAACCATCCATTGAAATAGGGACCATCCATTGAAAAGGCTGGGGTTTCTTCCCACACATGGGATTATCCAGACATGCAGAAAAACTTTTAACTTAAAAACAATCTCCCCTAAAACTTAATAAGGAGGGGCCATATTTATTGTCCACAGGATGTTGAGAGCAGCTGAAAGTCAGGTAGAGGGGGCAGAGGATATAGGGATATTGTCCTAGTCAATTCCCTCTCATACCCCAGAAATAAAAGAGAAATCTAGCTGTTTATCCTGCCTGTATTTCTTCATCAGTCCTCAGATTGTTCATGCTACTGAAGTTCAGGGCAGAAAAACTGAGATATACATAGACAATGTAATGGTTTCTGCATATTGCAGGAATACCCAGAAAATATAGGAAAGTGTTACTCAGATTTATTCAATGCAATGTCAAAGGTTTTCACGACCAGAATCAACTGGGTGTTGTGGGTTTTCTGGGCTGCGTGACCATGGTCACAGAGCTCCAAACAGCCAAACACCTAATTATCTAGAGAATTAAAATGCTGTATGATAAGGATTCATCATGTTGAGCTGGTCCCAAAATGCTAAGAGCAAGTTATGAAAGGGTAGAAAAGGAAAAGAGAAAGAAGATGAAGTATGCATTCTTAATGCACAGAACAATAAATATTGGCTCAAGATGCATAGTATTTTGGAGAGGGAGATTTGACTCTGAGTGGAGAATACTGCCCAACTGATATCTCCTAGTCGAAGTATACGTTTCTTGAAGAATCAGTTTATAAGCCTCTGTAAATTACAGCTACATGCACATATGAAATAGCAATGGTCAAGGTCCATAATTATAGTCTTACAGTTACATTCAATCCTGAACAGAAGTACACCCTTACACGTTCATTGACTTCAAACGTAACTCCAGTTTAGGATTGCCATCAGTGGTGAATTAACCACTGACAAAGAGGACTATGCATCATTTTCTGATATTTTGAGTGTAGATTGGCACATTCAAGGCACGATTCAGTTTACCAATCCATAGGCTATGCTGGTAAAATCTAGCTTCAGTGTTAGATATACGATTTATTACTGGGTGTTAATTTTTTTGTATGGGGATTGTTTGAATGTCTTTAATTGCTTAATTGATGGAATTGTGCACTGAAGCCTATTAAAGGTGTTTTGTTTAATAGCCACTGATTCAACATCAATTAACTAAAATGTTTGAATTTGTTTAATTGATTATTCAGCTATTGTCTTTGTTTACTGAAATGATTAAAAGGTGCTATTGTCCTGATTTAGTAAAGTTTTGTGCTTAATTGTGGTTCATTTAAATGCAACTAGCTGTAGGTTTTGGCTGAAAGAATTACTATAATTTAGATGTGATTTCAATAACTTATAGATAGGAAAAGTATTAATTTTTTATGATCTTCTCCACATAATGGATATGCATTTTGCCAAACAAAACAAAACAACAAAACTACAGAACCTGGTTTGGGAGCTAAATACAGTCAGGAGAAATAGATACTACTACCTTTGCCATGTGAGAAGAGAGAGGTAACTGGCTCGAATAGGCATTGGACTGTGGAAGGAATGAAGAGAACAGGAGAGAATTGGTGAAATGAAGAGAACTGCTTCAAATTTTAGATGGAAGATTCTGATCATGGGGTTTCTGTGTAGAAGGCAAATAAGAATCTTCGAGGGGGGGTTAAAGTTATGAACTATTTATTTTATTTATAGATTTATATTTATATTTATTTATGTTCCACTTTTGTGCCCTTACAATGGTTACCAAGGCAGCTAACAATTTAAAACATTCATGATAAAAATCACATTTTAAAACTCAAATATGCTTCACTAAAACAAATTAAAAACAGAGTTAAAATACAAAGATATAGACAGCCCTATCCAAACCTGGAGGCAGCAGGCCATGGTGCAATGCAGTGTCGCCCCACTGTCTCCAAGAGGGCTTCTTGATGGTACAGGGAGCAGGGAAAAATCCTGACCCCCACCCTTGCCACTGGCAAAAGGTCCTATAGGCCATACAGGACGTACACTTACAGGCATAAGTCTGAGGGCTGGGGCACTGTGCTCCCAACCCTCAAACCAGGGTGGGAGTTGACTAAGGTCAGCCCCACCCTTGGGAATGCCCTGGCCCATTCCCTCCATGCTGGTGTCCGAACAGGACTCTAGCACAGCTCTGCCACAGCCCAGACTTCTGAGTTTGGTGGCAGTGGGCTGTGTGATGGCCAGCCACCAGCGCATCTGCCCTCTTCACCAGGGTGCCCCAGGAGGGCAAACATGCCAACACAAGGCTGCACCGATCCCTAGAGCCCTTTTGGGCCACCCTTTGGATGGGGGTGAAAATCAGATAATAAAACATTGCTCATGAAAGAAGGTTCAAATAAATGCTAAATAAAACAAAATGCCAAATAAAACAAAAAACACTTCACCCATTGGTGAAAAATGGCAACAGAAGGGTAAAGACAAAGCTTCATGTGAAGAAAGTTCCAGAGCTTTGGTCCCATGACCAAGAATGCCCTTTCCTGGGTTGCCACCAACCTAATCTCAAAAGGTGGGATCACCCTTTGTAGATTACTTTAGTGGTTGGACATCACAGAGATGTTGCTCCCAATTCATGTAGGCCTTTGAAGGTCAAGACCATCATCTTGAATTGTGCCTTGAAACAAAAAGCAAACACATTTCAGGATCACATTCTGTAAGGTTCCTACCGTGATACAGCCCATGTTAGGGCAGATGGGAAAATATCTGTGTTTTTTGACAGAGCCCAAATATAGGTGGATAATAACAAGGGCCAGATGTAATGCACTTCCCACCTCTTTGGCCCATGGCTGATCACAGAATATTCCAACTCATGACAGGATCTGTCCCTGTTGCCTGAAAATGCCTGAAACCCTTGTACATATCCTTTTTATCTGCCCCCAATACTCAACGTTAAGACGCACCATTCCTGCCTTTGAGTCTAACTCTAAGCCAAAGAACTTTTATAATTTAAAGATGATACAACTGCTGGACTATGGCCATCATGAGGATACTGAAAACATCACAACCTTTTTATTACAAATGCTTAAGATCTGTGACTCATCACCTTAGTGACACCAATTTTTACTCTGCGTCTGTTCTGTATTTTTTTTTCCAAAGCAGCGGATTTTAAAATCATTTTATATTTATTCTACTTAATGCCTAATAAAGGTTTTGTTGCGGTTGTTGTTGTTGTTGGCCTACCATGATATGTACACTACATTTAAGTAGCTGCTTAAACATTTGCTGTTTCAGCTGACATCCCATTCATTGCTCTCAAAGAGGAAGCTGAGTTTTTGATAAACAGTTTGACTGTTCATTGACTTGTTTGTGGCTATCTGGCAGGTTACTTCACTGTATTCTTTCTGACCACGCAGTTACAGCAGCACTGGCTCTTTGTGCATGTGTGTTGTCTCACAGCCCAGTTGAATTCTACTACCTGCTCCCCATCCTTACTGCATAATTGCTTTATTCAGCAGGCAATAATTTAAATAGACAATGAAATCAGTGACAAATTATATAAATCAATCATAAATACATATTGTGTTTTGCTAAATCCTATTCTTTCATGTTGTCTACGTAGATCACAGAGCTGTTAATGGCTGCTGATTAGTTTGTATTGGAAGTGTTTTTGAATCTACAAAACCTCATGCAAATCTGTTTGATAGGCATTCATGGCTGTTCAGCACAAACTAAAGAGGCTGGGTGATCGATTCATGTCTGATTGACATTTTCAAATATAGCAAGTTCGATCTTCAAACACATTCATGACAAAATTCTCAACACCCATTCTTTTATGCTACTAAGCCTTTGTGTACATTTGAAATCTTCAGTTTTTGTCTTATCTATAGCATGTATTAGCAGATAATGGTAGCATGAAAAGCAGACTTTTGGCTTGTGAAAAGCCCTTGACTGGGTTCGTCCAATTTTCTTTGTACTACATCTATGACTGTTGATATCCAAAGGGACATTAATTCACTGGAACTTCAGGAGAGTGAATTTTCCAACACCTGATGTGAACTGTTCCCCAAAGAGGGAGATCAGGGCGATTCTTGAATTGGTCATGGTGGGGGGTTCCAAAAAGATTGCAAGTGGCACTAAGCATGGTTTGAAGCACAATGGGAAGGGCATTATAATCATATTAGGTGCAGAACTATTGGGCTGAGCCAATAATTTGGAGACATCCAAAGTAATATGGAAAGTTCTAATCAAACTAGATTATATTGGTTTTTCATTCCAATAAGCACATGGATTTTTCAACAGTTATCAGTTTGACCTGAGGGAAATACCTCTAAGCATACAAAGCATGGCTCACACCCTAAGTTATCTCTCTTTCCTGCCACTTTTAGTATTTCTGACTGTCAATTCTATTCTCCTTAGCTTCACTCTCGTTCTGTTTCTCTGTCCCTGCTGTGAGCATTAAAGATTGCATCAAAAAGCACTCAGCCTGACTGTTCCAAAGCAGAGAATATTTGGCCATCTCAGTGTTTTGTTCATGAAAATTGGTAAGATTGTAGAATTATACAGGATTAACATTAATGCACTATTCTTAAATAATTATTATATTTTAAAAATATAGGGGTGAATTAAGGGCTCAGTTATAAAAAAATTACTGTTAGTTTTGATGCCACGATTTTTCATTCATGCACCGTACAAGCAGAAAAAAACAGTTAAAAGCATCACATTTGCACCTGATTTACTTCCCAAATATTCACTGCCAATGTGGGGTTCAGTGATCCTAGGTAGTTCATCCAAGTTTGTGGACAATTACAATTCTTAACATCAGACAATTCTTAACATCAGGCTGTGTGGTTCATTGAGGTACCTGAGCAGAGAAGATAAAGCAGACATTTTGGTCCACAAGGAAAGGGTCATGATAGAAATAATGAACAGTACAAATATGCATAGCAAAGTCAACAGCAATCAAAATTGGAACATGGGTTTGTTGTACCTGCCAGTCATCAGCCTCTGATCTGTAAGTAAACATAGTAGCCAATCAAGGTTAAGTCATACTTTACCAGTCAAGAGATGGCAGGTCTAAACTGTTAATGAACTCAGAGAAGAGAAAGTCTTCATATGGGAAGTCGTAGCTGTCAGATAACTCCCAAAGGATAGCAACTTCCCTCAGGGCATAGTGGGTGAGTTTAGTCACAGCTACCCAGCCAGAATACTAAGAACTTGAAAAGTTGTGCTTTCAGGTACATGGAGGATTTTTTTCAATCCTTTTTTGAAGGGGGAAAAACTTTTTCATTTCATTCTGTCTAATGGTGCACTTATAGACAGGCAGCACTGAGCAACTCATCTTGTCTTAGCAATTCTGGGTGTCAGCAATTTAACAATGGGCTGATAGCCCAAGCTGGTATTTTACAAAGCTGTCTCCTCTGAGATGTTGAAAAAGAGACTTTGATTCCCCAAGTTTAATATAACAGTTTTATATACATGTTTTAGATGATGAAAGACTGAAAGCTTTCTTTTATGTTTCAGTCACAACTGAGGATTCTTGTGAACTTGTTAAAATAGTAATTCTTGTTAATTGAAGAAGAAGGATTAAAGGAGACTTTAAACAAGGAAAGCTGAAGTGATTACTTTGCTGTTAGTTGTGGGCTGTGGGCACCGTCCACTGGGAAATTCTCCTGTGCAAGCTCTATAGAAATTAATGGAAGCAGGAAAACTGCACGGTTCAGTGCAGCCTGTGCAGGAGGCCATCCCAGTAGACTTGTGTCCTATAAATGCATATTCTTTATCTATATTTTCTCATTTTCAGTTCTTCTCCCATGACATTTCTTTACTTGATAGCATCCTTTTGGAACCTCATCCCATGAGTTCACTTGCTTACTTCCGACCACTGCACTGCAAAAGGATCCCTTAGAGAAATCAAATAGATTTGCAGCCCACTGGAAAAAATGTTGTCAGAATATATTTTTTTACATTTCTCTCCAACCTTTTAAAAATATTACATTGTTTGATTTGAAAATATAGAACTACCCTAGCTTATTTGTGTTAAAGTAATTAGGTAACTGATTTTGACCATCTAATGCCTTTGGAGTCTAGGAGAAAACTCCTGAATTCAACACTCAGGACTGGGCTTCTACATGACAGCTTCAGAGAAATGTTTGGTGCTGTCAACTCAGCTAAAGCCAATCACCCCTTGGTGGGAAAGTAATCAAGTCACTCATTTTGCTTACAGGGTGCTCTGCTCTCTCAATCCAGATAGCACCCAAATATATATTAGGGAAGGAGAACATGGCACAGCATGAAGGTGGTATATCAACTACAGTTGGATCAGATCCTGGATAAGTCTTTAGTTTGAGGAGGACCAGTAGAAAGAAAACAAGTGAGAAGGAACATAGGAAGAAGACATCAGAACTGTCTTTTTAAAAGAATGCAAAGCTTTTTGTCATTCATAGAACACTGAGTTTTCAGGTAAGAAACTCAGGTTCAAATCTTTGTTCAACATTGACTGTCACAGAGGGAGACAGAGCAAAAGTCCTTGGCCAAATCTTTGGCTATTCTGTGTCACACTGCTAAGTCCAGCCCAAAGTGCTAAGATCCAGATCCAGTTTGCCTATTTAGTAATCTGCCCAAATTATTTTATATTAGATCTGGAAAATTAGCAAAATTATTCACTTTACATTACATTATAATAAACTATACTTGGGGGCACTATTCTTCAAAATAACTTAGACAAATATGGATTTTAATAACCAAAGACTTTTTTGATTAACTATAGGTTTTTAGTTAACTACAATTTTTTTGTTAACCATAGTCATGCTTCATGCATGTAATTAAAATAACCAAAAATGTTTTATGTGCCCTGTTTTTTCCAGTTTGCATAGTGATTACTTTTTCTAAAACAAAAGTTATAAACTTCTGCTCTAGTGATGGGCAAGTGATTATTTTATTTCATTTTTATTTAAAATCAATTCCTCCCATTTCATTTTTATATAAAAGCAATCCCTCTCAAACATTAAAACAAATGAAAAGAGTTAAATTAACACTAAACATAAAAACAGTAATTAAAACGTTGGTCAAGAAGAAGGAATCAGTGAGGGAATGCCAACGGAATTAAAATAGTCCTCACCTACTAGTGGAGAATGGAAATGAAGGGGAAAGACATGGTTTCTATCCAGCTAATCTCAGAAGCATTATCTCAGGGGACACCTGAAGCAGGACTTCGAAAGATAAATGTAGCAGATTCATAAAGCAGTAAAGGTCAGCACCTTGAATTGTGCCCAGAAACAACCAATGTAGACGGAACAAGACTGGAGTGATATGGTCCCGACAAGTAGCATTTTGTTCCCCAGAGTCTGACCATAAAGAGTGTGGGTTACAATTATCTTGATTGTAACACAGTTGTTAAATTAAAGTTTTCAATCATATTTTAAAACCATATCTTTATTGCAACATTCAGTGTTGCAGCAGATGACACCTAACCTCTATAATTGAGAGTGTTTTTACATTTTTAGACTTCATATTTGAAATATTGAATGCCAAAGCTTTTAATTCTGTAAAACATCCCAATTCAAATTTAATGTATTTCTAATCTCATACTCAGCTACCATTTTCAGCAATCTTTTGCCCTATTGATCTCAAACAATGCAATAGCAATGGAAGTTTCTACGTACATATCCCTAGGTGAAGAACTATGCATGCAAATGGTTCTACAGTGATTCACAGTCTGATTCACCTATCACAGCTGTAAGACTTTATCAGAAAATTGGAAACACCATTTAATAGCTTTCTTTGAGAGAACTGAAAGACTGGATGGTGTCCCCAGTGGCTTCTTGTTTCCAGAGAGATCAACAGCAATATTGGCAGTTATTTGCTCAGGACTATGTGTGCACAGTCAGTGAACTCATACACATTTGAATCAGGGCCAAAGAATGTACATATGTATGTCGAGGGCCCTTCCATGACTCTTCAGAACTGGGATGATAAATGGACTCCTGGTGGAACTCCCTCTCTCGCATTGTTCTCGTGACGACGCTTTCCATGTAAATGGGCACGATCCTGGAACTGTCAAGCCTGTGGAGGTGCATCCTGTTTTTTTAAAACTTACCTTCTCTCCCTGTGCATCTCCACAGGGATGAGGAGACACACCCTCGCGGCCACGGTGACATCTCAGAGATTGGAGGGCGGTGTGGGTATGTCTCCTCATCCCTGAGGAGCTGCTCAGGGAGAGAAGGTAAGTGTTTAGAAAACAGGATGCACTTAAAAGCAACGCCTCTGACCTGGTGCTATTTGCTCGACACTGGGTGCAAAACTATGTTTCAAAAACAGCATTTCTTTGCTGGTTTGGTGGGAAAAGCACAGTGCTGACTCATTTTGGAGGCGGCAGCTGTGCAAAGTGCACCTGAGGAGCAGTGTTTTTACCATGCTTGGGGCACTGTTTTTGGTCTGTGCGGAGTGGGCCTATGTGAGAGCAAAACATTCAACTGCTATATTCAGATTTGGCATTCTACTGGCAACCAGATAACATAGACTAACTCAAAGGGAAGGACAGGACTTGTCATGAGCCAGCCCCTGGAACTTAACAAGAAACAGAGGACTCTGAGGCAGAACATGACAACATGGTGCAGCCAGAGTTGGCTGCTCATGAGGAAGACCAGAGCCAACCCCCAGCCCTTCCTTGCCTGATGACGTGCAAGTTAGAGGAGCCTGCAGATCCTCTCAGGGAACCCAGTAATGAGTCAGCTGTGTATAGGAGGCAGAAGCAGAGGCAGCTGCTGCAGAAGCAAAGGAGGAGTACTGATATTGCAGCAAGATATGGGAAGATAGATGTGTCTGCCATGACTATTGAACTGACATGTGACTACGCCTTTGCCTGCTGCCTGCCTTGAACCATTGGACTGTCTTCTGACTATGCTCTTGTCTGTCACCTGTTCTGTCCTGCAAGACTGGACCTGACCATGCCCTGACTGCCTGCAGCACAGGACCATCCTCACAGCCCATTGTATTTGAAGAAGTGGTCTCTAGTCTATGGAAACTTGTGCTGAGATAAAATGCTAGTCTTTAAGGTCACACAAGACACCTGCTTATTCTTACAGCCCACTGTTGACAGAGAGTATACATAGCTAGAAGGAATATTGGTTTGAGCCAGAATGACAGTGTGTCTTACAGGAATACATCCTCTGTACTTTGTGCAGTTCTGGAGAAAGTGGACAGAATGGAGTGGGTGCAGAGGAGAGCAACAAGGATGATCAGGAGCTTGGAGACAAAGTCCTAACAGAAAAGGCTGAGGGACTTGAGAATGCTCAGTCTGGAGAAGAGTGGGAACATGATAGGTCTCTTGAAGTATTTGAAAGGCTGTCACTTATAGGGGGGCAGCGAGATGTTCTTGTTAGCAGTAAGGCTCAAAATAATGGGTATAAATTATGAATGGAATGGTATTGGCTAGGTGTTAGGAAAACTTTCTTTTTTCAGTAAGAGTAGTTCAACATGGAACTGGCTGCCTAGGAGGTGGTAAACTCGATCTCACTGGCAGCCTTCAAGCAGCACTGAAAATTTGTCAGGGATGCTTTAGTTTGATCCTGCATTAAGCAGGAAATGGACTAGATGGCCTATACAGCCCACTGCAACTCTGTGATCCTATGATTCTATCCCACCAGTTTTTACACTTGATCTTATTCATTTCCTTTCTTGTCCACTGCCCCTGCTGAGGCAACTTTTGTCCATGCCAGTTCCTTAATCCTTTTTGGTGGTCAAAGGGAACATGCACCCCCTCACCAGAGTGAAAGTTTGTAGTACTCAACCCACAAAAACAATATAGGCAGTGAATCAGATGATGAACCTTCATCTCCAATAGTCATCTCATCACTCACTTTCATTTTCCTATTTTCTCATGTTCCAGTGTTCTCACTTTGGCACTGGGATAACAGCAGGTGTGATTAAGTGAAAGGAGGTACAGAGTCCCAGTTGTTTAGTTCCTGTGGAGAAAGAGAATCTCTAACAGGGCAGATGAAACCTCCAACATTGGCTAACAGCCATGTAAAATCTTCATTGCTTTGTTGGCATGACTCTTGAATTATAAGGTTTGGGGCTCCTTTTGAACAGTCTTGATGGCTTCCAAACAGATGGGTATAAGTATGGGAAGGAAACAGGCCATTTGTTTATCTCACGTTTGTTTGCTGAGAAAATGATTCCCAAATGGAAACTGAAAAACAGTTTCCAGGCCAATTCCTTTGCAGCTGAGATGATGATTGAGGAGTTGCTTCATTGCTAATGCACCTAGATTAATTTTGAAAAACAAGAATATTCTCTACACACTCAGGGACTTCTTTTTGTACCCCAACATAATTACTTGGAATGTTGCATAGGAGCACTGAAAGTTAATGAGCTCCTATCTTCTTTCTCATTTTTCTTACTTTTTCCTGAGACTGAGCCAAAATTGGCTTTCAAAGCCAGTCAAAATTTTCTCAAGAATTGGCCAGTCAGGTCTTGAAAAGCAACTGTTTGATCTTTTGCATGCAAAAGTCTATGAAACTTTGAACAAAAAGGAGTGTTGAATTACTTATGATTGAAAGAAAACGAATTCTGAGAAGTGCATTCTATGTAGTACTGAGTTCTTTAAGTAGCATATTCACATCAAGTCCCAATATATCTCTTGTGGAACCTGTTGATTTGGACAATCTGTCTTCTATTTTAGGATATCGGGTGCTATGTTTAGCACTTCTGCTTCCACAGTGAAGGCATGTAGAGTGCATCACTTGGTACTCATTTTTTCCTTGCCATCAGTTGACTCAGGGGTGGTATACAGTCCTCCCATGTTTCAAAGCCATGTTACTTGTCTTTCTCTGGGCCAATTTCTGGTAAGATTCTGTTCTCCACTTGGCAGTGTACTTAATGGTTGTTAAGAGCTGTCTGTATTTAACCAGGGTGTCTGAGAAGCCATTTTCTGGTTATGATATAAAACAAACACATTCTAAGTAATCTAATTCCTTAGTGTACCCCATCTGTGGATATCTAAATCAGTGGATTGAGGCTACACTTACCCTGAGCAAAGGCTATACTTACCCCGAACAAATTCAACCCCTTGTTGAATATAGCAATGTCTAATGTGCAAAGGAACTGAGATGAAGACCCAGCAAGGGGCAGGCATGTGGTCAGTTAGAGAAAGCTGTAAAATTAGTCACCCCTGTGTCCTTTTGTGTCTCCTTTTCTTCTGTCTGTAGACTGATACTCTCAGGTGTAATATCCTGGTTCTTTTCAGAAATTAGTTACAGAGACTCTTCCTAGCTAGCAAACATGCTATCTTTCCCTCTTTCCTATCCTAAATGTAGTTCCTAATAAACATTGACCATTTACCCTTTAAATCAGTGTGTTAGGCATTTCTCTTTCCAACATTATTGCTATGGACTTAATTGCACTGATTAAAAGAAAAAGGAAACTTTTGCCCCAGGCTCAGATGGCCAGGGAACAAAGACAAAGGTGTGAAAATAGCTCCCTCCTAAGGAGACAGGACTGGCATTTGCATAGAACTGTGAACAGATCCAAATTTCGCTTTTGCAGGAGCATTGCTATCAACTGTTCTGGCCTTGGAGTTCTGCAGATGGGAAGAACCTTCAGGCTGGACACTTCTGACTCTCTGTGTTCCCATGTGGGGGTGGGGAATTATGCTATCCATATTATCAACTGCTTGACGCCTTTTTCCAGAACTTGTTGACTTGCACTAGTGTCCTACAGAAGAAATGGTTACAGAGGCATTCACTAAGCCCTTACCTGGAGAGAAGTTTGAAAGTCTACATAAAAAGATTAACCTTGTGGACTTTGCACACTAGACCTTGAAAAGTGGTATTGGATGGAACAGTGTCTAATGTGCAAAGGAAGTGAGGTGAAGACCAGCAGGGAGTGAGCAAGTGGTCAGCTAGAGAGGGCAGTAAAGTTAGTAACTCTTTTAATCAGTGTGTTAGTCACTTCTCTGTGTGGTAAACTCCAACCCCCCTTATATCTGCATAAAAATCTGACATTTAAAAATTATTGGGAAGGAGGTTTGAATGCCCTCCCAAATAATGAAGTATTCTCTCTGAAAGTGCAGAGACTGTTCCTACCTCAGGCTGGGTCCAGTGGCAGCCTCAGCTGCTCCTGGTGGTGGCCTCAACATGGTCCAGGCAATCCTGAGAGAGACACAGGGAGAGGGAAGCCTTGGCATGCCCACCCAGAGTAGTCTGGGTAAGCCAATGAAAGCAGTGCTATGAGGAGGGAAGGCTTGGTGCACCCACCTGGACTGGTCCAGGCAAACAACCAAGAATAGGGCTGTGAATACCAGGGGCGTACCTAGGCAAACTTGAGCCCTGGGCAAAACCTGAGTTTGATGCCCCCCCCACGGGTGGCCCCCACCATGACCAAACAATAATTTTTTCCACCAGGTCGTTTCAAAGTCACCATCACATTATAGAACATCCCCCAACTCACAAATCTGAACATAGCAATGGGCCATGCCACACAGCCGAAATAATATTTGGAAAACATTTTCAAAATGCTTTCAAAATGTTTTATTAGTGCTATGAAAACATTTTATGGTGTTGTATCCAGTCCCCCCAATTGGGGGAAACAGCATCACTTTCAATGTTATTTAAACTGGGGGGGCCCAGACTCTCCCTTTAAGGTGGATTTAAAAGGAGAATCTGGGCTCCCTGGTTTAAACAAGTGATGCTGGAATCCACCCCCAAACAGCATCATTTTAAATGGTGTTTAAACTGGGGACCTCAGATTCTCCCTTGAAATCCATGCCGAAGGGGGTAGATTTAACAACAACAACAACAACAACAACAACAACAACAACAACAACAACAACAACCTTTATTAGGCACTGAGAGAATAAAAGAAAGAAAGAAAACAAGCATTGGTGGGAAGGGAGTGAATTTAAAAAGAGAATCTGGGGAAATTTAGGGGGTGCCTGTTGTCAGGGGTGCAATTATTAAGATAGCAGCACCAAAATTTCAGAGTTTCTTCGTGAGACCCTACTGATGATACCACCCAGATTTGGTGAAGTTTGGTTCAGGGAGTCCAAAGTTATGGACTCCCAAAGGTGTAGCCCCCATCTCCTATTAGCTCCCATTGGAAACAATGGGGGATGGGGGCACTCCCTTTGGGAGTCCATAACTTTGGACTCCCTAAACCAAACCTCACCAAACCTGGGTGACATCATCAGGAGAGTCTCCCAAAAAATCCCTGAAATTTTGGTGCTGCTAGCCTAAAATCTGCGCCCCCTGCAGGCCAAAAACGGAAAAACACTGAAAATACAAAATCCCTCACAAACCTGCAATTTTGTCGCCCACCACAAGGTGGCGCCCAGGGCAGCTGCCCACTTTGCCCAATGGGAGGTACGCCTCTGGTGAATAGGGAGCACCCAGACTGCTCGGGTTGAGCAACCAAGAGTGGGGGTGCCTGACAGATGGAAAGGGGTGGGGGAGAAAGAGATAGGCACAAGTTCATCTTTACAAAATACTGCAGATCCTGATTACCTGTTAAAGACAAAAGGAAAGAAACAGTGGGCAGAGTCTGGCACCCCTCAGCATCCCTAGTCAGCAACAAATGAGAAAACAGCTTACAGCCCTCCTTGGCCCAATAGGCTACTTGGCTATAAGTTAGATGTAGGAGGTTCAGGCATGTAGTCCTTAGTTGGTGAATCTAGTCAATAAGCATATTCAGAGGTGAGACAGAGATTACTCCATCTGGCAAGACATGAAGATGAGAAATATTCTGAAGAGTGTAAATTAATTCTAGATGGTAATGGGAAGTGCCATCAAGTTGCAGCCAAATTATGGACACCCTATAGGGGTTTCAAGGCAAAAAATGAACAGATGTGGTTTGCCATTGTCCACCTCTGTGTAGCAAGGCTGCGCCTTCTTGGTGGTCTCCCATCCAAGTACTAACAGGAGCCAACCTTGCTTAGCTTTTAAGATCTGATAAGATGAGGCTAGCATGAGCCATCCAGGTCAGGGAAACTCTAGGTAACACTGTCTTTTGTTTGTTTTTCTCTAGCCAACCATGCTATAGTTCCCTTTGCTATAAAGTACCGGTACACCTTAACTGTGTTTCCTGATTAATTCCTAATTAATTTGGTAAAATAAAGCTCTTATAGAAACTCAAATGCCTGATCCTTCTGGGAAAGGGAATTATTTGCAGAAATTAGTCCAGCTCACATAAACTCACAGATTACTAAACTTTGCAAAGACAAGTGCTGAGAAACAGTCCCATCTCTAGTGAGATTGAAACGTAGAAGAGAGGAAGGGGAACAAAAACAGAAAAGTGTGATCTTGACATCCTCTCTTACACACACATATTCAGCCAAGGTGGAACAGAGACTGTCTCTTCTTTTAATATACTGGGGAAATTCCAATAACTGGAACAACTCTGGTTGACTGCTACCCTGGTTCTGATCCAGTTGGGTGGGAGGAGCCTGAACTGGCTAAAGTTTTCTCCATTAATCCTGTCTCCTTGGAGATATAGCTCAGATGCTGAGCCAAGACAGCAGGTGGAAGGAAGCTGTTTGCCAGTAGGGGCCAAGGTCATAACTTGGGTATCAACCACTTAAACATGCAATCATGATGAATAGCAGGATCATCTACACAGGCTTCACAGAATTAAATAAATAATCCATTAAAGGAACAGCATACTTCACATTAAACCATCTGACCCACAACTGTGGAAATAAACAACTAGTCATGTTATATCCATTGGACAAGACTGCTGCGAAATTTTAATTAGAAATCAGATTTTGACAAGTATGCAAGAGAGCCAGTACTTAGTAAGCAGGCCATATAGCAAGCAAAGCAATAGCAATAGCAAAGGCATAGCATGCATTGGAATTAGTTTGGATTTTGGAAACAACAAAAAGGGTGGGTACAAATATATGTAAAGGCTACAACACTGAAGCTTTTAATGAATATACACCAATATGCTGAAAGGATTAAAAATAAACCTAAGTAATC